>NW_024580671.1:25118549-25471490 GCF_017639235.1 Corvus kubaryi | reverse complement strand
GGGCCTCTGCCTTCCTTAGCAGACACCTGTCTTTCAAAACCGAGACAATAAGTGTGAATGGGAATGGTGCACATCAGCACCAAACTAACTACGAGAGCATATTGTCAAATAAAGTGTAAACTGGGACCTGAATATTCTGCCCCTGCACAGTGGCCCTGTTCAGAAGGGAAGGCACTCATGAGCTCAGAAGCACAGTTAAGGTCTAAGTTCCAGGCACCTATTTTCCTACTGAACCCAGCAGATCTGACTTAGACATCTAGTTTTCCATAGAAAGTATGGGAAAACATAGTCACCTGAAAAATGGGTTTATATCAACAAATATATTGAGTAGGACCTGAAATGATTTTACGGGGCATATTAACTAAGTTGTGTTTTAAATCTTCATCATCTCCCAGATATAGGAATCTTCATCATCTCCTGGATATAGGATGAGGAGCCACTCTCATCCTATCCACAGTCCACAGCCACGCTTTTTCACCTAGCACCTGCCATCTGTCTTTAGCATCCAAGGAAGTGAACAGTTTTCTTCTTTTCTTACTCTAGTGTGGGATGCTATAAACCAGCAAGTAAACAATGACACGAAGTTTTCACAGCTCAGCCATACACATCATTGTGTGCAGATTTTGAAGATCAGCATACAGGGAACAAGTCTCTCCAATTCTTTTCTGAGCCTGAGTCTTGCTGCACTTGAAAGTCCTTATTTTATGCCACAGTCATATCTGCACTGACTTCTATGGGAACAGTGAATGTTCAGGTCTATACAGATTTTCACATATGCTGAGAGTAATGTTTCTTGTCATACTTCCTCCATAACAGCGATCCTGCAAAAAATGCCTCAAAGATATTTTAAGTGCAAAACATTTAGTTATAGACATCTCTGACAAAATATCCCATTAAAGTGAATAAACTACCCATGAGTAGAGGAACTAGACATGATACATTGTATCATCTCTTATGTATTTCTTGAGTATTTCTCATGTTTGTTTATAACTAGAATATTATTCAGGACTACAGTAATAACACAGGGCTGGGTTGCTTTTTTGATTGCAACACCATTCAACCATATATCCTACATAAATAATTTTTTTTTAAAAAAGCATTCCTGTTTTGGAATTTTTATTTTTGGAAGGTCCTCATTTCTGACCTTGGAAATACCAGCCTGTGTTTCAGGGAAAGTCAATCATCTATATTGCTAAGTATTATTTCCCATCTTGACACACTAACTACCTTAGGGATGAAAGGCTCTGATGTATTATTCATTTCAGGGATAACAAAATTGTTTAAACCCTCAGCTGCCTCCTCACAATCACTGTCTTGTACTACATATGTTTTTTGGGGTCCTTTTCTTTTGAAGGAATTAGGTGTTTGTTTTTATTTAATTTAATTTGCTCTCTTTAACAGAAATTCTTGACAGAAATTCCACATCCCATGGAATTAAAATTTGGGAACACCTTATTGTTGAACTGAAAATGGATAACTAGCCCTCCTTAAATGTCTCGTGAGTATGTTGATACAAAACAAAATTAATGTTTTACCCATGCCAATGTCAAGACTGCACAAAAAAACCCTCTGTCCAAAATGGGAGTTATGTAACTCTTACATATTTACTTTCTATGCCAATACCTATTATGCATACACAAATGCTGAATTAGAGGTGTTTTATGGCAAAATAAAATGGAAGGCTACCCCAAAAAATTAAGGCAACCTGCCACTATTTGCATTTAGCTGAGCACACTGCTATAATGAAAATTTGATTGCAAAATCAAGTAAAAATATATTTATTTTAATATCTATTTAACACAACATATCTGGCCCAGAATTACTTGTTCTTGCTCTGGTTATGACTTTGTGATAAAAAAGATTATTTACATTATTTACAATGAACACAACAGTGTTCACTGTTACGGTTGCAGTGTCTAGGCTAGGCCTACTTGTTCCTTTAGGAAAATTTTCCCAGCATAATATTACACTTAACATTTAAAAATTTACTCTCTTGCCTCTGCAGTTTTTCTCTACATATCCTGGATTAGAGGGTTTGTCTATACTAACTTTTTAATAGCTTCATATTATGGATTGACTTAATATATAGACATAACTCTTTAAGGACAATTATGATGTATTACAAGCATGTGCTTGCTGGTGTCTCCAGGTGTCGCTCTAGAAAGACTAAAATTTCTTTTTGTTGACTAATTGATTTTTTATAAGACATTAGTTCTAATTGCCCCATTGAATTTTAAGAAAAAGTTTCCATGAAGAAAAATACTTTATATATGGTCAAAACAGTCCAAAGATTCTAACATAAAGAGGATAACTTTATTATCATTTAACTTGAGGGCTTCAAGAGAAGAAATAGTATGTCATTTTGTCATCTTGTGTCAGTTTTCAATACCAGAATGTCAGAAGCTGCTTTTCAATAAATTCAATAAATGCTTTTCAAAAAATGGTTGGTAGGAAGATTCTTATTAATATTAGGTGATATTGGAAAAGGCTACTTAGTTTAAATAAGGAGATATATATAATTAAAAGTTACTTAGAAAAAGTAATAATAAAATTAGTTTACATGTGGAAATAAGAAAGAGGGAGAATCAAGGAAACACAAATCAAAATACTGCTGTATACCACAGCCTTTCCAACTGTTTAACTGTGTACCACTTAATAATGACCTCCCAGTGGAGTACATCTCACCTATGTGTGACCAAAATTTGGCAAGTGAGTTAAACTGGTCATGTAGACTTCCTGCATAATCAAGAGAAAGAGAAATGTGCCTTCCCACCTGTGCTAGACATAGGTTTTAAGACAAATTATCTCTTAGAGGTTCCTATCCCTCACAATAGAAGAAACTTAACCAGCTAATGGAAATGAAGAATTGAATTTTAATTCCTTAATGTCAGTAGAGGTAATACGCATGATTCTGCCTCTGTTGTAGATATGCTTTAATTTTTAGTCAGAAATATGGCAGTCTAGATAAAGCCTTTCTATTTTCTAGTGCTTTGCTTTTGATCATTTATAGCACAAGCTGTTGACAATTTTTGTCTTATTTACTTATTTATTTCTGTAGTCCTCAACCTAATCTATATGAATAGTAGTTCTTTCATCTCTCTAATGAATTTTGTTTCTTATACAGAACAAGAAGCTGTAGTATTTATAGAAACTTCATGAAAATATTCAATTTAACCTAATAACCATTATTTTAATTTGTCTTCAGAAGATTCAGCTTATAAAGGCTTACTGAGCATTAAAATGGGGCCTACAGTTAAGTGGGTTCTTATGTGAACTTATAAGATGTACTCATGTAAAGAAAAGATTTTTAAGATCAGGATCCTAGACTTTGGCCTCAATAGTAGCAGTGCTTTTCTCTTCTCCATTGCACCTGCCACTCTGAAAAATTCACAGAGAAATTTGGGAGATGTGAAATGAACAAGAAATGCAGGAGTGTTTTTTCATTTCAACAAGGACGGGACAGGGGGGAAGGAAGTGTGAAGCAATTTTATTATTAATTGCCTAAACCTGGCATAAAAATTAAGGTTTTTTGGGCAACAAGTTAGAGAAGGATTTTTCTTGGGACTGAGAGGGGAGGAAAAAACTGGCTGCAATCACCTCTCATGCTATTTCCAAACACAAAGAAAGGTTGAAAATTATATAGATTAATTTCTTACATAGAGAAGATCTTCTAATCTCATAGTAGTGCAGAAGAGATTTAGTTCTCATATCACTAAATGAAAGCATCTGCTGAGAACAAATTAAAAGAAATTTGCTCTTGCATAAAAGGATAGGCAACTGTAATGGCAGAAAAATCTGTAATGCCTTGCAATTTATGTATAAAATCATAATCTTTATATTTAATGAATAATCATTAAACAAGAAATTTAAAATAAGGCTAATAGAATTGCTCTAGTAAAACATGATTTATAAGTAGGAAAGGCTCTACAAACAACTACTTTAGCTAAATGGCCTTCTCACATCGTAATTTTTTTTTTTTTTTTTGGAAAGGTGACATAAGACTAAAATCCTCAGTGGGATGCACTGTTTTCAAATTCTGGTTTTCATTGCTTACATCCTTTGCTTTTGGCTGTGCACATAAAGTCAGTCTTAGTGTAAACCTTACGTTGAAGAAAGATAAGAAAACAATACCCAGCAGTTTGGAAACAGCAATTCCATATACATAGAGTATGATGAAAGGTGAATGTCAGGGTAAAACCTGCCAGGATTTAATCTAATGGCTAATTTTCTTCTCTTTCCACAACATAAGTAATGGTTTTACCACTGTGAATAATTTTACCACTGCAGATGTTAATTCCAATAGAAGGTGCATTCATACCTCTGAAAGCAGAACTTAATGCCAACATTGAGGTGGAAATAATTATGGAAATAATTTAGAAATTACTGTAGATCATAGCAGTACAAAACTCTAGTCTCCATGGTTATGTAATGCATTTAGGTAATTTCTTTCATCTTTATTTCAAGATGAGAAGAAAATAAGAGAATGCAAGCACAAAGAGTTCCTTAAACTTTTGCTGAAATTATGTTGACAGCCACAGAAACCTTCCACTGAAAATGTTAATGGGTAGAATTTAATGGGGGACACTGGATAGGAAGTGAAGACTAGTGGGTTCTGTTCACTTTTTCTCTTGATATACACAAGGAATCATACCCAGAAATTATTTATGGAGATTGCAGTCATTGACAGTGTTAGCATAGTTTTATTTCAAATATTAAACTTAATGTATTAGAAAACTGTAATTTTGTTATTTTTGTGTTTATTTCAGTTTCAGATAAAAAGAGCAGGTAATATATGTACGTAACATATCTTTATTTGCCTCCAGAAAAACTAATACGATCTTTCTGAAATTTGCTCTTCATAAATGAAACAGCAATTTTTATTTTTAAAAATGCCTTACATTTGGCTATCTGCATTCTAATTAATGGTCTCAAACCACAAAAAAATAAAATCCATTGTTAAATGTTCTCATTCAGTGTTTTCTGTGGTAGTAGGCATCTGATATTTATTCAGATTTCTCTTCATTTCAACCAGTGCCAGAATAACAATATGAGAAAATACAAATATTGTATCAATAGCTAGAAAAATAGAGGAAAAATTTAATACCTGAATTATTCTTGTACACTTATACAGCTGTAAACATTCACTGATTTCCTTGAAACTTTTTTAATGCAACTAAGTTCAGAATTTCATCCAGAGAGGAGAGAAGAAATGAAAAATATAAAATAAGTATTATTTTAAGCTTAGCTAATTTTCAACAGCTACTAGGGAAAGAAAATATTTACTAGAAAATTGCTGCTAATTTGAAAAAAAAAAAAGTGAATGCTAATTCCTGCATACGTAAAATCCATGTGGTATTTGGAAAATGGATTTTATAACAATAGTTGAGGTTACACTGGAATACATACAGGGAGGCCATACAGGAATCAGAACAAAATTCTTGCATATTTACACCTTTTTCGTAACAAAATATAAGAATATAATACCGCATTTTTGGAAATGTAAATTATATTAGATTTTTTTTCTAGTATCTTCGTATATTTAGCATTTGAAAGGAGACAAGCTCCCTAGAAATGCCATGTATAAGGCATATTAAAAAAAAATTCTGTGACTGCTGAGAGAAATACATCCATGCTTTATGTAGAGGGATGGGAGAGCAAAGAACTCTGAAAATGATCTGCCAGTAGGCAGAGAGACTCGTGTCAGTGGTGCTCGGAGACAGGACCAGAGGCCATGGGCACAACCTGAAACACACGAGGATCCATCTGAACACTGTGACTGGCAGAGGTTTTCCAGGGAGGTTGTGAGGTCTCCATCCTTGGACACATTCAAAAGTCAGAATTCCCTGCCAGCCTCAGCCATTCAGCGTTTCTGTCAATGTATGGTTCTGTGAGTGCTGTCACCTGACGTAAGTGAAACTGTCCTGAAATTATTCTCTACATTTTAATGGCTGTCTCCAATACTGGAAGACAGCAGTAGCTCACAAAGACAAGACTGTACAAAGCCAAAGAGCTGGCCTTAATTTTGCAAACCATCTAAAAGAGAAAAAGAAGCTGGGATAGAAACCTACAGGATAACTTCACAGTGTCAAAGGGTTTTGCATAAAATATTAGATTCACTGCACCTCCTAATCTGTCTGAAAGCTTGGAAGATCTGAGAAAAACAGAAATTAGTTGTAGAGGTTTGTGTGTTTTTAAGGTGGAGAGAGAAGATGTAATATGTCATTATGTACTTGTTCCCCAACAACACATTTAGAGACAGCCTAGATGATTGATTTAAATTTGGAACCTGATACTACTTCAAATAAAATTTTACACATCTAAAAAACATAAAGATCAGAAATTTCTATGTAAAGGAAGTTTCTGGTGTAAGTTGTATTTTTCCACACACGGGACACATTCTGATAATTAATAATAATAATATAATTGATATATTAATAATAATACAATAACTGATAATAGGGAGACAGCATTGTGCAACTTCAGATATTGACTCCTACAGTACAAAGCTTAAGGAGGAAAGTGGGGAAATGGATAATAGACAAAAATTCCACAAAGTACTTGACTGCTGCTGTCCTGAAGCAAAATATTTTCATTTTCCAAAAAATTCCTCTCTTTTAAAAACTATTGTTTAAAAATATAAAAAACCAACCAAACAAACAAAACCCCAAAAAAACTAACCAAAGAAACAAAAAAATCCCCTCCACAACTTCTAAGATGGGCAGGGAAAGAAAGAATCACAGATACTGAAAGACTCAAAAGAAGGGAAAGGTACAAAGTATTTAGAGAACTATTTCTATATTTCACAGATTTTTATCTTTTTAATTTTTTGTTTCTGAAAATCTCTAATGTAAAATATTCTATAACTGCAGAGAGGAAAAAAAACCAACAAACCAAAAACTATGTGGGTTTTTTTTTTTCTGGCAGATATTGAATGTGATAAAGATGTGAACAATAAGAACTTCCAGCTGGCTGTATAGTTTAAGGAAAAGCAGAAATATCACAGCTAATGGGAAACTATTTGACTGTTTGTCTCAGTATATCAATTGCCTCAGCATAAAAATTGTTACATTTTTATGAGTTTAAACTGTCATCCAAAACTAGTTGCAGTCCAAATAAATTTGCTGAGAGCTTAAAATATTGTGCCTTGAAGACTTCTGTTTTCTTTGATTTCTCAACTTCCTGCTCTTGTTCCTATTAAAAAAAAAACTGTTATAGAAAAAAGAACAAAAGATTTTCCCATAGTTTTCAGCTGTTAAAGCAACCTTTAATACTTCTTTGCAAATGTTCTTCTGATGGATATGATTTGCTTTGCTTGAATCAATTGCCCTAGATTTATTACCTGTGGGTGTCTCTGCTGATATTAACCTCAGTTTATTACAGATAATCATATTCATGTCTTCACTAAGCTACAATATAGTACCTATGGATTACCCTGACCTTCACAAAATATATCCAACCATTTTCTTGATTTGTATCCATGTAGCAAGGAAAAGAGTGTCTTTCTTATCTTAACATAGAGGTGTATAATTGGTGAAGTAAATAACTTTTGCGAAATCAAAGTCCCCCATTTGGGCTCTCCAAGAGTGAGTAGACTGCCAGAATTTACATTATCAGAAAATAATACTCTATATTAATGTGATTCATCTCCATTTCTTTTTTATGAAACACAGTTTGTGCCATCAATGAACCCACTATCTGTATGTGTGGAGATATTAATATGAAAGTCTGCACCCACCTCATCTTCTTGGTTTTATTAAATGAAGTTTTCTCCATTTATCTTATGTGTTTACCACAATCAGAGCTTAGGAATAATAGAAAATACATATCATTTTAAAAAACATGTTTACTGACTTATTATAATTTTGAACATCTCAATTTATGCATGTTTTATCCTATCTTTAATATGCAAAAAGCAGCATAATATTTTTATTTTCAGTTTTGTTTTTTACCCGTTGTGCATTGTACAGTACTACATTGATGCATAGCATAAATCTAGGACCAAAAGCGGTGTTTCTATAGTCAGTAAACAGTCAGTAAATTTATATTCTGACTTCTTGAAATTTTAATTACAAAACAGTATACCAAAGTCTAATAAGTAGAACTTGAATATTTTATTCAAATACCCTGGGAGAAGCCACTCAAGAAGTTTCTTTCCTATGTTTTCAACCTTTTCTTTCACATTTTTGGTTAAAAGTTTAACTTATATTTAAAATCTAATTAAAATCTAATAAACCAAGTGTCTGTATGTTTTCAATATGCAGAAAATTGCTGATTTTTATGAATCTTCAGCAACTCTGCTATCAAAATTTCTCATACGACTATCAGTGACTTAAAATAGATCATCCAATCCAAATAAAGAGTTCTAGATCAGTTTAGTTCATTTTCCAGAGTAAAACTTAACATATTGGTTGCATATGTAAAATAAACCATAAGAGAATTAGGACTCTAAGCTAAACAGATGACATTTTGTTCTCAATTGCTTAGTACATAAGGTACATAGGGATTTGAAGTTGCCTGAGAAATAATCATAAATATTTATTTTGAATAAGAGTGTAGACTTGATGTAACTGCACATTCTATGTATTTGAGACAGGAAGAAAAATATATGTTTTGTGGCCTGGGGAAGGGAATAAGAAAATCATTCTTATGTGCTCTTATGTGTTCCCACAGAAAGTAATTTGAAGAATTCTCACTCCATGAGTTAATCAACAGTCAACAGAACAGACTTTTCAAAATTGAGAAACTTTGCTCTTCTTCACAGATAATAATCAGGATCCCCCCAAGCTTGTAGGCTAACAGACTTAGTCTACTTGGGTAAAATATGGCATTTATTTACATGTACTATTACCCCAGGGGAAATCCTAGTGATTTCTTTCTCTTTTTTAGAAGGAAAAAAAAAACCAAAAAAAAAAACCTCAAACCATTCTCTCATTGATAACAAAACAGAGAAGTAGCCTTAACTGAACTGAGAGTGTGAGCTGCAGAACAGAGTCTCTTCTACTGAATTAACTTGGTCATGTAAACACTTAGCAGTGGGTATAATGGACCCCATTCTGTGTTTGTACAGCACCAAGCATCAAGTTTGCTGCTTGCACAGCATCAATCATATATTGCCCTGCAAAACATTTTAGAAATAATTGTAGTTCTTTCTTCACATAGCCAATCATTGTATACTGAAGCATTCATGTGAACACACAGAGAGGAAATGGGCAGCAGGCTGTAGGTAACCAAAACGATGGAAGCTGTTCACAGCTGCAACACCTGTATAGAAAGACTCTTGTGGTTTTGGTTCTGCTTTGAAATTCCCAAGGAAGTCTGCAAATACTTTGTTTGGGACCAAGATGTTGTCCTCTACCTCATTTGGAATGTGCCCAGCCATTCGGTGTTTTATTGCAATCTGCACAGAAATGACAACGCATATATAATACAGAAAGGCCATTAGCTAATGACCTTAGCTATCAGCACAGGTACCATAGTCAGAATCTTATGCACAAGCTTGTGCTTCAGCAGAACTTTCCTGAACACGAGCCTTGATATTAGGGTATCATTGCTTTTATGAGACTCTGTTATTGAAATTTTAAATTCATATTTGAGGACAGCCATCACTGTAGGTGTACAGTAAATGTAGTTGTCACGGCACGAATGATGGAACATTCATACTGCACACAGAAAACTACTCCTGAGAGATGAAAAGCAGAGCTGAGTGCCTGCTTTGCAGAGGACTTAACATTGTCTCACAAGAAACATGTAAGGAAGATTTGTAATTGCAACTGTAAAATAAGATTAATGGATACACTCATGGCAAATGAGATTAAATATGTAGGTACAACAGAGGAAAGATCTGAAAATAGATTATATGGAAACGCTACATATCTACTTAATATCTGTGTAATAAGGCTAGCTGTAACTGGGGAGGGGAGAGGTTTTTGTTAGTGTTTATGTTGAATTTGTTAAATATCATTTAAAATACTTTGTAGGGAAAAAAATTAATTTAAAGGACATGTATTTAATATAGGAGAAAATAGGAGGGAACATATACACAATAACATCCTGGACACAATAAGATCCTTTGCATTGTCCTTCATTCTTGAGAAGGGCATCAAGGTACTCTTAAGTCCTACAGCTCATGTGTGAATAAGGTTGGGCAACTGAGATAACACTTCCTTTAGGGATGAATACAGCAGCCGCCCGGAGTACTGAACAACACAATACTGAACAGCATGCTGAAATATGAAATAAATAAAACTGAAGGGAAAATTCTGAAAGGCAAAAAGTAATCAGAAGACTAGAAACTTTGCCAGGATGTTCAGCATTTCTTTAAAAAATGTCCTGAAAATGTACATGGCCAGATTTCAGAATTTTAATTTTGGAGAGCAGTAGATTTATTTTATGTAGGACTTTTTCCTAGAAGATATCAAAACATCACATCTATGTTACAGAAACCCAGTGGAAGTATAGTGTCCAGCCTGAAAACATCCAGCAGTTGCAGGAGCACAGCACACATCTCCACAGGTCTCTGATCAACACACTGCTCTCTATCTACAGTATTTCTTACCTGGAGGGAAGTACAAGTCACAGCACCATCTAACATTTGTCTCCAGACAGGGCCTTGTGTTTACAACGACTCATAGGAAAAGATGTCAGACAATGAAATACCAGCCCTGCAGTGACAATCTGGCATTTACACACAGCTGCAATCCAACTTTGAGACTTCACAAAGCCACAGCACCAAGCAGTACAACCGGGATTTCTAAGATCAGACAGAAAGCATATGTAACAACTAGACACCATGTCATTTCAAAAAGTCCATTTCCAGATGAACAGATGTGGCCATTAGGAGAAGGATTATGCTTTTGCAAAGTGTCCATGGAAACTGTTTTCAAGAAGAGAATGCATTTCTCTCGGTGACTGTGGAACACCTTGTTACTTAATGCAAGGGACCAGTGGGCAACCTGCTGAGTACCAAAATTCATTACAGACAGAAAATGTTTTTAGTTGTACATAGTGACTGGCAAAAGAATACAATTTAAAATACTATTTTTAAGCATGGCCCTTCCTTCAAAAACATCTATCCTTTCACCAGCATAGAAATACCCTCTATGAAATGGACTAAAAAATGTATTTGAATGAGCAGAATAGTTAGGATGACACTACTGACTCTGTTCACATTTCTCTGATGGTTTTCAGGTCTTTGGAATATTATTACTTTCTCCTTTTTTTGATCAAACTGCACCATGCAGAGCAGGAGATACTCCTGCTGTAAGAGAGAATATGATGTTCGAAAAGTGATTTTATTTTACTTTAAGATGATTTTCAACTGCCTACCCATAATACTTCCTCAACTGCATTCATCAAAACAAACCTATCCAAGAAAATCCTTTTTGAAATTGTGCATATGAATATAGAGTACAATCCCCATTTTGACAGAAACTGTAGCACATTTAGAACACAGTACAGTGTGTATTGTACTTAAAGGCAAACAGATTGATGGGCTGGAATTAGAATTTATAACTGATTGAAACCCTTGTTTTTTCCTGAACTGATAATTAATTTCTAAATCGTTTCATATCTCAGTATCTCACTTGAAGGATTTTTTTTCCTACAGAAATTTTCTCTTTCTTAGAGATGCCATGTAAGATCAGCTGTTTAACACCTCCACAGCTGCAGCAGCAACAGCTCTATAACCTTCTTTGGATAGATATTTGTCATTCACTACACTGTCCATAATTATAAGTAGGAAACCAGTCCTTGTCTTTTACCACACATGAGTCCAAGGATCCTTCAGGTCTCAGATCCCATATTTAGTACTTGTGCTCCCTAATTTACGAATGTGCAGGAAAGTTGCATTACCTTATTGTGCTTCAGCAGGGAACCAGAGCTTTAGAACTTTCTAAAAAGTGGATAATTTTTAAAGTAAAACAAGCACTTGAGTGATTATAATTTATTTTCACACCTAGTCCTTTTGTTTTTTGTGATCCAGTCATGGAGGACACCTCTGTCTTCAGCAGAGGGAGATGAAGACCTCCACAGCATTGTTTGGATGATGATAAAATAAGTGCCTGAGATAAGCAGGATTAATTTCTTTTATAAGGGGTGTTCTTGTTCTGGTGATTACTGAAGGAACCCAGCTATGTAAAATGACTTCCACCCATGCTGGCTTATGGTATATCTAATTTCAGACCACATTTCATCATGTTGGACAAATAAATATATCTTTCTTTCTACTAACGATTACTCTGGTCATGATTATTATCCTTCTTCTTTGGTAAGATACGTGTTTTAATCTATATATCAACCTTAAGATTTCTGCCATTTGAAATCTATTCACAAATCTGCACATAGGTTACCAATGTTTCCTCCTTAACAGCTCACACACTGGCTTAGCCTTGACTCTCATAATATTTTAGCTTTTACTCAAAAGTTCCACTCCTGTTAATCACCAGTTTTACCAATTGTAAAACAGTCAAAGTCTTTATACAATTATAAGCAAACCTTTCATTTCTATTTTTACATAAAAAAATCTGGAAATACCTATTCGTACCTGTTCTTGCCACTGTCTCAGTACAAAGACATACACGAGTGTTCCATATTCGAGGAATCACTGAGGATTTTTAACACATGAGGATATAATTTGGAGATGGAACACCAAACTCTGTCAACAAGCTTAAGCTATGAGACACAGTTTGGTAAGGCTTTTATCCTTGTGATGACACAAGACCCAAAAAAAATAATGCCACTGAAATTTCTCAGTGTTGACTGAGTGGCAGTAGTTACAGCAGTGACCTCAAGACCAACTCATCTTTCCTGGACTGCAAAGGTACTACTGGAAGTAGAAAAGTACTTGAGCAAAAAAAGTGAAAAATTAAAGCTCATCAGAAGGAAATCTTATGAATTTGGTGAAGGGTCTCTATTGGAGAGATAGACATTTGACCATTTTAAGCTTACTTGTCCTGTAACTACCCATTGAAGGCAATGGTCTTCCCCAAGTTGTTCAGCATCTTAACAGACAAATATAATATCTAGTCATAATTCTACACAATTCTTTTCAAGGTTAAGTCAAAAGAGAAGGGAACCATTTATCTTATTTAAACTCACATATAATTTATAGATAGTGAAAAAAATTATTACCAGATGTGCAGTGAATATTTTGAACTACATTTCCACTGCTCCCCTGAGTACATGCTAAGCATTCATAAGTAGCTATAGCCATGAGTGTCAATAAGTAGCCTTTCCAATGATCTCATGATCACTATTAAAATATTTACTAGCAGTTTTCTGCATTTTATACACTGTTCACAGGCAAAATTCTAAAATAGCACATAATGGTAAAAATTGGTTTTTTTAAACCTTAGGCAAAATGAAAATTTAAAACTGAAAAATAGAAATATACACATGTATATGTGGAAATATTGATAAAGATTTCATTTATTTCCTGAAACTTTGATAGTATTGTGATTTTAGTCTTGTTATGAATGCAAAAGAATAAGAAGCAATGGAGTTGTTTCACGAAAGTCCACCAGAAGCATGAAGACAGCTGAAATAAATCCACTTTACACATTATGTCTTTGAATATCGATCAAAAAGTTTAATCAAAAGACTACATAGAAAGAAACATGAAATTAAAAAATAGGGGTAAAAAAGGAAGGGAGAAAGCAATGAACTGCACACAGCTTCTCTTTTCAATCAAGTTACTTCTATTGAACAAGTCAGCAGAGCCACAATAACAATCTACATATTTACTTATTACCTTGAGAAAACCAAGTTACTGCAACTTGGCTGAATAGCAGGGAAATCTCTCTACCTTCTGTCAAAGTAATGAGGTTCATATATTGACCCAGAGGCACTTGACACCAAAGTCCTTTGCAGATGAGTTCTCCACTTTTATATTTTCTTTTACAAATTTAAGTCCAACAAAGCAAGAAAATGGAGCCTATTTCTGACCAAGGAAGAATAAGAACTTTTATCTTTGATATTCCAGTTTCTAAACACATCTTCCTCTGACATTTTCTTTAAAATTCTCTTTCATGATGATCAATATTTCAAAAGAACTTAGTCCACATCTAAAATTTGGAACTTGTGGAGATCTGACAGAATTACTAGTATCAGAGTAGCACACAGGAGTTGTATTTAAAGTCTATGTGAGCACAGTTATTTTGTGTGGTGATTACGGAAATGTTTTTCATTAAATAAATGAAAATCAGACTTCTCATTAGTAAAAAATAAAATAAAATAAAATAAAATAAATATTTATCATGTTCCTGAAATTTATTCACTTGAGAATGCACACATAAAGACTGGTGCTTTTTTCTACATTGCTGAGCAGATGTGACAGAGAAAGCTGAATTACCTGAGATAGATAAAAAATAAGACATGAATCACACCTTCTTGCTTCACATAGAAGCATAGCCTTTTGATGTGAAGTAAATAGCCAAAGAAACTTGAGACCAAGTGAAATTGCTGCCTACATTACATCTGGTATCATATCTGAGTTGGAGTGAATCTGTGCACATGCATTGCACATATGTTTGTACTTGTATTCAAGCTTCTTGTTGGGAAAAAGGTATAATATTTCATGAAAACAGTCTGATTACATTCAGAGGGACACAGTTGTTTGCACCAGAGGAACACTCCATTATTTTTGCACTATATTGTTAATTTAATCTTCAGAAGTTGTTCATTCTTTTCTGCACCTCTAGGAGATTTTTAGGAATTTTCATTACATGAGTATATTGTACCTCCCATAGTAAAAGATAAAAAAACGTCAGCTTGTATACATTCATTTGAAAGGACTCAAGGATTTATTCCTGCAAAGACAAAAAGTTTACAGCTTCTCTGAACACCATCATGAGCTGATAACTGTACTGGGTCTGGCTGAGCTGGAGCTCATTTTCCCACAGCAGCCCTCACAGTGCTGTGCTTTGCACTGGTAGCTGGAAAGGAGCTGATAACACTCCAGTGTTTGGCTGCTGCTGGGCAGGGCTGGCACAGCATCAGTGCTGTCCCCCAACATCCCGGCCCCATCAGGGGGCTGGGGGTGGGAAAGGTCCTGGGAGGGGACAGAACCAGGCCAGCTGACCCAAATTAACCAAAGGGCTATTCCATACCGTGTGATGTCAGCTCAGGTATAAAAGCTAAGGGTGGGAGGAGGAATGGAGGGGCATTTTTTATCTAGTGCTTGCCTTCTGGAGCAACTGCTCCCTGTGCTGAAGCCCTGCTGCCTGGGAAGTGGATAAACTTCACTCACTGATGGGAAGTAGAGAATAAACCCTTTTTTCCTCTTTGTTTATACGAGTCCAAACTTTCACCTTGCTTTAGTAAACGGCCTTATCTCAACCTGTGAGCTGTTTTCCATCTTATTTTCTCTGCCCTGTCTTGCTAGGAAGGGGAGTTGGGGTTTTTTGGTCAATCCCATGAACATAAAAAAAAAGTTGCATTTCAGATTTGCAGTAAAAAATGGCAAGGAGATGCTGAGGAGAAATCAGATATGATTTGTGGCATTTTTCTTCCCCCTCTTCCTGTTTGAAATTATCAAATAAAAGAGTCAGAGTACAAAGAAGAATGAAAGGAAAAAATACATAAAGAACATTTAAATGCAGAATCATCTGCTTCTATAAGCCACTTAGACAACTCCACTGAGGGCCTATCCTTCCATCTCTGAATCACTAGGAGTTTTAACATCAGTTTCAATGAATGCAACATCAGAGCCTTAATCCCAGCAACAAAAACAGACATATATTTTCTTCAATAACTCTATAATGAGGACAATTATGCCATTCCACTGAGTATGACTCATTATAGATCTGAATAAACATTGCTTAATTCCATATTATTACAAAGTAGCATGAAGTGTCTGTTAAAAAAAATTAGTTAATGATAGTGATATATTTCTTATCATACACTGAAACACGTCTCATGTATCAGTCCTGCCCAAATTATCAACTCTGCATTGTGACATTACTCATTTCTGCAAATGCTTGCATACAAGTAGCAATTTCTCTTGCAAATGGGAAAGGAAGAAATCTTGTCTTAGAAAGATAGACTTCATATTATGCCTCAATATTAATTCTGAAACCTTGCTATATCTGGTTTTGTATATTTATGTTCGAATCTTTGCTGATAAAAGGAACTGATCCTACTCTCACTGCATGACCAAACCCTTAGCACATGATACTCCACATTCACTACATTTTTTAATATAATGAACATGCCTGTTCATTATATTAAATTGCTGAGAAGAAATATAGAGGAAGTATTAATAAAAAATCACAATGACTTAAATATGAGCTTTGAAGATTATTTCTGTCCTTCACACCTGGATTTGCAGATTTTGTCGATTAGACACAATGAAAAAATATTTCAATTCCTTTAGAGTAGAAGACTAATCACTGTCTCCAAATTCAGTGCCAAAATAATTCGATTTAATTTACTTCTTTTTTAGCAATATCCATAAAGCTGAAATTAAGGCAAATTTGGAGCGGTATTACCTGGCTACAGTTTCTCAGAATTAGTAGAAATACAAATTTAAAAACAAAGAAATACATCAAAGCAATTCACTTGTTAGAAAGAAAATGGTAACAAATACCTCTCAGGACATTTCCACAGTAACACTTGGTTTTTTGTTTTTCTTAATGAAGAAAAACTTGGGAAAGAGGTTGAAGCTGGAGAAATTAATAAAAACTTAATTTTCTATGCATTTTTTTAATTGGTCATATGAACTAACAATTTTGTTTCAATTTAAATGGAAGAAAAACCTTTAGATATACATACACATTCCAGAAACTAAAGGAAAAAAATATTTCAAGAACTAAGAGGAAGAAAATGTCAATAAGGCCCTTCCAGATATGGTTACAAATTATCTTTTGCCTCAGCCAAAATTTACACTAGTTTAATAGAGAACAACTCAGTTTAGATGAAGTTCATAGGAGAACTGGTTCTAACAGTGAATGCCTATTAAAAAAATGCACATTGTAGAATGCTAATAGGAGGCATATAAATAGATCATTAAACTATTTGTTATCTTAAAGTGGAATTCTCTATACTGACTTTGACACGCCCACAAGTTAGGTAGTGACTGGAGGACTTTAAGAGAGAATAGAAGAAATTCCCATTGAGCAGTGCCTCATGGAATTTCAAATTCTCAGCATTCATCCTGCGCAGATTGGAGTCCTTTATGGCATCTCAGAGAACTAGACAGTTTCTAACATGCATTTCCCTATCTGCTGGTAGATATCTGTGCTTCTTTCACTGTAATCTAAAGCTATATGAAATATTGTACAACTGCAACAACACCTTCTGTACACCAATATTTTCCTTACTCATTTTCACCCTATTCCCCTTTGAATTGCAAACTCTCCAGATTGTAAAATGTTCATATCTGTGGTTACTGATCATTTATTTTTCTTTGCTACTACTAGAACAATGTTCATTCACATGCCAGCTCAGGAGAGTCGTTCAATTTTACATCTATATTTTTTGGGCCATAGAACTGTCATAGACTTTATATAAATAGAAGAACTTATGGGGTGTGAAGTGCTGTAGTGCTCATATTTTTGTGATTAGCAGTGTGTAATTTACTGTGTTACATTTTGGGTGATTCACACCATCCATCTGCTACTAGAACTACCTTGAACCATCTCTGGGAAATTTCAGGTGTTTGATATTTTTATTATTTTGATCAGAAGAAAAATCTCAATTCTTGACATTTATCAAGGAAACAAACTCAGCAGTTCAAGAGTTTACGGGATTGTTTCTACTGTATCTCCCTTTTCACATACTTTCAAAGGAAAGAAACCTTTGGACTTAGACCAGATTTTTGGCAAAGAAAGGGTTCAGAGAAGAATTCACTGAATAAAAAGAGTGAAAATTAGGTTTGAGCTGGTAATGAAAGCACAAGCCACATTTCTCAGGCAACTCACCATGTTGGCTTCCAAAGAAGCAGAAAGTTGAACATGTTTTAGTCTCACCATCCTGTGAGCTTCTGAGAACAGAGCAGTGGTATCTTGGCAACCTGTCTGCAGGTGTTTGGGGACCTGAGGAGCTGGAAAGATAATGTGTACTATCTGAAATATCGGGGTGCTCTGTCCCTGTAAACATAGGATGCTGAGAAACCAAGAATCTGTGTGCCAGCCTGTCCTGCTCTCTCAAGTCCCAGGGTCTGTGTCAGACTTTATGCAGCTTGCCTTGCTGAGCCTCTGCCTAAACTTTTCTTGCCTGTTAGAATTTCACTGAAAGTCTTGTCTCCAGTGGTTCTCCATTTGCCAGAGCTGCTGAAAAAAAGGGCTCAACCTGCTGGGAATGTGGATGTGCTGTAGTTGCCAGCTACTGAATTTGGCTTTTCAGGTCAAGTTGGAAAATTGTACTTCCAGCTCTGTACTTTGTTTTGATTACTCATATAAATCTAACCTGCCAATTCTTTTCTATTTGAATTTTGTACACCCACATGCCTAGATCAGGTGGCACCTCCAGAGGCTCGTGGAACCTCCTAAAAGGGTGGTGCAGAATGTTGTGAGGGGTATTGTGACTATCTTAGAATCATGATCATGACAATCACTATCCTGTGTGCTGAATGAGGAGATGCAGAACAGAGCAAGCTTTCCAAGAGGCTTTATGCTGTCAGGCTTAGAAAGAAACTCAACAGAAAAAAACGTAAGACCAAGAAGGAACACTAGACCAAAAGTGAATTTCAGGGAAAGTTATGGAAATAGAAATGCCAAAGAAGTCTTGTCTATACATATGATCAGGAGAGCAACAACAAAAAAGAATATATATTAAGAGAGTTCAAAACTTGCTTCGCAGTGTAATTCATTCAGAGTGGATGTCATTAATTTGGAAGTACAACTAACAGTAGGATTGATTTAGAAGTACAAGTAGCACTAGGATTAAGCAGTTAGCTCTTTCTAAGTGTGTGACTGAGTCATCATTAGACAATCTAACCTTTAAGACTTCTTAAGGTTGGAAGAATACTTACTGAAAAGTCTCCCTCATCTTTCTTCTGGACAAAAATGCATGCAGACCTGCAAAAATCTTTTTTGTAGCAGCTGGAAGGTGTTTCTCAAATCCAATAACTGACAAAGACTTATGCCTATCAATCTCAAAATTTCTTTTGAAAAACTTACAGAAATTACCCAAGAAAAAATTCAGACTGTCTAGACTAGGGTAAATGGTTCTGCTAGCTTTTCCTAATAACTATTTTGCATATACATCTCTACATAAAATCTGAATAGATCAGGACAAAGTAAAATTCTGAATATAAACATCCATTATTACCAGTCCATTCTGAAGTGCAGTACATTTTGAATGAAGTTATTTTCAGAAGAGCAGAACCTACAGAAAATTATAAAAATACAAACAGAACTTTCTAATAAATCTTTTCTTAATCATTTTCCATGTACTGGTGTGCATGTGTATTGTTCAGCAAATTAAAATCACATGTTCTAAAGGTTAAAGTATCTGCAGTCTGTAAATTGGCATCAAACATGCATGAATAGTATAATATTTAATGAAAGTAAAATACCTTTTTAATTTCATATATATTCACTGCTGCTCCCTTACCTTGATAACATTCTGCCTCACTAATTATTTTTTTATTCCTTGGAAAGGCAATAGGCCTTGTGCTATTGCTGCTACCATACATTGCAGTGGTATGGTTTCTACACGTATGGTAAATTCAAGTGCTGAAAAGTACTGGGAACATTACACTGACTTTCTTAATTATAAAAAATAGTAATCAATAATCTTAAAAGAATGTAGTGGTCATCTTCCTTAGAATATTCAATTTATTGCCCAAATTTTTCAGTATATTTCTACAACCAAAACTAACATAATTCCTTTGCTTTGTTTTACAAATCAGGGATTTCTTTTTTATCTTGCCATTTTTATTTGTTCTATATCAACATCTTTTTTAAATTACATCCTTTGATATCTATTTCCTCTATTTGTATTATAGTATTTGTCTTACACTAGAGTTTGTCCTAAAAGTTTATATCCATACTACGGGCAAACCTAATGGAAGGAACACAGAAGTTCTCATACTGCAGCATAGTAAAGGTTTACCCAGATTAGTACCCTGTCTCCAACAGTGGATATTATTAGATAATTTAAATGTCTTTAAATACTATTGCAACAGTAAAAATAACTGTCCAAAACCCTGGGCCCTGCAGTGCAACCAAATGGGGTTCCTATGAGGTGATGCTGCTTTAAATCCCAAAACCAGCCATATTTTCATGAGTGTCAGCACCCCTAGACTAAAATGTATTTTATAAAATCACACTTAATTCTAAAAAAATTAATAAAAATATTTTATATTTTTACTACCTCTATTTGTATTTAGTAGGGGATTTCTCTGTTCAGTTCTCTAACTGCTCTTCAAGCTTGGAAAGGGCTCACTTTGAACAACTGCAGAGCTATTTGTTTAGCCGTTGCCCTTTTTCTTCTCACTCTCTCCTTTGAAGACAGGTTTGCAAAAAATATGCGCTGCTGCTGCCTGGAAAATACAGGCTATGATATCAGCTGGGCAATTCTCCTTGTTACGTCTCACCTGAGTGTGACTGTATATGGGTGCTGCACTTGGGATTATATTTGGGTTGCAAGTTCCTGGCAGTACAGATTTTCTCTTTCTACCTCATGAGTTTGCAGAGAATCTAGTATATAATATTCAATTTCAATAAATGTCTCTTAGCTGTCATAATAATATGTAGAATAAACTCCAGTCTCTCACTGACAATCTCTTGATTTGATTATATTGAAAAATATGCACCCTCATAAGAAGGTTTGTAGCATTGCCCAAAGGTGATTCCCCAAGCTGTGCTTTTAAAATACGTATCCACTCTGCTTTTATGTTATTTCTAGATATATGGCACTCCTGTGAATGTTCTGCCAATAAATTTCCAGCCCTTCATTATTCATTGAAATAATGCATAATATCGTAGGAATCCATTTCAAAATAATTAGCACTAGTAAGCCCTTGAAACTTAACAATAGATGAAAAGCCATCTGCCTGCTGCTTTAGATTCATCAAGTAACCAAGTCAAGATATTTCAGAAGCTTAACAGAGCTAAATAATTAGAGCCAAAGCTAACAATAATTATACATTTGTTTAAAATCTATTCAAGAGGTTTGAACGTTAGTATACCTTCTTTAGACATAGAAGCAAAAAGAGACAACCCACAAGAGTTTCAATCATTGCGAATCATAAGCATTTCAGCTGCAGGATCACCACTGGCTACAGTGAGAGCTTTATATCTAAAGGCAGATACCCTAAATATTAACTAACTAATGAGGATATCAGAAAACATTCTTTTAAAAATCTGATTTTTAAAGATAAGCCTATTTTCAAGAATCATTCATCTACTCTTCCACTATTAATACAACCCCAGAGAGGCTGCATAAGCCTCCTAATACATGCAGATATCAGAGAGTGGGAGGATTCCCAGAGGTGGGTCAAAGTTCCCATCACACAGGTAAGAACACAAAGAGATAGTCAATGAAAACACTCAGAACCAAAGCGAATCTGAACTTCTGTGTGCTAAGTATTTCTTCCATCTTCATAAATCTCAACATTTCATATTTTAGGTACTTTTTAAGATAATTGCCATGTCAGTAAATACTGAGATAGAGCTGCTGTTTATCTTTCTATGACCTACCACAAAATGTCGAAGAAACCAAAAATGCCTCAGGTCTATTCCCATTTTGGACTAGAGAAGTTCAAAGTCACAGCTCCCACTTTTCAAGTAGAGGTGATATGACCAATAAAGCAGCCTGTCTGGGAGAAACTCCTAACTTTTCCACTGAAGCTGGGTATCTGCATCCAAATTAGAAGAGCATTAGGGCAGTTCTGAAGTTGAAGTTTAATCAAGAAGGGGGAATAGGAAACCAAATGGAAAAACACTCAGCTTACAATCTGCAATTGCTGTTTCCTTCAAATATTTTCTCCAGGTATTTGAAAAAAACTTGACAGAAAAATTCAAGATGTTTAGCCAGGCAGGACACAGCCAAATTTGAGCCAAATTATTGGCCCATTTTTTGTTGATTTCCTAGAACACCTTCTTTAAGTCACTGTTTTCCTGGAAACTTTGCATAGGAACATGCATGAAAGTGCTGTTCCAATATTTCACATGCTGCCCAAATTTGACACTGCCTTTTTTGCTCACTAGCAATTTAATTCTTCTGTATAAGTCCTGATCAATAGAAGAATTTCAAAATACCTCAGCAGAGTTTGGACAAATCCTAAACTGGCTAGCAACATTAATATCAAAGTACCACAAGGAAGTTTTCATATAGACTTCTTCTGGAGTTGAACATTTGAACATTGCCCATCCTGAAGTAATATGAATAAATAAGTATTACATAAAAAAACCTTTCTGCATCCATGTCAGAAAACAGTATCTTAGTTCTCAGTTATTTTTCTGCAAGTGGTGTTGGGTGCATACACCACCAAGTTGAACATAAGGGATGTTAGATATTACATCCCTGATGTTAGATTCTTCCCACTATGTATTTAATAATATACTGATCATGATTTTTTTCCATTTTTAAAGCATCTGATATCATCTGCCTTCCCACCATGTTCCATAAATTCACTAGCCACTCTGCAAAGTAGTTTCTTTTTTCTGTTTTAAACTGATCTCTCTGGTTCTCATACAGGTTATATGCATGTTTGGTGGTAGCGTGCCCACTGAGGCCTAAGCCTGCAGAAGCATGGAGAACTCCTTGGGGATTATCATTGGCAACATCTCCTTTTCCTTCACAGGCTATTCTTCTCAACATTTAAACACCTACAAATGGGAAAAAGTATCAGAATTTCTGTTCTGTGAGGAGTTATACACACTTTTAGGTTTTCAGTTACAATTTTGGGAACAAAAATTGGTGCAGAAGATTTGAGTGCTGACTAATTCTAATTTCTGAACTTCAGACACTTGTCAAGCTCAAATTTGTACTTCCAAATTTGTTGTTGTTTCCCGTTCAAACCAGAAACTGCAGCATAACAGCTACAGACTTCCTACAACACAAAATTCATGCAACTCTGTAACAAGGCCAAACTATTTTCAAAATGCATGCTTCCTTAGTCTTCAGGACTTCACAGTAGTCCTTTGCTTACAAAAAAACAGACATTTGAATAAGCGTGAATTCCTCCATCAGCACCAGCAGCCATAAATAAAGAGTGACAGCTGTTTATCACCACCATTTGACACAGCTGACAGTGTTTACTCAGCTCAGGCTCTTCACAGAGACAGCTACTTCTCATTAATGCAGAAAATTACATTCATGCAGGTCAGGGTTAAGGTAATTGGTAAAGTATGAGAAGGGAATTATATGCTACAATTGTCAGCCCCAAAATGAAGTGGGAATAAATATATAACATATCACTTTCAGTACATCATCCACAACAGATAAAATGTGAAGTATACAAACACTGCAGAATACATAGTACTGTTATGAAAGCAATACTGCTGTAAAAATAGTCATTTTTCCTAGTGTAAAATGCTGCTGATACACTTCATTTCAAGAATGTTTAAGAAAAGATTTTGTAAATACAATTTCACATCTAAAATCTGTCTATAATTAATCTACAAAAACTAATTCTGTTTTAATATAATTATTAAAGGATCATCCACTGCTGTTAGAGGAAAATATGTAAACAGTTGGGCTTTCTGTAAAAGTTAAGAATGTGTGACCAATGTGATTAATGAAGCATGAATTGTGTAATCTATTTAAAGTTTGATGTTTCTATGTGTTGCTAAATCAATTGTTCTCATAAATAAACTATGACCTGAAAAAGCAGAAATGTCATTCACTTAAAATCTCTAACAAAAGGTATAGGGAAACCAATCATAAGTTTGTGGCTTTTAAACTAGCCATCTCAGTGATGTTCAGTAACAATGCAATAGACAGAGTGATTTAGATATAGTTAAGTGTAGGTCACAAGGAGATGGGACAAGGTCATTATCATATTTGTCAGTTCAAGTATGTATCAAATGCCTGGGTACAGAACAACTTTTGATGCAAGATATGACTGTTGTGATGTGTAGGAATTTGTTAGTGCAGTATCCTGCTCTGTGGAATGAGACAATACTCCCAAAACACATATTATATATAACTTATTATTTAAGTACTCCTGGACATAAAGTGTTGACACCACACAGTCAAGAGCGATAACAACATGTGAGCCATCATGGTGGCAGAACTGCAAGTCCTTATTAGCCATGAAAGTTATGTCTCAGGATACTGAGATCCATCTAAGAAACATCACACAGAACCATAACTAACTCCTTTCACCACTGCTGAGACATAAAAGTATCATCTGTCTGGCATTCTGTTAGATGCTTCAGTCATGAAGCAAACTAAATGCTGTGGCTTTTGAGAAATCAAAGAAAAGTACTGAGACTGATAAAAATCACCATTGTATATACTGCTAAGTTTTCAAGTTCTTTCCACTGACACCTGGAAAAGTACTATTGAGTCTGTTCAAGAGAATTTCTCCAATTAGACTCAACAGCCTTCAAAATACAGAGCTATAATTGAAATCCTTATGCAAAAATGTCACAGTGAGATGTAAGTGGCCTTTTTTCCAGCCCCAAATTTAAACCAGATTTGGCAGTTTAGCTGTAATAAGTCATTATTTAAATTTATATTTTAAATCAAGTTTCATTCCAGTTTTCCCCACAAAGATTCCAAGTGAGGAACTGAGAATGTCAGAAAGTCTTTTGGAAGAAAATCCTTTGATTTGCAATTCCTTACTCTCTTCTGTATGAATTACATGAGTACACATAAATGCAGGCTCACTGGACCTATTGTTTTTAGAACTGATTATTACTCTCCCTAGGGAAGCTGAAGAACACATCATCCCTGAGAAAACCAATTATAAACACAATGAGTCTTTATTCTGAAATTTACATTTTTAACATCTCAAATTTTTTTATGATTTAAAAGGTTAAAAATATGTTATTGGGTTAGTATTTTTTTATCAAAAAGTGAGAAAAGTTTTACAGCTCTTTTAATATTTGAAAGTGTTAGACATTTGAAAAGAAACTATTTCTGTGAAAATAATGTCTAATTTGAGGTCCAGATGTCTAAACTTTTTCAGTTTTGTTGCACTAAAATTCTGTTTCCATTGCATGTGTGTAGGTTGAGACTTGTGTTACTACCAAATTTATAAACTGCAAAACTAAGAAACAATACTGAGAGAATCAAGAATTAAAGAGTGAGTTAGAGACTTTAGAATCTGCAAGGTGAAGCTGTTTGACTCTGCAGTTCCTGTTAAGCTCTGAGACTTGGCACCAGTGGAACTTAAATCTTTTCTGTGGAAGTAGTCTCTTATCTGGTCTTACTGACCCATCCCTAACTTCTGACTTTTTTATCTCGTATCATGTCTGTGGATATTTTTTCCACCTCCTCACATAATTCTCTGAAAATCCCAAACTGAGCTTGTATATAGGATGAGATTTACAATTCATCTTTCATGACAAAACCTGATGAATAAAACCTTTGCAAGATAGTCATAATGCTGTCCATAAAACATTGTTTTTAACACCACACTATTAAAGCGCACTAAAGAAGTTATTTCTTTAAATTATAGCTTATCTAAAATTTATGCCATACAGCTATCTCATGTAAGCCACTGGTTTTAGTCTGATCTATAAAGTAAAATTGGAAAATTTATGTGGAACAGATCAATACCTACAGGAATTTTACTTAAAGGAAACTAATCTCAAATGTCAGCCTTTGTGTTTGCAATACAATATACAAATTTGATTTCAGTGTGTTCTCACCTGTACAAATAGTGATAAAAACACTTCATTTACATCCCCCTAATGAACAAAAAGTGCTCATGACTATGAAAAAAATAAATTTGTTTTTTTTATTTTTTTTTCTTGATGTCAAGAACTGTTTCTTTCTCCATAATTGTCACCAGGTTTCTAGGGAAAAGTAGGGAGGCAGGGCAGAGAGGCAATCCAGAGTCAAGAAGCCTGTGGCCACAGGGTGCACTCTATGACATCCAGAGCCACTTGCCAAGGGTTATGGAGACCCACCTGACACAGCTGTGCATGTAAACTGAGTCACAGCAAGTGGTGATGCAGACCCAAGTGATTTGCTGGCACAGAGTAACATGAAATGAACTTAAATTGGAACTGAAAATAAGGGGGTAGAGGGAAGGGTTTCACTCACAATTTAGAGGTAAATGTTAAAAATTAAACCCAAAGGCATTACTATGCAAGACTCTTGAGTGGACTTAGCCAAACCTGGGTTAGGTATGACGTTTCTGCTGTTACAGGAGCACCTCTTTGCAAACTTGACTAACAAAACACCTGCTGAACTACCACAGTATATAAACTGGCCTATTAAGGGAAGCCAGGACTGGAGACCGTCCTCTCAGATGACTCGTGGGAAAGAACTTCTTCCTTTGGTTGCTGAAAAGTAGGGAATAAAAATGCCTCAAAATACTAACAGCCATTATTAAATGTTTACTGAAAAGAACTGTCCTCCTTGAGCAACAGAACCGAGAACATGAACCGCTTGACTGTAGACATATTATAAATTATCACAGAGATTCTCTGGAAGCATGCATTATAATGCAATAAGTGACAGTTTCAGAGTTAAATCTTCTTTCTCCACAGCCACTACTCAGGATTGTCTCTGGGAAAAACAGCTCCTACCAGAACAGGACAAATTCTGTAAATGATACATACAGAATGTAAGCCTAACTCTTGTTACATCATGAGGAATTTTAGTTCTTTACAAGGACCAGAGTTTCATGCTTCCTTCCTCTCCTTCCCCTTTCTCTTTCAACTATTACCTCAGAATGAGAAGAAATCAGATAAACTGTGGTTAAGTGCTGCAATTCACTAAGGGTACACCTAAGTATTGCAATACATTTTTTTAGTTTTATTTGAGGATGATGATGGATTAGCAAAACTTCGGCAAGAAATAAAAGAAAAATTAAGGTACTTTAAATCTATCTGTTTCAAAAATTTCAAAAATATCTCCTGTCAATGTCCTCCCCATCCTTCAGGACAACAATAATTTAAAAAAGCAAAAGATACAGAGAAGAAGACACAAGCTCTACATGTGTTTCTCTTTAGCTAAGTCTTATAAAAAATTAGCAAGCAGATATCCTTCCATCTCAAGCAAAATGTTTACATCTAATGAAACATTTTCGAATGTGTTATTCTATCCACAGCCAATTTTTTGTAATCTTCTACTGTTACAGAAATTATGTCCTAATCACCACTAAATTTTTTAATTGTGTTCTTTACACTTTGCAGAAGTTATTCTCAATTAAAAATTTCTCATTCACCTTGGTCCGTTGACTTTTTGCCTTTTCTTCATCTTCAGTTTTGTTTTGTAGATGCCATGCTGCTAGAAAATGTTAGTCTTTACTGAGCATGTTCTTCCTGTGCTCTATGCTTACAGTAGATTTGCCTTTAAATCCTTTTCTGAGGTTGGTTTGAGGCACTGGTCAATATCCTGACATATCCTAGTCACTGCCAAAGTATTTGCTTAGGTTTTAGTTTTAAATACATTATGTCTAGAGAGCCCTAGTGTTGATGGTTTTGTTGATTACAGCTTATGTGTATTGTTTTCTTCCCTAAGGACCAATTAATAGATTGCTAACTTTATTAAGAGTTAAGTCCTGCCAGGATGGAGGGTGAGCTTTATCAGCTTTGCATTTTGGGAGGACTATTTTTTAAGGAGGAGTGATGAGGTACCACATCAGAGTCTATAAACGTCTGAAGGGAGGGCGTCAAGAGGATCGATCCAGGCTCTGCTCAGTAGTGCCAAGCAATAGGACAAGAGGCAATGGGCAGAAACTGATGCACAGGAAGTTCCACTTGAACATCAGGAAGAGCTTCTTTGCTGTTCGGTGACCAAAGACTGAAACAGGTTGCCCAGAGAGGTTGTTGAGTCTCCCTCACTGGAAATATTCAAGAACTGTCTGCAATCCTGTGCAATGTGTTCTGGTATGAGCCTGCTTGAGCAGGGAGGTTGGACCAGAAAACCCACTGTGGTCCCTTCCAACCTGACCCTTTCTGTGATTCTGTGCTTATAAGAACTGCATTCTGAGCTGTACTTGAAAAAAAATACTGTTATTAAGGTGTCTTCACCACTGTATATGAATAAAGGACTTGTTCTATAAACAGGATGAAGGAAAGTACCTCAAGGCTATTCTTTAATAATACGAAGAACAACTACACTTCTAGAAGGGATTTGTGTCTCCTAATTTAGACACTTAATGAAACATCATCAAGAATTTGCTTTGGCAAAGACCAGATTAAATCTGTTTGTGTAACAGGGAAGGTGTTTGGCACATGCCAAGAAAGAAGATGCACCCTAACTGAAATCTAGGTGGTTGATTTAGGGGTCTAAGAATGAAGTAGCATTGGGTCAGCAGAAAGAGTTTCACATTTACAGGATATACAGAGCACAGGTGGATTGATTCATCATCTCTTTTCCTTCTCTCTCTCAGCTGTGGGGAGAGACTCCTAGTTTCAAATATCAAATTAAATTCCTAACTCTGAAAACTCCCAGTCATTTCAGATGCATTTCTAAAACTAAATAGAGAATAACAAGCCTGCACACTATAGTTTGATGTGCTAAACACAGTAATTGATGTTTTCAGAGGTCTTTTGATCTTTTCTTATACCTTCTTCCTTGTGACTTCAAAAGGCCCAACTAAATTAATGTGATAAGAAGCTAGAGAACAATTAATCTCTCACAGCTGGGAAATTCAGAAAAATGCATTCAATCAAGCACTATCAAACATTATTAAGCACTATGCTGAATATAATCTAATTATTACAGCTGTAGATTCCTGAAGAGCATTCCTGTAAGATGAATTGTTTACAGGCATTTTGAATAGCTCAGAAAAGTCAAACAGGACCTTCCAAACTGGAGATTTGTGCTGGAATGGATGTCTGCCAGCATTACTTAAGGTACTCACAATCTTCCCTAAGTACAACATTGGCAGAGTTGCATTTCCCCTAACAGAACACAGTCATGTCCTTATGGCTTCAAGAGTCCTTCCTGCTCCCCATCACAGTTGAATTTAGCTTTGTCTAAACTTAGAAAAGTGTGTCCAAGTTTTCTGTGGTGAATAGTCTGCTAGAGAGACAGGAGGCAATGTTTAGAAGATAAATTCTCCTGTCCTTAGCATTTTTAAATGCCCAGCTCACACCAGTAAGAGCTACTTAACTAAATAGCTTTGTAGAATTGCAGCTTTCTCGCTGGGAAGAGATACTAGTGGAAAGATTAAAAATGTCTTCTCAAACTCACCAAGGCAACTCTTTCAACTGAATTCCATAGGCCTGAAAAATATAAATCTCAAGTCCAGTGCTTCAGATTGTAAGCCAATCTTGGTTTAATGTACTTTATGAAAAAATCCTACAGCATGCTACTTCAGAGTAATCAACTCTGAAAATATGAAGCTGATTACACTTATCACTTCCTCTGTACAAAGACAGTTGCTGGAAACAGGACACCAAATTATGCAGACCACTGACCTGTTAAAGTATGGTGATTTTTACAGTTTATATATCTGTTTCAAATATACTTCATTTTGTCCATAAATTAACAATGAAAGAGATATGTGGCTAATCTGTCAGTTTGTGGCTCTAAGTCATTAACAAAGATAGGACATAATTTTCTAGTGATTTTCATAAAGCATGTCTCCTTCACAAGACTGGTGTCTGTGTAAACACTGAATCTTCAAACTTATATTAAGTGTCTGCAAAATGGAAATAACGACAGAATGTGATGTAGACAGACATGCCAGTCTAACTGGGACTAAAAAATCCCATCCATTTGTTACTACTTATTTGGAAGTTACCTCTTTACGACTATTTTCTCACAGTGTATTGCAAAGAGACATAGATGCAGCACAGCCAAAGGTCTTACTTACATGCGACAAAAGTTAACAAAGTGCAGTGTATGCTTTGATTTCCATAACACTGAATAAATGAAGGATCTTTAATAACGGTAAGTTGTAAATAACTGAAGCTGTGGCCTAATTTTGCTCCTGTTTTTCAACAAGTCCTGTAAGCTCCCTTCATTCTGCTAGAACTCTGTATAAATGTGGTATCTAAACAAGCTCTTTTCTACAGTGTTTTATGGCTCTTTAGTTGCAGGCTGGAGAGCATCTCAGCCAGGGCACCATCACTTTGTCATTCCAATGTCTGAGTAGCTACTTGTTTTGGATATCTCGAAGGTGTGATACTCTCTACTGTAATTCTTAAATAATGATGGAAATATACTCAGGGAAGGCAGTGTTACTCCGCCTCCTACATAAACACTTCCAAAATTAAAGAAATATTGCTATGGTTTAAGAGGCCAAAGCTCCAAAGAAAGTAACTCACTTCTTTAAAGCCACTTACAAAATAAATAGCATAAATTTACTGAATAAAGATAGGGCGAAAGAGACTAAGATTTATGCATACAGAATAAGTATTTGTCCCATTCTGATATGGTTATGAAATGGAACAGAAACTGGGATAAACACAGCTTTTGAATGTCTTCTTTGCAAAATTATTTTTATCTACCAAATCATAAAATAAGAAATAGGGCAGCAGTTTTCAGCCTTATTGGAAAGAGTTTCTCATTTCCACTCTGCTCATGTATGAATGTTGACAAAAGGCATTAAACACTTAAAACACAACCTGCTGAAGAAATAATAGTATATACAAGACATGGAAGATTGCACAGCAAATTTTATCTTGTTTGGAGGACACTTTGACAATACCAGGAGAACATTCTGAATTCCAGAGATGAACTGCTCTTTGGGCAGTTTTATTTATTACTGCATATTCAGGTTGACAAGAAATGGAGTTATACATCAAACTGAGGGATTATCACAATATGACTGAGGCTTTAGTTAAAGGAATCTGAAAATCTGAGATGGAAGGGATGAAATTATGAGCAAATATTAAGACTAAGCATGTCATCAAAAACTGAAGGTTAGGGAAGAATGTAGGCAGACATTGTGGACCTACCATGATGTGCTGAACATCCCAAACTCTTGTCAATGTCTGTGGGAACTGCCCAGCAGTATCTAGTCATCTAGGACCTAGATTAAGTGCTAGGACAAAAAGATACTTTATACCTAATGAATTATGTGAATAGTCCTTTTATTTCTTCACCAGACTTTTCTACAGACTTTGCTTTGACACATCTTGACAAAATTCTTAATCAGTCTCCCTCACAAAAACAGTACTAAACCACAGTTTCCCATTTGTTAAAGTTATCTGGAACAATCTACACAATGATCTAAAATCATCTGTAATATATATGAACAGGCAAAGGAAGAGAAGAAAAAGTGCCTTAAGGAACGCATGAGTTTTGCAAGGCTGCGAATGATACATTTGTTCCTAAATATTAACTCACTGAAAGCTTCAGAGTGTTCAAGTATGTTAAAAAGACCTTTCAAGATGTACAGAGGTAAGGAATTTTCACAAAAAGTATTCTTCTTAAGATTTTAGTTAAGCTAGGTGATTAAGCATGGAAACACCTAAGAGCAATAAATACTGTGGATCAGTATAGACTAGCAATTCCTACGTCCACTCACAGCATCTGCATGTACACCAGACAACTCCTATGTCATCAGCATCTAAAACTGTGTTCTCACCATACATTATTTGTCCAAATAATATCCACTGTGTTTTTTCAGTTGTAGCCTATGGTTCACCAATCACTGATTTAAACTATAAGTGATTATTGACAGACCTGGCTATGAGCAAGCTGTACCTTTATGAACATTTGAAGCGGTCATAGTGAAATCAAAAAAATGTCTTTTGCACTAGAAAATGCATCTAATTAACTAGCTGAGGAACAGGTAAAAATAATTCTTAACATTACCAAACTGTGTACATTTAGAAAGTGAAACAGTTGCATAGATATTTCATCCTCTTTCAAAGCAGCATGTTTAGAAATGAAGATAACACTTGCATGTTGTCTGATAGGCATTAAATTTAGAAAAAGCGTGTGATTTTTCCAAACAGAGTATGGTTGCTCACTATTTTCTCCTCTCTTTGAGCTGGATGTATGACCTCCTGATCTGTACCACTTTCATATGCAAAGTTCCAGTCTACAGATGTCTTCTGAATTAACACTGCCTACCCTAGCCTTGCTGGCTATATCTTTGTCCTTCTAGTGGTGATCAAGTTTTATTAGTTTAAGGTTCTTCTGTTCACCTTAGGTGAAAAGCTTTCTTATAACTCTTCCAATGTCAGTACATTTCAGCTGGAAGAGGTCTGGAGTGAAATGCAGAGTAAATTTGATGCCATGAAGATTTTTGCCTTTTCTTTTATACCCCTGTTATACCTTTTTTACAACTTCTGTATTTTGGTGCTTTTGCCTACATTTTTGGACTTGTTTGTTAAGCTGAGAGACTAAACATTTTAGAAGCTTCATAGCTAGGGATCAGTGTGCCCCAGACCCCAAGGTCCTCTCCAGAACACATTCTGTAAACTAAGATAGAACCATCCAGGGGAAGGCTCCTTGGGGAGGGGGGCCCATTCAAGCCTCTCACTGGGGAATTTTTGATAGATACGCTAATTAGTAAAACCTGTAATGTTATACCAGATCTTTTGGGGTGGCCATTTTGCAGTGTGCATTTCAGTGCATTTGACCTGGACGTGTGCACCTAAGGATCCTTACAATAAATCCCTTTTCCCCTTTTAACTGTGTATAACTCTTGATTTTAAGACCAAGAAAAGGCATCAAACTTAGAAAGTCTGTGGAAATCTTTAACACCAAATCTTTGTTTCATGTCTATACTACATCACTTTTGTAGCTGAAGGAATTTACCATAGAAATTCTTAAGAAATATTAGCCTATCCTCACTTCCTTTTTTTTTTTTTAACTTATGGTACTTTAAGCATCCTAACAGTGATTACATTGTGGATTGAGGGATTTTTAAAGCACATGAATTTTGAAAACATAAAAGCTTTTTTCTCCTATCCCTGTTTCTGCAAGTGTTTGTTCTTATCATTTTCAGACCATTTTTTTAATTTCATAGCAGCAGACAAGATACATTAACTGTCTCCTGCAATAGAAAACACAAAGTAAATCACAGATGGAAATGGTTTATAACAATTGCTCAAGTGTCAGATAGGGAATTAGCCATGAGTAGGTGGTAGCAAATGTGAAGAGAACTCTTTGCTTTGAAAGAAATACAAAGACTGCCACACTGAACATTTTTAATATTCCTCCCATTCTTAGCTATAAAATAAAATTATCCAAGTGCAGTAAAATACCCTGTAACTGACAACAATTACCAGTCGTTACTGGATATCATGCTCTTTTTAGTTTTGTTTTATTCATTTATTTGGCAGATACTTAGACTGTTTTGCAAGATACCACACAGAGACAGTTCAACATTCCAACTGGAAAATCTGATTAGACTAATCAGGAAATAAATATAAGAGATAGAGGACCCTATGACCATTAAATTTGACAGCAATTCACAGTGCATAGAAGTCATATTCTTATATATTACTGATGAATATTCTAATTGTATCTAAACATAATGCTAATCTGAATGTTTATTTTAAAAGTTTTTATTGCACAATAGTGACACTGCAGCACAGATTGTTAGTAAATGAATCCTTGACTAAATCATCAGGCAGCAATCTAGACTGCAGAACTGTGAGGAAAGAATCATGGTTTGATTCAATCTAGTGTCACATTTGGTATAACAAATGTTTAAGAATGGGAGTGGTCCATTGTGCATATGTGTACAGTGCTCTGTGCAGTCTATAATCAACATGGGAAAAAATCTTGTTGGTAAAATTCCCATGGTGAGGTTATAAAAGTGTTTTCTCTTTTAAGTAGTGTTAAAAGATAACAGGGAACTGCAGAAAATGGTGCAAACAATGCAGTCACACTGTGATGGGTTCAAAGAGAGAGCTACCTTTGTGTACCACCAGCTTCATTGCCTCACACAGAACCCAATGCATTTAAGCCTCTCTCCTCAGAAAGGGGGAGAATCTTCCTGCCACAGAAGTGTAATCCAACCACAGCAACCGTTTCTCAGACCATAGAAAAGAGTGTAATAGTCATTTTTTTCACCTTTAGCCAATCTTCTAACCTGATTGCACAGAGTTGTGCCCGAAGTTAGTTCAGGATTTCTCCTCCCACTGTGCAAGAACCACCCATTAAGCAACCAAAGAATTCAGGCTTCAAACTATGTCTCTGCCACAATTTCTAAGCAGTGGCTGGTAGTACAGATTGGTTCCGTGGAAGAATGCACAATGAGACCACAGAGCTGAAGCCAGCCTGGCCTGGGGGCACAAAAGTTCTGTAGGTCCTCCTGTGGTGCTATAGCCACCTGGTTCTAAACTGCTGCAACAGAGATGCGACGATGACTATCGATCAAGTCAGTCCAAACTCCTCCTGGGGATTCTTGCTTCCTTTAATTCTTCCAACACACTGGATGGTGAGATGGACATACATAAGGCAAGCCTGGCACACACTTTGCTATGTTAAAATTTCTATCTCAATTTACCAGGAGTCATCCTTCCTGTATTTTTACCTTTGCTGTACACTTGAAATTAACTCGAAGCAAGGGCACACTGCAAGCTATCTGCAAGCTTTCACTGAATTGCAAATCATTCTGGACTGCTCCCGGCTAAACAGTGTTAAGGGAATTATATTGTAATGCAATAAAATAGTTAGAACTTGCAACAAAAAGAATGTTGAGCTTTCCATAGCAAAGGAGAAGATTTTTGCATTGTATTCACGGCAAGATGAAAGTTTCAACTGGCACACCTAGTCATTTTTGCAAAACCCTTATTCATAATATTCCTTCTTCAGTACATCAGCTTAATCTATGTTACAAAAGCTTGGTTTAGACTTTCTGCAGGAAATAAGGTAAATTATAAAAAAATCCAGTTTATTCCAGTGATATGGTGCAGCTGGCTGTGCTAATGCTTATCACATTAAAACTGTTAACTGAAAGATAGTCTAATCCATTCTGGTAACTGATGCATGTAAATTCTTGAATTAAGGTAAAACATGTTTAAGAAAATTCCTTCCAACATGCCCAGCTGGTATGGACTCTTTCTTCCCTCTTTTCCCTTCATTGACTAATGGCCTGTTCCATATTAAAATACATTCTGTGTTATTATAATTCTTCTCTTTAAGTCTGGACCAAAAGTCTCTGAGTGCTAGGGGTAATCTGTGCATCTATGCAACCCTAATTTGAAGATTCAGAAAAGCTACTTTTCTAACATGGAACTTTTTGGTATCTGCTACTGTACTAAGGTTGGTTTGTTATACTAAACTGCCCCCTTGTGTTTTTTGCTAGAAGCAAACACATTGTTCCTGTGTGCAAAGTGAAGGGGCTCATGATGGGTTGTTTTGTTGTTTTTTTTTTTTTTTTAAATATGTTAGCACCTTTTGAAAGCAGCATTAAACCTGTGAACAAAACCAGTTATTCTATATGGGGTTTTATATAAATATTTTTATACTAGCAAGAAGCAGTGCTTTGCAATGACAAAGTGTATTTTGAAGCTTAATAATGAAAAAATTATCAAGATAATGTACTGTCCCTTAAAGTAGGGGGAAAACTGGTCAAGAGCATTATAGGATGAGGGTCATAATCAATTTAAACAAAATAAATAAATTTCCATCAAAAGGCATAAGCTTCTGCTTCTGCAGATCAGTATCAGATCATCTACAGAATTAAATGTGTTCAATGAATACCACAATTGAACTAATCTCAAAGTCAAGCTTTTAGTAAAATTTCTGCTAGATAACAAGATATACTCTAATGGAAATTAAAACCAGAACTATCACAGCAGAGCCTCTAACAATGAGAAAACACATGAACTTAAACTGATGAATCAATTCAAGTGAAAAGAAATCGGAATAATCTCTCTGAATCCTCTTTTTTGGAATATGGAAAAAAAAATGCCCTTCACATTTCTGGATGAGTTGTGATTGAGAATTACTAACATTCTGTTTGAAAACCAGTTCCCTTTTAGTTCGGTACCAAAAATTAACATCAAACAAGAGAGAAGTTTGTTCATGTGCACCTAAAGTGACAGAAAGATAAAAATGGCAGTCACTGATTCCCTATTCAGTCAAGGGATAATTTTAAACTTTTCCTGTGGAACTTCATAAATGAACCCTGAAAAGTCTGGCTATAGGAAATACTCTCCATATTTCCCTTTAAAAAGCAAATAGATCAAACAGGGGTGGGGTTTTTTATATAAGGAAGGATTCCCATCTGCAACCTTCAGTGTGGAATACTTCCAGTGGGATAAAATAGGTAATAATAATATTACTAGTCATAGGTTTTGGTTTAATTCCAAACCAAATTCAAAGTATCTCACACATCCCAGAGATCCTAAAAAAAAAAAAAAAAGGAATTCTCTTCCTGTGGCAATGTGATTTCAACAATGTCCTCGTGCTACAAAAAAATGCAAAGGCTTAAACTTGATGATGAGAGAGCACGACAGGTTTGGGTGCAATGACTGAAGAATGCTATTCACCTGCATTCAGCACTTTCCTCTCAATTATATTCCATGCGGAATCATGTCTGGAAGAGAAAGAAATTTTTCTTTTTAGAATATGAATCCCTCAAAACATTCAATATTGTGCAATTTGCGTGCCCTTACACTGGTGCCAGTGAAGCTGCTCACGTGAATAACTGTCAGGGTGAACAAGCAATCAAGGTTCACAACCAGAACTAGCAGTGAGATAGGCAAATGTTGCATTTGGAAACAAGATTTTAAGTCGAGCCAAGAAATTATGGTAAATACAGTCAGGTGTTAAGCTAATGCTGGAATATATATTGTGCAACAGAGCATGAGCTATGAAAATGTGATTACCAAGAAAAAAAGTAGTCTCTTACCAGTGAAAGCCACTAAACATGTAGCTCTGGAAGAATAAAAGCTATCCTAAAATAATTCTGACCATGAGACTATGTCCTTCTAACCAAATGGGAAACCTTATAGGATTAAATTCAGTAGAATTCATATTATATTAAAAATTCATTTCAGCTAATTTTTAAAAAATAGCTGCCTTGCAGAATAATATTAGTTCTTTGGCTTTCTTGATAACAAAAGAGCAGAAATCCAAAGGCTAAATTTTAATTTGAATTACATTTGTCCATATTTTGATTGCTCACCTATATTTTTTAATTTAATGATAGAATATTTGCTTTGCATCATGCCCCAGACTTTGCATTTGCATACCCCTCAAGGACATTGTGGGGAGAAGAAAAGGCAAGAAAAGGCTTAAAAATAAATACACTCTTAGTCACCAGCTGAACCTATTTAGTTCACCAGATAAAAAAAAAAAAATGATCTGATATGTTCCCAGCAATTAAATGGAAGGACTGAGCCCAGTGCAAGGAGCAAAGGAGGCTCAGCATTATTGAAACCCTGCCATGGCAGATGCACTGCAAACACAAGGCAATGTGACTGATGTACAATAACCTGAAGGATCACCTGTGCCAACAATGGATTTGGTGTGATTTTACCAGACCAATCTCAGAATATTTCAGTGCTTCCATGTTTTTTTGCCAGACTGTGACAAGGAGATGTTTTCTGTGGAACTCCATTAATCCCAGAGAAGCTGAATGTTGAGCTTCCTGCAAGTTGCAGTCTTTTCCAGGTTGTTTCTGCTGTTTCTGACCTTGCAATAAATACAGTGACAATGAGTTAAGCACAAAGTGTAATCCAAGGGAAAGAAGAGATTTTCAGCCTCCTCTAGGAAAGCCAGATGGATGGCTGGCTGACACAGGCAGGTCAGTGATTGTAATACAGCAGGAAAGGTTTCACAGAAGGAATACAGCATCTTTCTATGCTGGGTATGCAAATGAAAGTCTCCAGTCTTAAGATGGGCATGGGTTAGATTCAGGAGAAAACTTCAGTGAAAGAAAATATGGTTTATTGGCACATCTAATGGTTCAAGGATATTGCAGGTAACTGGTGAGTAAGGGCCAGGTGGAACAGTGGTGGATTGATTCTGGTAGTTGGGGGACTGAAAGAGGCAGAAAAGAACAGAGAGCTGGGTCTACCAGGAACTAATCTCTGCCTCTCATCTTAAAATGTTAGGACACTTTTTCATTCTGTACAAGAAGATATGGCAGAATCCAGCATATTGATCTCATTTCTCTTCAAAATTATTATTACTCAAGCTTTTCATATTGCACTTATCATTCTGCTTTCCCATTTCAATCACTGTCATTCCCATAATAAGCAAAAGTAGTGAGATATGAAAAGACAGGAATGGGTGCATAAAGAACAGTCTGCAAACTGAAGATCCAATGCGGTTTTTTGGGAGCCAGTTATTTGCAGTGCACTGTGCACACAGTACCGGATGTTTCATTTTTATGACAGATCAATTCCATACAGCTTTTACCAGTCTGACTCATCTGGGCCTTCCAAAAACTGTGTTTGTAAAACTCACTTTAGCACAGTGAACATTAAATAAATACTGAGGTAGATTGTCTCTAGCCAAGTCGTTCCAACAGATCTTTTGAGATTTAATTACATTTATAGGGGACAATCTAATCCTTATACCATAGTAAGGAGTGAAAAATGACAGCATTATGCAGTCACACTAGTGCTGAATTTTATCTCTAGCATCTAGCCTTAATTAGATATTTTTTGGCATATAATTTGACAGAAAAATATTTTGGTGCCACTACAGGAAGAAAAGCAAAAAAAAAAAAAATTTGTTCACAAGGAATTGGAATACAGTTAATCAAGAATCTTTTTTCTTTCTGTCAATCATGAAATAAAGAGAAGACAGGAAGTACTAGGTGTGCTGACACAAAACCAGCTTGAGAAACTGGAATATTATATAACAATCATTCCAAATCAGATTAAAAAGGAATGGCAGTAACAAACCTTGAGAGAACAAAGATACAATATTGTGAAAAGAAAACAGAGCTCACAATTAGAACATGGAAATCATTGATTACAAATAACTGACAAACAGGGAAGATAATTCAAAATTCATCTTGTTCCAAGAGTCATACCACAAACCACTTTGGTATTTTGTTCTTACTCAAACAGAATACATCAGCTTACACTCACAGGTATGATCTTCTTTTTAAGTAGGATGAGAAATGTATGTTTGTAGAATGAGGTATTACAGGAGAAGCTCATTTGCAACTTGATTGACTTTATCATGCTTCTACCTCTCCAGACTGCATTCCTCCTCTTTCACAGACAAAAAAGATCTTGTACAGGAGCAGTCTATACATCCTCTTTTCCCAATGTGCATTTTCAAAGTCCTGTAACTAACTTGCTGTCTGAAAATTTACTGCAATTTTCTAGCTGAAAATTAACTCAGTATTAAAAAATAATGATTTTTCCCCTCTAAAATCATTCCCAGAACATGTCTGTTGTTGCATTTTTTTTTCTCATCTTTCACCCACATTTTGCAATAGCATTAGGAGCAGCTAGCTATTATCAACAGTTCCTTATTTACATTATGAGCCACTATATAATGGCAAAGAGCTCTCATTTGGTAATATTGTCCATGAACTTTAACTCCCTTGCATTTCTATCACTATACTGGTAGTCAGGGTCAGTGCTGGAAATTTTCTGTAGTTTATGCTCCAGCCTATTCTAAAAGATCTGCCATTGCGAATGCATTTCTCTTCCTTTACTGTCTACTAAAACCACAAGACAATCCCCAAGTTCATCCTGTTAAGAGAAGAACATCAGAACCAAGCTGACAAACCATCTTATCTCAGGATGTCACTTAGTAAATTTGGTGGTATTCTGAAGGAGAATCTACAAGACACTTTACATAATCACACTGACTTCCTTAAAATCGCTATCTATACATATTTTCACACTGCAGTAAGTAAGGGGTGTCTACCTTTTCAGGCAGTATGGAAGATGCCAAAGTGAAAAAGACAGTAATAAGGTGGTCCATGGGAAGATGGGCCAGGCATGGTATTTCCAAGGCCAGGAGCCTATCAGGGTTGGTTATATCTTAGCAGCATAGGCAAGGATTAGATGGTCTGCCCAAGAAGGGGAAAATGAGATCTTGTGCTGACTTCACATGAGCATCTTCCTGCTTCTGAAGGAAGGGACCATGGGAATGGGTGAGGAGACAAGAAATGGGTGTGGGCATTGCCCAAAATTGCAATGTGGTGGCACGGGGGCTGCAAGTTTGTTCTGTCACAGACGGTTCATTCCCTTCCCCACCCATCAGGAGCAATCTGGCAGGAGGAGCCTTCTCCCAAGAAGATATCTGTGCATGAATGTGTACACCAGGCACTGAGATGGAGTGCTCCATTGTCTTTTTAAATAGTCCTTTCTCAATATCCTCATCTTGTTCTAGAAAATTATAGCTCTTTTCTCTGATTATACCTTTCTTGTATCTTTTCACTGTGCTCAAAGCTGTCTTGATGGTAGTACCTCAGCTACTCATGTCATTCCTTTCGGCAGGCAAAATACCCTCTCTTCTTTGTCAGCCACTTTTTCTGCCTGTGCTGTGTAAGATTTCCATCACTGGATTATTAAATTCCAGCTACTTTCCAGCTAAATTTTAATCTATGCTTATAAAAATGCACATTCTTATTTCACACCAATCACAGAATTTGGTAACACCCTTACACTGTTACAGTGAAGGAAATGCCAGTGGTAATGCAATTATATTTGAGACATTGGACTGGAAAACAGGCAAATTCATTACTGTCAATTTTCTACATTTGCACCACTTATTTCATCTTTGCTTAATCATAAGGTGAGCACTACTGGGCCAGAATACTCTTCATTTCTTAACTGATATTTAAAAGTGTGCCCAGTCTGTACTACAGTTATTTTGTATTTTCTATTTTGATTTTTACCTGTATGACTTTGTCCTTTAGTGAATTCAAAAGAAGACTACAAATAGAGTAGTCTAACACTCAAAGACATTTCTTTCTCCTGCACAAGTAAACTCTAGCCATGGGCCAGCTATTGGGAAATTCTCTCTTCCATTTTCTTCCTTTCATAATCCATTCCTCTTGAACACAGAAACAATTTTGAAATATTATAGTCACTTGATGAAGGACTATACTGTAGGTGCTATCAAGCAATTGCATCCGTTGAAAGAAGACTTTGCATTTTCAAGTGGCAGTAAGACAAGCTGCCAAAAGGAGAGTTCATTTGAGAGAAATCAGAAAGCAGAATTTTCTGGTTATTAATAAACTACTGGCATAAAGGTCATTGAATCTCTTAGAAATGCTATAGCCTCAGTGGAGCAGCTCTGCTAACTGGGTTGTTGATGTGGGGTCCCAGATTCCCCAGACCTCTCTGCACAGGACACCATGAGCTGTGTTGAGAATCTCACTGAAAGCCCTTCTCCCTCCTGTGCGGAGAATGGAGTTTAACAGCAGGTTAGCGTGAGGGTTAGGATGAGGATTAGAACAGCACAGTAGTGTAAAAGACAACTACTGAAACAGAGTATGCTTTTGGGTAGCATAATAATAATAGACCAAAGAAACAGGGATTCAAACGAGCTGCAGTGCCAACTACAGATCGAGCTCTGTGTGGAGGATCCCGAGGCAAGAGGCTGTGAACTGCCCTTTCTGTGACAAACGGCCCCCGGGTCCGGGGACCTGTGGCCCAGCCAGGTGACACTCTTGAGACATGTCAGGAGCCGAGGACTCCGGACTTTCACATGCTTAGACTGTGAGGGTATAAAAGCCCAGGGTTTCCTTTGTTCAGGGGGCCCTCCTTGGACCCAGCTCAAGCTGTTATTTTGTTATTGCCCCGTAATTAAAGTATTTAAGGATCTGGATGTCTGAGACTCTTCTACAGGAAACCTGGGTTCTAACCAGTTAATGAGACCCGGTACGCCTGCGTGAGTGTGGGGTGAAGCTGTGAAGGAGCCTCTATCCCAGCTCAGAGAGTGTGGGTGTGACTGCCAGAGTCAGTCTGCTGAACGGCCAGACAGGGAAGTCTCCTTAACACAGATATCGATGTGGAGGTTGGAACTAGGTAACCTTTAAGGTCCCTTCCAACCCAAATCATTCCATGATTCCACGGCTCTATGACTGACCTTATTCAAAGGCTAGGCTTGCTGAAACAAAGCTGAAATTATTAGCAGAGCAACTTCTTCCCTGGATAGTCGTTTCAGAGTGTTCTCATGTCTTAAGAAGTGCTTCATAACCAGAAGGCAAGAGCAGGGATTTACTGCTCCTGACAGAAGAAGTCAATGTACCGAACACTGAAGAGGCAGAGCAGTATGCTTTCCAGCCATAATTGTGACGCTGGGTTTGGAGCAGTTCCTTCAAATTCTCTGCATTTCATTTTCTCTGTTCCTAAAGGTATAACACTTAGTAAATGTTCTCTTCTCTTTCTTTCCATTCCAAGCACTACTTTATTTACAGGTTGAAAATGCTTCATATTATTAAACAGAAAGAGAGCAGGGGAGCCTATCCTTCACTCTGAAAAGTATTTGAGAGTGCAGTACTTAATAGTAGAGATGTTATTTAGACAGAGTGTGGATTACTCCAGTTGCAAAGAAGTATATTCAGTTAATTACAAATTTTTGTGCTGATCTTTGAAACAAAAGACATTAATACATTTTGAATTAAATTAAACAGTGAATTTTTATAGCTTTTAGAACACTGCAAAAAAGGGCTCTTAAATTCAAACTAAACAAATACTCCAGCATAAACCAAATGAAGATAAAATTTTATTTCACAGTTCAGAGCACTGTATCTAATAACTGTTTCCAAAAACAACTTTTGCATAAATGAAAATATAAAAACAAGAGGATTGGAAAAGAGGAAGATATCAATAAACAAAGGCACAAATAGATTGTGACGTGAATTTTTATGTTGTTGATTGGACTGAAATAAGACTAAAGAAAAACATTGTATCAGAGTAAGGAGATATTGCTCTGCTGCACTTCCTGAAATCCAAAAGCCATTAAAATTTTTACTGCAGATTCTATCCTCAGTCATAATCTTATCCAAAATTTGGTGTAAAATACAATAAATAAACTCAGGAACCTATTAATGACAGCATGTTTCAGAAGGTTTTAAATTGCACCCTCTCTCTGTCAGACTCTTTAATGTCAGGAACTCCCTTCATAATTTAATTCTGTATTTCATAGTCAGGAATACAGGGCGTAGGAAAAAGAGACTTGTTGCTTTTAGGTTGATAGAATAGAATAGGAATAGAATAGAATAGGAATAGAATAGAATAGGAATAGAATGTTTCACCCGAAAAGGACCTACAATGATCATCTTGTCCGCATGCTTGACCATTCAGGGTTGAAAATCTAAAGCATATCAAGGGCGTTGTCCAAATGACTCTTGAACACCGACAGGCTCAGGGCATCAACCACCTGTCTAGGAAGCCTGTTCCAGCACTTTATCACCCTCTCAGTAAAGAAATATTTCCCAATGTCCAGCCTAAGCCTTCCCTCTGTTGTTGATGATCTAGATTTCCCTGAAATATTATGACTGAATCTCTGACAGGAAATGACAGCCAGTTTATATGGCCTAGTATGAATTTCTGAGATCCTAGAAACCGATTTTTTATTTAACTATTGTCATTAGCAATGCCAAATACATCACAACTTTCAGGAAGGTAAAGGTAAACAATACTTACCGTTATCATTCTGATTCAAATGTTATAGCACTCACATTCCATAAATTAAAATATCTGAGTGTGAAAACTTGTCTAAAATGTTCTTAATGGAGTTGGGTAATGTTTGCCTGGGGAATAACAATATCCTTCAATTACTTCTTGGCTAAAGTGGAGTTTAAAGCTAAACATTCTAACCTATGAAAAAATGATGGATTTTTAGGTGTCTGTCTCTTCAATTAATCCAGAGCCCAGAGCCCAATGCCCATACTAAAATCCCAGTTCAGTGTCCTGAGAAGAGTGGGAATGGCTATTTCAAGTAGCTATTGGTTACTTAAATAGTTATCTCTGAGGCTATTTGAAGTAGCTATTGGTTAATGCAACAAGCAAGAAGCCACTTAGGGCAAGCTGTGAGGAAACAATGGATACACAAATGCACAGGAAACCCTGTTACCTTTCACACTTTAGATACTGGATCAGGGCTTCTCAAAAGTTTCTTTTTCCCAGGCACACTCCACCCACAATCCTTTCCTGGAAGAAATGTCCAAATTCTTTTTTTTTTTTTTTTTTTTAAGAATGCAATAAAGATCATTCATTTTATAGGGAGGAAATTGCTACAAATCTTTGTAAAACAGCTTGATTGTTAGAAAGTTCATCCATACTCTGGAGTTGTTAAATTCAGTTCCTTTTCAACTTAAGGGTATTCAAACTACTGTCATATTTCCCCAAAGAATTACAAAAACAACTGAAAGATTCAATAATCTTGTTAATGAGTTACATGCAAAATGTAGTTTAAAATCTTGCAGGGCAAAGCCTACAAAATCTTATAGCAGTACCACTGCCCAAACCTGATGTTAATATAGAGGTAATTTCAATATCACAACAGGACCAACTAAGACCAAACAATGTACTACCACTATGCTTTACTTCAGAGCAGGAAGAAAGTCTTGTCTGCAACCAGATGACATACATAAGAGAATTAAACCCTTCCCAGCAGCATGAAAATTTCTGAAGGAGACTGTACAGAAAACACAGCAACAGTGCATATCATCTGCTAAAAAAGATTTGGAAAAGGAAAAGATAATGCCAGGATGGCTATTCAGCAAAGCAAAAGATGGTGCTAGAAACCAGAAAGTATTTTATAGAATGTTGTACAGACATAAAGAAAATGAAAAGCCTGATAAATTTTGACAGTGTAGATGTAAAAAATATTACTACGAAGGCCAAGCAAGAGTTTGAGAAGCAAATAGTGAAAAGAATAAAAACTAACAACAAAATTCTCATCTAAAGCCATAGCAGCAAAATCCCCTCCAGAAATCCTTGTAGAATCACCAAGAAGAGTTGTGTCCTGGCTCAGCAAGGGCCAGCAGCTCCCTGGGGCCAGGCATCTGCACACACAGGGGATCCATCAAGGCAGGAGCCTCACCAGTCCAGTCTGTCCTACAGCCCCCAGCCAGGGAACAGGGCAGGTTTGGGTAACTGTGTGATGGCCAGTGAGCCTATGAAACAAGGGACAAAGAGAGTCTAGTGGTAGGACAGTCCCTAAGATCAGAGATCCTCCCCAGGTTAGGGTGACAAAAGAGGCTTCTCCAAGGACACTCTGCCCTGTTATGTTAATGTACCCAGTTCTGCTTCCCTGGTTGGCTGTTGGCCTCTCCGCCCCCTTGTTACCTTATACGTCCCTGCCCTAGAAGGTTCTCCACTCCATGTTCCCCCCATTGGCCCTTGCCCCATCACCACTCCCCCGGAGCTCCCTATTGGCTCCCTTACCCTAGTTCCACCTGTGCACTGCCCCCGTGCCCTCAGATCATTGGTCCCTGATGCTCCATCTGCTCCCATACTTAAACCTGAACCCTCCATTGTTCTCTGTCTTTGTTCCTGGATCCCTTCGCAGTGTGGCTGTAATAAACCTCTCCCATACAAAGATCCTTCCTGCCTCTTTGCCGTCAACTCACATTACTGGAGCTATCCATGTGTGTGTGCACGTATGCGTGTGTGAGTGTGTGGTGGTCCTGCTGAGCGGCTTCGCTAAGGAGACGCTTTTAGGAAGGTTGCACCAACAAGCTGCAGCACCCGGCTAGTGGCCAGGAGGGTGATTGGCAGCCAGTGTCATCTCACTGAGAACAATGCCAGTGAGAGGAGCTCTTCATAAATGCTCAGATAGGATTGGTGGGGAAGATCAGAAATAAAGAACTTTTCAGGCACATGAAGGACAAAAAAGTCATAAGCAGTAGTTAGCATGGATTCACCAATGGGAAGTAATGCTTACCCATCCTGATAAACATCTATGACAAAATAATTGGTTTGGTAGATGAGAAGAGAGCAATGGATACTGCCTACCTTGACTTCACTGGAGTGTTTGACAGTGTCCCGTAAGATCCTCATAGAGAAGCTGTTGAAGAATGGGCTGAATGGGAAGACATCAAGGTGGATTGACAATTGTCTGAATGGGCCACTGATGACTCCACCAGATCCAGAGCAGGGTGATAAGCAGCACAAAATCTAGCTGGAGGCCAATAACTAGCAATGTACTTTGGGTCAATACTCCGCCCAGTCCAGTTTAACATCTTCAGTAATGATCTGGATGCTGGGGCAGGGTGCCCTTAGCAAGTTTTTTAATGACACAAAACTGCAAGGAGTGGTGATTCACCAGAGGATTGTGCTGCCATACAAGGGACCTGAACGGGCTGGAGATGTGGACTGACAGGAAACTCATGAATTTAAACAAGGAGAAATCACCAGGGGAGGAACAAACCCATGCACCAATATGTGTTGGTGGCCAGCAAACCAGAAACATCTTGGCAGAGAAGGACCTCAGGATCCTGGGGGACGCATGGTTGAACACAAGCCAGAAATGTGCTGCAAAGAAAGGCAACAGTATCCTGAAATTCATAAGGAGGAGTGTTCCAGCAGACGGAGAGGATATTCTGCCCCTCTGTGCACTGCTGGTGAGGCCACACCTGGAGTATTGTGTCCATTTCTGGGCTCCCCAGTACAAGAGAGACAGGGACATAATGGAGAGAGTCCAAGGCCACAAACATAGTGAAAGGACTGGAGCACCCCTTCTCTGTTTAGCCCAGGAAAAAAATATTCAGAGAGAATCTTATCAACTTATGTAAGTACCTGAAGGGAGAATGGAAAGAAGGTAGAGCTCTTGCCAAAGGTGCCCAGTAACAGGACCAGAGGCAATAGGCACAAACTGAAACACAGAAAGTTTCCTCTGAACATCAGGAAACACTTTTTCACTATGAAGGTGAATAATCACTGGCACAGGTTGCCCTGAGATATTGCAGAGTCTTCATTCTTGGAGGCATTCAGAAATGTCTGGGCATGGTCCTGATCAACCATCTCTAAGTGATTCTGCTCAAGCAGGACAACTGAACCAGAAGACCTCCAGAGGTCCCTGCCAACATCAACCATTCTGTGATACTGTAATTCTGTGAAAAAATGCAAAAGATCATTATGCTGTTGCACAAATCTCTGGTATAGTTCACATGCTGAATTTTGTGTGCATTCTGACCTCCTCCTCTTAGAGAAATATACAGTCATTCCCTACATGTTTATGAAGAAAGTGGAAGTTAGTAAGTCAATATGATGCTGGAAAATCACTTTTTATAGTAAGAGTTCATGCAGAAGCAGGGGATGTTTGCAAAGACTAAAGAAATTAACACAGCTTAATAACACTGTCTGTATATGCAATGTGTAGGACGTAGAGAGGAGCAGAATAATCAGGATTGTCTGCTGAGGAGATGCTCCTTTTGTGCCAGCTTCTTCATCTATTAAATTGAACACTTAACCATCATGGCATTTTTTTTCTGTCTGAAGGGGCAGAGATCTTCTAGAACAGTAACCATTCCTAAAAGGTGAAAAGCCATCTTCTCCTTCAGCTGTGATCTTCCTTCTGCCACACCATCCTCCACATCATATATACCATCTAAGCATTTATATCTATTCCAGTCCCTGTAGCCCCTCAAATACATTAATTCTTATGAGAAAAATATGCTTCATTATCTACTATCTTCCTTTTCAACTATGAGACTAAATGCTCCATGGAAATCTTTCAGTCTGAGCATACTTGATGCAGCCTTTTAAACCATCACATTTTCATTGTTGTCACCTGCTTCCTCACATAAGTCAAGACTGATCAAATCAAGCAAGGTTGAAGGACGGAAAACCTATGTAAAGTAAACATTAACTGTGTATTAAACAATTGGCAACAAAACTCTAAAGTATGGATAGGGAAGTAAGGAACAGAGTGATGTTATTTTAGAACTGGAAATAATTCAGTTAAAGGCAGAAAAGGTTATCAAGAGAATGTCCAACACTCATATGAGCAGACAATTCCATACAGAAAATGGGTAAGGCTGAGCCCCTTCAACATGGGCAAGAGGTGGCTTACACAGACATAATAAAGGTCTACAAAATCAGGAGTGCCGTAGAGGAAGTGGATAGGGATCAACAATTCATTGTCTCTTCCAGCAAAAGAATTATAGGTCATCATATGAAGACTGCAAGAACCAAATTCAAGCCAAAGTAAATGGTTGTTCTCTGAATTGGTGTCAGACCAGTAGAACAGTATGCCAACATCTATGTTAAGTGCAAGATATGTACATAGATTCAAAGAGAAACTGAACAAGAACTTGAAAGAAAGAAAGAAAGAAAGCTGAAAAGTTACCAAAAAAAAAAAAAAAAATCACACCAGGCTCATTAATTCCTCTGACCTGAACATAGCCAAAGGCTGGGAAGCATTTCAGGGAAATAGCATACGTCCTCTTCCAGGTACTTTTCCTTAAGCATCCTCTTCTGCAAGGAATTAAATCCTTGGTTTTACAAGTAGTCTGAAAACAATGCAGCTACAGGAGAGAGTTAAGCAAAAATTTGGTATTTCTTCTCCAAGTCACAAAGGAAAATGCTGCTTGGTGAATGACTGGAGTTCCTGATTTACTTCTATTTGGAAGTCTTTTTTGAAAGTCTGTTTGAAGCTTAAAAATCCTATAGTCCATCATTCATACCACTGAAAAAGCCATCTTGACAAAAGAGGGAAAGATAAACAAATAAAGCAATTAACACTTATGTAAACAGAATGTTATTGCTTAACAAAATATAATTTTGTTCTTACAGTTACTAATATTTTTATTAAAAGCAGTGGGTAAGCCCAGAGTCATCTGACTATGGATGCCAGCAGACATGAAGTACCATTAGAAAGTGACAGTCATTTCACAAGTCATGTTCTGATGTATCAGGTTTCACCATCAGAGACACCACAGACTCATTAGATATAGTAGTTAAACAGTTCAGGCTTATTAAACCTGATCAAGGGAACAAAATGAAGAGAAAGTTTAAAAAAAAAAAAATGCAGGAAAATGTTTTTATTGTATCATTCCTAAAAAAAATTTCTCATATAATCAGTATAAAAGTAAACTCGTGAAACCCACAGTAGTAATATCAGCTTATTATAATACAGATACCAGAAATGGTATCTGTTTCAACATGACCAGCACATCCCCACTCCCTGGATAAATTTACATACTTCCCTTAGGGAGGGTGACAGAAAACATTTTAATTATGAGTAATCAAGTTAATCATGTTAAATTTAAGGATGATTTCTTACATCTATTCAATAAGAAAGGGAAAAGACCACATTAACTAAAAAGATAAACACTAAAAAGGTCACATTTTTTTGGGATTGTGATAAAAGCATCTCAGGCTCTACAAACCTTTTCAGCAGGTCACACTTCCATGAAGGTCTCCCCTCACTGTCTTCTTTGCTTGTTCTTGAAGAAGTTTAAACACGAGCAACATTTGGATAGAGAAAAAACATTCCTCTGGATCAGATGTTATCAGAGATGATTCCTACCAAGGGACTTTTAAAATCTAAATTTTAATTCTGAAACATGCCTTTCTGGCCACAAAAAGGAAAAGAAAAAACTATTCACCCTGTCAGTCCAGGAGAGCTTCCTAAATAGCACACATGCTGAGGAGCAATACAGCTTGCAGCCTTCTCTCACCAAAGCCGCTGCCACAGGCACATTCTAAAGTCTGTAACTAGCCCATTACAAACCTGCTCAGGCCCCACCGCATCATAACATGCAACATCAGGCCAGTAAAAACAGCTGCCCACGTACAGTGGCTCGCTAACACATAGTACAATGGACAAAGGGAGTTCTCATTAAGACAGTCCCTAGTACCAGAGAGTTCTGTCGAGGTCATGGTGAGAAAAGAAGCCTCTCCCAGCATTATTCTGTTATGGTAATCTACCCCAGTTCTGCTTCCCTGGTTGGCTGTTGGCCGCTCCACCTCCTTGCTACCTTATATGTTCCATACCATAGAAAGTTCTCCACTCCAGGTTCCCCCCATTGGCCTCTGCCCCTCGCCACTTCCCCAGAGCTCCCCCATGGGTCCCCATTCCTTAGTCCCGCCTTTGCACTGCCCCTGTGCCCTCACACCATTGGTTCCTAGTGCTAGCCTCACCCCCGTACTTAAGCCCGAGTTCTGCATTGTTCTGGGATTTTTGCTTCTAGAACCCTTCACAGTGTAGAGGCAATAAACTACTCCTGTGGAACTCCACGCAAAGACCCTTCCTGCCTCTCTGCCGCTGACCATATTACTGAAGCTGTCCGTGCATTTGTGCCTGCACGTGTGTGTGAGTGTGTGTGAGTGTGTGTGGCTGATCCTGCTGAGCAGCTTCGCTTTGGAGATGCCTTTTAGAGATCGCTACACCTCGTGCTCTGGCACAGAAGCTACAGAGCCAGAGAGATAGAGATACCCACATTTCCATGCTCCTGAAGCATCAGCCTGGCATTGCCCATCCAGCCAGGAACCAGACAACCAAGGCACAGGGACAGCCCCAGCCCTGAGTACCTTCCTGGGGATGAGTACAGGCTGAGGCCAGGCCAGGGTGCCAGCCCACATCAGGGCATACAGCTGGGGGTGGTAGGACCTGGAGCTCAGTTGGGCCCAGCCAAGAGCCACAGCTGGAAGTGTTTGCACTGGGCCAGGGGCTGGCCCTGGCCATGACTGTCACACAGCACCTAGAGCCTCTCCCTCCTCCACCAACTGTGCTCACCTGGCCCTGGAGGCCAAACCATAGGGGCTCTCAGACCCCTCAACACCTCTTACTGGGTAAAATTTCCCATTTTTAAAGGAGCTAAGAACATTGTCCTGGGTTGCAGTGTATTCTATTACCATCCTCATGAGCTGTTGAAATCAGGTGGGGCAGTGTTTCCTTGCCTCCTCCCCCCAGACTATCTTGCTGTTAATGGCCCATCATTGTCCTGCTGCATGACTCAGAGATAACTCCCTCCAGACTATCTTCTGTTAATGAGCCTAATCAACACCTGGCCTCGTGACTCCTCACCCCATTGTGAGATGCTCCACCCAGAGGGAGGAACCAAGCATCCCATCGTGGATATAATCTGAGATTCTGAACACCAGAGACACCCTTTTCACTGGATTTCCAGAGAACAGGAGCTATACAGCCACCACTGGACCTTCTGAGGAAGAGCAGACCTTTTTTTCTACAGGATCACTGCTTCAGAGGACTGCAGCCACCATTCTACCCGACTGCTACCACCACCCTGCCTAACAGGGACTCAGGTTGTATCTTGACTCTGTTTGAAATAGTGTTTTCTTTTAGGTTTTTTTTTCCTTTTCTTTAATTTCCCCATTAAATTGTTAGTCTGACTTGGTGCCTCCCACTGGTTTGTTTTCAAGCTAGTACACACATCTTTAAAAAGCATTTCTATTTTAATATGCTTTGTGTTTTTCATGTTTTTTCATCTGCAAAGTAGGAGCAGATTTAGTTCAGTACTAAGGATTTCCAGTAGCACCAGCCTTTCTGAGCCAAGGAAAGAGTTGTCAGAGCAAAACTGCTAAGATATGAAGCATCGGTCTAGGTTTCTCTGAGGTATTACTAAAGTGACAGCCTGGGCTCTCAGAGCACTTTCTCTTGGACTGTCTGTTCCCTCTAGTCGGGTCAGATCCTTCCTACACTGTGTCTCAGTTTCAGTGTGCTCCCTTGAGGCTCAACATCATTTTCTTTCCTGACAATGTCTATCTTCCCTGAAAATCCTTGCAGTTACAATTCAGGGTGAGATAAAGTCAAGTGTACTTGAAAAGAAAGATATAAAAATCACAAGGGGCACATTAATATTGCTGCCAGAATTGCTAGGCAGGATTCTGAGCCTGATGTGTGGTAGCCATTGCACATGCTCTAGTTTGAGATGAACTTGGGATCAGAGACCTTCCCAAGTAAACAAAACAGTTCCAGAGCCTAGGCACATTCCTAAAATTGTATTAAACATTAGCACAACCTCTATATCACTTGTGCCAACTAGCACTCTCCAAGAGCTCCTGGCACCACAGTGTTCCAATAAGCAGCTTGGTTTTAGCCACCCATCTGGAGAACACAGCAATGGAATAACCAGAGCCTTTTTCAGCAGGTTCAGTGCCAGAAGTCACTGTCTGGTACTGACTTATGATAGGATCTGATATATAAATCACTATTCAAGATGGTGGACATTTATCTAAAATTCTATGTATGAGCACCTTTAACATGCTGCACAATTTCTTTCATGACGCAGTTATATAGCAATTAAATCATTCACACATACCCAGGTCCGGAGCATTAAATTCACCCACTAGTCCATGCTTCACACTTTTCCGTCATGGCACTCCTGTCTCACACACTGCCACAGGAGGGCTGCAGCTACCTGCCTGGTCTGGACTCCATGTGTCAGTCATGGCCTGGCATGTGAGGCAGAAGAGAAGCTGCTGCGTTGCCCCTAAGGTGTTCTCTAACCCCTTTATGCAGCACAGTCTGACACAAAGCAGACTGCATCCTCGAGCTATGCTCCTCCAAAACATCTCAGGATGTCTACCTGTCATAAACCTCAGTACAACTGTGCTCCGGCATTTTTTATTGCATTGCATTCCATCATGTTTTTGTCTGTTTTCTACTGTCTTAATTTGCTTCCATTGTAGTTAAAACTTGTTCAACATTTAATAGCTATACTGTCATTTCTCTTTCTTTTCTCATTCTTTTGCTATTTTACTCTGCCACTTGTGACTTTACTCTCAGACCAAGCTTTAGTTCTTCAGACACTCCACTTCTGCTTATTCTTGTAAGATTCCTATTGAACAATTTTCTTACTCTTTCCAAATAGGTTCACAAAGCAGTTCCTGCCAGATATATAAGCAGACCTCAGACTTCTCACTCCATCTTATTGAACTGCTGAAAACACCTCTTCCCAACTTGCCACTGTAATTTGTATTATAAAACACTTTTCTCTTTGTTCCTTATACTCTGCCCAATTCCAAAATGAAATGATAAAAAATATCACTAACTCTTTACTACAACGGCATTTTTCTGAGCAGCTCAGGGCCCACTTTTCTCCCAGTGAGAGCAACTGAACACTTTCACGGAATTCAGTTCTAAAAACACTGATCTCAGTAAAAAAAAAAAAAAATTAGAATGATATAAAAGTGTAACATCATAGAATAATCTTTGTTTTTTCTGGTCATCATCTTTATTATCCCCATTAATTGGTTAGCATATCTCTTTAGTTTTTGTTTCATTTCTTTCACCTTTCCTGATGAGTAAATATCTTCTGACAAATCAGAGCACAGGAAATAAGCACGCTTGGTATGTACAACTGTTTCAAAGAAGAAGAAAAAGATGAGATGCACACTCGAGTATCCTTCAGACAGTGTATCTCTTCCAGTTTATTTGCTTTGACAGTAACTGTACAAATAATATCTTCTAAACCTGAGCAAACAAACCTCTTTTAACAGCACAACAGGTACTGTTGGGAAGTCTAAGGATCATCTGAGATGTTCTAGTGTGTTGTCTGTTTTGCTATATTACTTTTTAGAATACCTTTGGCAAAGAAAATTAATATATAGATCCAAAAACATGTCACTGAATATGCTAGTCAATTTGTTCATGTCATTGGTTTCAGTCATTTCTTATATGTGGATGACATTTGAAGGTTTCAGTTTGAGGAATTTTAAACTCTTGTAAAGAAGCCTTCTCCCTCCATCACAACTTACATACCAGTGACTAGAAAAGTAAGCCACATACTTCAATGAAACAATCTGTTACAAAATCATTCTGAGGTATATTTTATAGCAAGTGATGACAAAGGCAAAATACCACCTGTTTAAAACTCATGACAGACAAGAGAACAAGGCAAAAGTCACATTTTTCTTCATTTTGATTTATACAGGACTGACGATTTTTTTAAGGGGACTAAATTTGTCATGGAATACGGAGGAGATTTAGGAGAATATATGACAGTTTCTCTTGATAAAAATGTTGATAAATGCCTGTGTTCTGAAATCAAGCAAGTATTAAATCTCTCTAATAATAATAATAAAGAAAGTCTAGGGGAAAAAAATTTTCAATAAATACATTTAAAAGTGAAAATTGGGCAATTTATTGTTGTCCATCCCAAAAACCTTTCCTTATGCTGCTAACTGCAATTTTCTGCCTTAGAGTTTTCCAGAAGAATGTTCTATTATCTTTAAAGAATGATCAGTATAAAGATTGTTGGCACTACAATTTTGCTATATGTGACAAGGAAAGAGCTAACTATTGACTACAAATAAATAAATAGAAATAAGAAATTAAATGCCTATTGTGGACATTATGTTGTATTGCAAGAGCAAGTCTTTAGACTGGAAAAATGGTTATAAAAAAATAATATTGCATAGTGGTAACACAATCTTTTAACCAATAACTGCACCTCCAAGTGGAATCCTCTCAGACTAATGATTTTGACCACAAAACATGATCAAGAGTAAAATTGGAACATAATGTATTAACGGATGAATTACAGAAAGTACTTAAAAGAAATGCTGTAGGAAAAGCCACATTCCAGAATAACATTGATTTGTTTCTTCCCCAGACAATAATCTCTAATTTCACAAAAGAAATGAAACTTTCACAGGCTGTAAATAGGGTTTTCTAGTTTTCTATTTCTTTTTACAATCTTACAGCTATTCTGTCTCAAGATCATGAAAAATTAAATTTAGACTCTGACAATCCCATCATTTTATAGAAGTAGTCAGCTATGACAGCACTAACCATCAACCCCCAAAAATCTAGGCTACTCAGTGTGATATCTGATACCTACAGTAGATTAAGTGCAACAAGCATCTGTCCTTCAGTGTGTGCTTAGGATATAAACAAAGGACTTTTTTTTTTCACAAATTTCTTGTTTGTTTTCATTCATTTTCATGTACTTACAGATGTTCCAAACTTCCCAACATAATTTTTATTACCGTAGGGATTGAGAGTTAAAGAAGCTGATCTGGACCACTGAAGTCTTGTGAAATAAGGTCAATTACTGCTTTACATGTTTGAAATATTATTTGAACCAAAAGAAATATTAAATGACAAATAGAAATTTTACCTGAAAGAAATATAAATTTTTGAGAAGAAATTACATCAGTGTCCTAGTTTACAATGTAAGATGTAACCAAAAGCACGTATTCTATGATCATCTTCACAAGCTGCTAAAGCAGGTGGGGCAATGTTTGTTATCTCCTACCATAACTCATTCCTGATCACTCCCTCCAGGAGCTATTTCTGTTTAATGGGCTATCAAGGACCCACAGCATGACTCATAGAATTACATAATCCCATTGTGAGATGCTCCATCCAGGGGGAGGAACCAAGAATTCCCACCTGGATATAATCTGGGGTTTGGAACAACACAAGCAGTCCTGCTTACTGGATTCCCAGAGGACAAGAGCTACTATTGGTGCTTCAGATGAAGACCAGACCCTTCTACAGCATCACCACTTCAACAGGACCACTTCATCTGGACTGCTACCACCACCCTGACTAACAGGGTGTCAGGTCGTATCCTGACTGTCAGTGTTCTTGTACTATTGCATTTATTTTAATTTTCCTATTAAATTATAATTCTGACTTGTGATCTCCTACTGGTTCATTTTCAAACTAGTACAATCAGGCAGTTACTATCATGTTAATGCAAAATAAAATATGTAAAACTCATTTGATACTGTTACCTAGTTTAGAGGACAACTACTGAAACTGTATCTTCTTTTTAAATCTATGGACATAAAATGTCTGTGTTGCAGCAGAACTAAAACATAGATGTCTAATGCACATTAGTACAAATTAACCTGAGCTAAAATATACACCCCAGAAACAACTATATCTGGTGGATGACTTATCAGATGTCTTGATTATTAGAGCAGTTCTGACTCTGTGTCTACTTCTATCTATATGTATTAGTAATTCTATTTCTGACTGGCAGATTTTCAGAATTTGTTGTAAATAATGCAAAGAACTTACGAAAGACACTTTAGTATCATTGCTGACAGCTCCATGAAAGCAGAGCTCCATGTGAAGTAGATTAGGCAGTTATGCAATATAAAGCTTGTCTCCACACATACAAAGGGAAGCATGGGGGAACCCAAACACCCTGCACCATTTACAAATCCATTTCCATGAGCTTAGAAGACCACAGGGGCACAAAGGTGGGGGAATCCCAATATCCCATGCACAGAAACCTGCCCTGCCTTCCCCTGGGACTGTCTCAGAAAGTTTCAGCCCCATGGGTGGGCCATCAGGGCCCCATGAGCTAGGGGAAGGTGCTTTCACACAGTATGAGATGGCTGGGGAAAGCATTTAGAGATTGTACAGGACTTTCATGGGATGTTTTAGGGACAAACCAAAGGCGGAGAAAGAGAGGGGTCTAGGTGGTTTTGGCATGAACAAGCACAGGTATAAAGAAAGATAAAGGATTAATACAAGCTAGCGCATCCATCTCTGCCCTGCACTAGATCAGTAATCTGATGTGTCTTTTCACTAAACTTCCTTTGAACTGTTGTCCTGAGTGAAGGGGCTCTTTCTGCTGGTACTCGTGTGAGTTTAGGTCTGAGTGCCAGGGCTGGAGTGAAACCACCCATCACATGGCCTGTGTGTTTGGGGTGCCAGCAGCTGGAGACATCAGTTTGTGTGCGCCTGAGTGTGATCACTTGCAAATATCCAGAGCATAGGGACACAGGAGCCAGGAGAGTGAGCGTGTCGCTCACAGGGAGACAGCAGGAGTTCAGCACTAGCAGGACCAGGGTTTGCTCAGGAAAACTGCTGAGGACACCGGGCTTGGGGAATTTTCTGGGACTCATTTGTACATGAGTGGTTGCATTTGAGAGTGAGACAACTGAGCAGAGCAAGGATCCAGGGAAACACCGACAAGGTAATCATTGTGCATGTTGTACATATATACACTTATATTTTCTGCCAACAAACCTTTATTCTAATTAGCCAGAGAGGGGACCAGGATGAGGGGTTTTAGTGTTGTTGAATGCTTGTGTGAGTGCTTAGTGTTTTCTGTCTGGGTTGGCCTGTGTGGCCAGTCATCTGTACACGTACAGGTGTACTGTATGTGCCTACACGTCAGTCATTGGGAAAACATGCTCAGCATCACTCCTGGTTGGATCTGAGGGAACAGAGATGCAGCAGCCTTGGCTCTTTCAGGCTGTAGGATTCATTGGCCCCTACCAGTGATAAAAATAAAAATCTAGGAAACACAAAGATGGGAGAACATCTAATCTTTAAAATTTTATAATACCACAGAATAAATCAGAGACTATCCACCTGTTAAAAAATCTAACACTAGGATGTCAGAAAAAATGTGACAGACACAAAAAAGGTAAGATACAAATAGTGAAACTGGCTATCTGGTGGAAAGGCTTAAATAAGAGAAAAGTTAAAATCTACTGCATTCAAACATGGCTAAAAATAATTAGAAGGAACTTCATAAAGGTAGAAAAGTAAGGTTGGTTTTGCCTATGTAATTTCTTAATTTAAGAAAAGGGGATATTCGTTCAAACTACAGCCATATCTAAAAGCAATAAATGAAAGTGCTTTGTTACAATGTGCCTAATTCAGCAATGGTACTCATTATCAAAAGTTAATAGTCAACACAAGGCAGATGGCTGAAGATGCATATATACTCAATAAAATACTAGAAAGATTCAATTTGATATGAAGATGGAGAATAATCACAACTGTGAATATTAAGTAGAAAAAAATAATTGGAATTCAAGCCTTTATACCTCAGGGCATAAACCAATGACTAATTAAATATGATACAAGAGAGAATGTCCTTCTAAGCACATTTTCCTGTAATTGTCTACAGCATTTCTTGCAACTGGTGCTCTCTGCTGATGCAGGCAGGACACTATAATTGAGTGATCCTGAGAGCATATTCAATATGATTTCTTAAGATCTATTTTAACTTATCCAGTGTTTTTTATTTACTAATTTAAATTCCTTTAGCACTAGACAGCTGTCACAACTCTCACCTATACAAAAAAAGCAGGCCACCCAGCTTTTGAGAAGTGTGGAATGGTTCTAATTTTTATTGCCAGTTTTGTTAATGCTGATGTTTCAAGCAGTGGGCTCTTTACAGTTAACCTATTTTTTCCACTAATATATGTTTTGCCATTGTAGAGAGCATTACAAGAGCAGCTAGTTGTAGCTAATTATGCAACTTCTTTGCATAATTATATTTCTCATCAGCAGACTAAACTCAGTAAATAACAAATAGGAGTTCTTTAAAATGTGAGATAGATCGTAAATCAAAGGCAGATACTTTGTAATGTTGTTTGCCTCATAAAGATAATACTAATCATAGCTTAAAAGAACATATCTTCTCTCCACTGAGAGGATTTGATTTTTCTTAGCTGGAAGTCTTTGTTCTGAATGTTTTATCATGGTGAAGTGTACAGAAATGAATGTGGCATTTCAGCATTTGGTATTATTCAGTAGATAACCAATTGTCTTCAAGTTGCTGAAAGTACAGGAATCATAGTATTGTTCAAAGCATTTAAAATGGCATCTGCATGTTTTTTTAATGAGCTATGTTCTCTTTTAATTTGTTGTACATTTATTACTCTGATGTGAATGTACACTAGTGCTGCTTCTTTTTTGATTTAATAAGCCTTCAGATGTGGAAGTTGTATGTCTCCATGAAGTTTTCTTCATTTAATATTTTAGACAGAAAAAACTCTTAGCTTGCTAAAATGTTATGGTGTTGATTAAAAAAACTTTCTCATTATTTTAAGTTATTACACAGATTTAGGAAGCTCTAGGAAATAAAAAAGGGGAAGATTAACATTTCAGTTCAAGGCTGTGAATTCTATTTTGCTATCTTTTTGATAGAGATCAACTATTGACCTCTATGGTTTAAGCTTCAGTTAAAAATGCACTTCCTGACAAATGGTTTCTAGCTACAGTGCTGCTTATTCTTCCAAATTCCAATTATGATTGACAAAACTAAAAGGTATACAGGACCTGAATTTCTTACCCAGCCTTGGAGAATGGGAGGTGTCCCCACTAGGGTCAAGAAATTAGACAGAAATCCCAAGGCTTGCCTTGTTCTCTTAGTAGCTTTATTCTTCAGTGTACCAGTTCCACGTGCACAAATTTAGTGTCTGCGTAAATTGCTGTAATTATATCCCTGGAGACTGAAGTCCTTTCACATATTCACAAAGAAAACAAAGTGCAAGTAGCAAATACTTTTTCCCTTTGGCACACTCCAACCTTGACCTTACAATACACAACTCCAGAAGTGATAAAATGCAATTTCCTATTCTCCTCTGAGGTATTGCTGCTTGACTGCAATTTATAGGAAGGATGCAAATCAGGTTACCTTAGCAGAAGACATACTCCTACAAGAGTACAAAAGAGACAGAAATAGTAAGTGGTTTTGAAAGAGGAAATATGATGTCCAGACAGGAATTGTGGACAGTTCAGTACACAAAACAATCCTAACAAATTCTTTTTACTCAAATACATGGTGTAAATAATCTATGTCCTAATATTCTATGAAGTACTTATATGGCTTAAAACAAATTTTACTTGTTTGAAATTGAAATATTCAGGAAGATTTCACACAACTCTCTGACACTGAATCTCAAACAAAAAAGACCAGCACATTTCACTTATAGAATGTTAACAGTTACCCCTAGAGCAGGGTAGCAATGCAAATGGTCCAAATAGGTCCTTCCACAGCATGCATATCTGGATAAGATATGGCAAGTGCAAGCAGATATCCCCTTGAAATGGCACATATATGTTTCCCTTCCTTTATAAGAACAATGCTTCCATTTCTATTCAGGGTGTTCTTCACTGTATTAAGAAATATCCTTTTTCAGAACTACAAACAAATATTTTCAACTCAAACCAAATAAAGAAAAAAATTCTGTTGTAAAATCAGAATGTTACAGTCAAAAAGAGTAATTTCTCTGATTTTTTTTCAGTGATTATGAGTATTCATATATTCATTATGTTTATATTTTCATTCATGGAGAGATTAATTCTATCCAGCAGCATCTCTCAAATTTGAGAACTGTCTTGTATTGTGCAGCTAACTAGTAATTTCTATTTTGAATTTGCTACTTGTCAAAACAATATTGTAACCACTGAAAAAAAATTACCCATCTTTATTTTTCATTTGAAGTTTTTGGAGATCTTCAGTGATTTTCCCAAAGTTCTCAGAATGTAGGAATTTATTAAGAAGAATTAAAGGTATTTAAATGTTTAAGAATATGCAACTGTTTATCCTCAAATATTTTAATATAGGGTGATATTGCATTCCATTAGCATTTTGTTTATATGGCTGCAACTATAAGAAAAGATAGCTGAGCAATGGATTTTAGAGGTACATAATGCTTCCATCACTGGATTTCCTGAGGATGTTGTTCATATTTGATGTCTCTGTAGAGACAGAAAAAGATCAACCAAAACTCTGAGACTAAACTGTTTTCATGTTATTTTCCCCCTTGATAGTTTTCTGCAGAAGGCAAGGTTTGAGTTAATGTCAAAATATGCTGCTTAAACAGGACAGCATAAATATCCTACTTTGTTCCTATAACACAGTGAACATTATATTTAAGGTATAATGCACTGTGAACAATAGACCATGTTCAACATTAACACTTCAGTTTTTGCCTCAATAAAACTAGTGTTGCAGTACAAACTGGATGAGAAGTTGGAGCTAATACATCATGACTGTAATCTGCAGTAAGAAAAATAAGTCTACAATTTTAGGGTAAAGAATGAGTATTGCATTAGCTTGCACAACCCATAAGGATATTGAAGTGGACAGGACATCACAGCACAGCAAATACTGTTCCCTATCATGCTACAAAAGACTATGCAGAAATACAGCAAATTTCATCATAAAATCAATTGCTTCTATGCCTTTCTACTTCTTTTTACAGTGGTAATTAAAACATACTAATACTTTTACCATGTATTTAATTTTGATTAGTATGTGTCATTTGTTTTCATACAAGCATGACTCTTTTATTTCTCACTCCTCATATTGTCCAGATATATGAGCCTTAAAATGCTTATGGGAAAAGAGTGGTCATGTTTTATTTCAGCCTTCACTGAAGATTTAGCAGAACAAGCTGTTGGGGAAGATGAAACAGGAAAGCCTTGTAAATATGATTGCCTGACAAAAGATTTTGGGAATATGAAAACTACAGGCAACATCGAAATGAAAGCCACTTTTGAAATACCAAGTCTTAGTTACTGAACAACTAGAAAACAATGGTATGGCCAACTGAAGATAATCCCCTCTTGATGGAACAATACCCTCTGCTTGCAAACAGGTCCAAGGGTCAGAGCAGACCCTACTAGCTCAGCAGAAGGGGTCCAAAGAGTAGTTTTTAGAAGTTAAGATGTAACACTCTATGGTAATATAAGAACTCTTATAGGCTGTATGTAAATGCTATAGGATTTGTATCTTGTATTAGATTGGTTAGTGACAATTAGAATATTCAGTACAGAAGATGATTTATTGTATTGTAACCAGGACTTCAGACACTTCATTCCTTTCCTTACTTCCATTCCTTTCCTTACTTCTACTTCCACTTCTACTCTTGCTCTTACACTCTCTCTCTCTCTCTCACCTGCTTACTCTCTTGGGCCTGCTCAGAGCTGAGTCTGGCAGCTCTGAGCAGTGCCCCTATACCCAAGCCCTTTACAATAACCCGACTGTGTCCCAAGACCTGCCTATAGAGATCTCTCCGTCTCCGTCCCGACCGAACCCGCCCGGAACCTACAACAAGCCCTTTTAGCATGTTCTAACAAGAGAGATGCTTTCAGCTGCATCAGCCAATCTATTTGTTTCTTCTTTAATTAATCTTTCTTCAACTTGGCTGATCAGATTTGTGTACAACTGTTTGGTAAGGTGTTTCTATCTCCTTCTGTGAATTCTTCCTTACATATAATAAAAATACTTGGAAAAGTATTCCTTGGAATATTTGAAATATGCCAAAGACTACGTTGGGGGTTTTTGATAGCTGCATCAAATTGCTACACTCTTTTTCATATTCTCTGTTTTAATACAATACTATTTTCAAAAGATGACTTATACAAATAATTGTTAGCATAACCAGCTTAATATCCAACTCCTATTTGTTATCATCAACAAGGCATTTTACTATTCCTGATTATTTTCCCTCCTTTTTGTTCTATTTGTCCTCTCCACATTTCCCTCATGTAACTCAATGTCTCTCACTTTGTTGTATTCCATGTGGATGAGATTGACCATATTTCCATCTAGTCAGTTCACTTGTGCCATAAAACTATGTATCTAATTGGTTAATAAAGATAGCTCACATTTCTCATTTGACTCTAATTATTTGGGGTGTTTTAAGTGTTAAAGTTTCTATCCTGCTTCCATCTGACACTGTCCTTTTTTACTGTTCAGAAGAGAATGCTAACGGCAACAATACACAGGATAGAACCCCAAGATGGTACAAAACCTGCCAAAAGTGAGTTCTTTTGGATTTGGGGTTTTTTCCCTTTTTTTTATATACTTTTAGCAACATTTTTGTAGCTTATCTTTGCACGTAAGGAGCTACTGGACTGAATCTCGGAGTGTGTGCAAAAAAAAGAAGGCAATGGCAGGAAGGTAAGAGTCCTTAGACTGAGAGTGGCAGAAAGAGATAAGCTTCATGAGAACATGGCCAGATGAGTAAATGCAGGATAGTCTGTGGGTATGTCAGCAGCAGAGAGGATGTTATAAGTATATAGAGCAGAAAAAAGAAGAAAAAAATGGAATAGGTAAAGGGAGGGGGAAATAGAAAATGCAGAACCTAAAAAAGTATACAAAACTTCCTTTTTTAATGGCTAAAGATACAGAAAAAGGAATTAAAAAAAAAAAATAATGCTTTGATATCAGACAGACAACAAAAAATTACAACGTAAACATAAGATACCAGGAAAGGAAGAATAGAATAGAGATGTACATAGGAAATAATAAAGACCCCAGAACTGAGAAGTTTGCTTACTGAAATGTAATGTTTAATAAGATAAATGAACACAGGTTGGATAACATACAAATGAGACGTCTTGAACAACCCACAAAAGTCAGTAACTTTTCAATGTGTGTTAAATAAGATTAGCAGGGTGTCCAAGCAGTTCTGGTAAATTAAGGCAGGTTGCTGACCATTCAGAAAGACTTTTCCCAAGTGATTAGTGGCTGCAAGTGCAGCCAAGGACATGTTCGATGTGCCTAAATGATAATGAATTCGGCAGCAAAGGCAGACACTTGGCAACTCAGTGGATGGGGCTTTATAGCCTGTAGTACTGGCCATTTTTTAGAGCCATTTCTTAATCATCGAAGGAAACTATAGATCTCTGAAAAGAACCACAGTATTAACCACTTGCTTGTTTAGATGAGACTACCATTTCTGGCAGCCAGGACTGTAACATATGTATTCCACCATGAAATGGTGGGAAAGCAGACCTTGTGTTGCCCTTCCATACTGAAATGTTCACATTCTATGGGTAAGTGGCCCTTCTAGGGAATAGCAAGGAGACTAAAGAAAATTTCATCAAGCATGTGCTGCCATTGCTGTTTGTTATTTGGTCTAAGGCTTCACTTTGGTACTGACATGTGCTCTGATTCAGAGAAGTTAAAATGACCTGCAAAGACTGGCACTGACTTTTCTAGGACTTGAAGCTGTACACCATTTTAGAAGTGCATGTCCTGAAAGTGCAAATTCACTGGAATTGAAGCAGGGGAGGAAGGGGGAAAAGATGGTGTTAAAATAAAACTTATTCAGTATTAAATCTGTGTGTCTAAAATTTATGAGCTGCTGGGAAATGTAAGAGAAAAAAACCCTCAGTTGTTGCAAATAGCTTTGTTATTTTCCAATATAATTATAAGTATGCCATGACAATAACAGCTAGCCAGGAATATAGATATATATAGCCTGAACAATAGCATTTAAAGAAGCACATTTATGGACAAAAAAGAAGAGAAAGTCCTATATTTATATAATGTAGCTAAGAGATCAGCATTTTACTTACTTTTAAGTGAGGTAAACTCATAATACTGTATAAAAGCAATCTTAGCATATGGGCTCTGCTTTAAGACCACAAGGGAAAAAATAAATCATTCATGTTTAGTATAGCCTATGATTCAGCTAAATTTCACTTTTGTTTTTGTGTGTTCATTACACAGCAAGTCAGAGGAAATCTTTTGATTATTACAGTTCACAGAAAATACTTTCTGGGAAAATATTTTAAGTATTTTCAATTTGCTGAAGTTATGCATTGAGAAATATTCATTTCTGTGGGGTAAAGATCACATTCAAAGCTGACTGCAATCAAAGGGTTTTTGTGTGTGTGCATATATGTCTAAAGCAGGGTTTTAACTGACATCAGAAACTGTGGTTTAGACTCCAAATTGATGGACTTTTTAAATTATTTTAAATTATTAAAATAATTTTTCCATTTTGTGTGTATGTCCATCTCAAGCACAGAAGGTAAATGTATCCAAGTGGTACTCTTAAGTCAAGGTCAGGTTTGGGAGTTAAGGGTATTTCAGTGGAAGCAGCTCCTGTCAGGGGGATCACCCAGTCCTGTCTACCACGATAGGCATTGAAGAAACTGACTGATGATGAGCAGTATTTCACTCTTTGGAAAATTAACAACCACTGTTTTTCCATTGGTACACTTATCCTCTGGTGTGGGACAGAAAACATACAGCCTGGAACAAGTGGATAAAGGTGAGGATAATGAAAGCCAAACTCATGGGCTGTGCTTAATTTCAGTTACTCTTTAGGGAAGAGTTAATTTATTGTGCTATGTAAAGGAACAAAGTCAGGCTTGTAATCTGTATTATAAAAAAATTGAGTCCCTTTCTCATCTATACATATTGAATGACACTTAGTAGATTTCTGCAGTTCTATTCACCTGAGAAGTATAGATTTTTTTCACTTTCCTCAGGTATAACAATTTTACTAGCTATGAATAACTAAGAAGAGTCAGGCAAGTATTGGCTGAGTTTTCAAAAAGGTTAACAGATTTCTTGACATAAAAATTCAGGGGCTTTTTTTGTTTGGTTTTGGGGGGTTTGGTTGATTTGTTTTGGTGGTTTTTTTGTTATTTATTTCAAAGAATTTGGTAGAGAGTGATCTTACCTATGGGGGACAAGAACAGGACAAAATTATTCCATTATGATATAAAATTAGTACAAAAAATTTGATTATGCTTATATTTGTAAAAGTGGTATTGGCTCCTTAGTCTTGTTGGTGAACACTTACTACTGAGTTATCTCACTGACATTTGTATAATGGATTTGCAGTGTAAAGTGGGGGTTCCTGATCTGGCACCATCTCAAAGAAGTTATTTTTCTCCTGAAAAACATGGTTTACCTTACTGAAGGAACCAAAAAGAAACTCTACTTTAGAGTTTTTCAGTCAGATAATGGAAAGACTTTTTTTCATATCTCTCTGTATCTAAAGCCAGACATAGAGATGCAAACAGTCATCACTTGTAGGCAGATACAAATCAGTAAAAAAAAAATAATAGCTTCTGTTTTCCCGAGAACCAACATTGAACTCTACAGGAACAAAAATATAAAGAAAAATCCAGGAAAATGTAACATAAATCCATAGAAACTAGGACACCTTAAGTGTATATTTTTTTTAACCTACTAGGTTTGTGTTACATGATATGAACTTCCTACTTTAATCAAGTTTCATATTTGTAATCGTAGCTTACATATTTCTCTTACAATTTAACAAATTATACAGTGGATTGTACAATAAAAAACTGCAATACAGTGCTGAGAGTTTTATTCATTTTATGATGGACTTAAGAAGCTACATAGTTTTAAAAACTGTGTTCTAATTGTATTTTTTCTAATGCAAATCTTTGAATTAAGAAAACAATTTATAGAAGTGCCAAGATATAAATATTTAACAGTTGATTATAAAGTAAGAGTGATGACATCCCTCTAAAGTGTTAACATTTCTGGTAATAAACTTACTTCTTCTATTAAATAAAATTTTTGTCTACATCTAAGAGGTCAAGAAAAGTACGGTTAAAATATGACTATGCTTTGTTACTTTAGTAGTGTCTTTAATCATTCATTCATTGACTTGTCCAGAGTGTCCATTTTTATACGGTAGGAGTACAAAATGTGATCTCTGACAGTATCCTGCTTCATAAAATATTGGTGATTTCATGTAGAAATCCTGTTGTGTACGTTTCTATAAAATTTGTCCTTGGATCTGGATCAACAAGACATACTGTTAGAAGCAGAGGAGACAGTCTCATTATCATATCTAATTCAGTTTATTAATAGAAGTATTTCCCCATGTTCTTGTGGAACCTTTGCACTAACTTCTTAATTGACAGCAGTGGAATCATACCACATGTTATTGGATTATATTACATCAGAATGTGGTCCTGTGATTAAATGAATTGCGACTACCACATTTCAGCCCCTTTCCTACTCCCTGAATCTTGCCAAGAAAGCCCATGCCAACATTCTCAAAAATAATCTCTTCCTTACATCTTGTAAACTTGTGCCACCTATGTACTATCCTGAGGTGTTAGCAGAGGACTTCTGCTAAAGCATTTGCACTTTATACATGCAGGTTAATAGCCTAAACAGTCAGCTGGCCATTCTTCCTGGAGAATTACAGCTACAATAAACTTTTGAGCATTGGTTTGTAAGCCAGCAATCACAGTCTGTCATCAAGATCCACTTCTACACATGGTTTATCATCTACTTTAATTTAATTTTATGTTAACGGAACTAAACTTGGTCTGGCACACATGAAAGTCACAACCCTTGAAAACAGGGCTTCTGTCATCATTACCCACAGGATCTCTGCAGAAAAAGCTTCACAGCTTCAGTTTTTTTCTTAAATGTTTTGGAAGTGATAAGTTTTTTAATAACTTCCAGGTTTTTAGCTAATATAATTCCATGGGATAATCAACTATTGTAATTACATTGCATTATTTCATTTTTTTTTTAATAGCAGTAGCTAATTTTAATTCATACATCCACAACTGTAATCTTAGCCTGAAATTCCGTAATGGCCTTAAACTTTCAATATCTCCCACCTTCTGTCTTGTTTTGTTATGAAGTCTTAATCTTTAATTTCACACCTCTGCTTACACATATAGCCCTGAGCTGAAATCAGTTTTACTGTAGAAACCAAAATCTAGTATCTGTTTGGTTCCTTGTAGTTATATTTCTTGAATTTTTCAAGAAATTGTGTTCAGAGGTTACAGAGACGCTTACTGGAACCCTTTCATGAATTTGAATTTGGAATTTTATTTGTAAGTTGTTGTTTTCCCTTTTGATTTAATTTTTTATGAGACAATTTTTCTTAATATTTCAAGGCACCAACTCTGGTCTGAGCAAGGACACCTTGCTGAAATCCTGGAGTTGCATCTATTATTGGTAGGGCCAACATGTGGCATTTTATGATGCACTTCATGACTTGTGATGACAGCACATTTCATTCTAATGTGACCTGGAGAGAAATAAACAATGTTGCACCATGGCAGAGTGGGGAAATAGGAAACACTGAAATGTATGCATTATTTCAACAGAAGTCAAAGTCTTACTTATCCTAGCTCAGAACTGGTACAAATAATCAGCCTTATTTCCAGGAGTAAGCTCAAACACAAGCCAGAGGACACATTATGTGGACACCTAGAAGGTCAGTAACACAAAGACAATAATTCTAACACAGTAGTCGAAGAATTTTTAAGGAAGTTTTGTTCAGAAAACCTGATAGTTGAGTTTCTTCTCAGTTGACTCTGTGTACAAAGCATCTCCTGTTGATTAACTAATCCACCTGATGCCTTAGGTTTTATATTTTTCAAATTCTGTACTGCTTAGTGTGTAACTCTGAAGTTTCTTGTAGCCTGTTAATTTCTGCTCTCTCATGCTAGGTAGACATAACAAAGCCTCTCCGGGCCTGCTCTTCAAGGGCACCCAGACCATCCTGGGCCCAAAAAATATAAACCAAAAACCTTTGAGAGGGGGGAAAGCTGAGGGGAATTACGTCATTAAACTGAAGCTTTAATTGGAGAATTAACCCTGATATGCAAATGAACCAAACCTATAAAAGTGTGAAGAACTCGTGACCTGTCGTCCATCTTGGGGTCCATCTTGGCAGTTGCCTCTGACTTCCCAGGGGTACCTTTGAAGGCCTTTCAAATAAATACCTACTTTTATTCCCTTACTCCTGTCTAGTCTGTTTTTAGGTGGCTTCTCAAGGCATTACACCCAGTACAAACAGGACGTGTTGTGTGGACACTGCCTCAACATGTCTGGAATCTTCAGAAGGGGATCCAGTTTCATGGAGCTTCACACAGCACCCACATAGTGCTGATAATGATTATGTGGTACAACAAGAACTATCATTTCACTCCATTATTTTTGTTGCTCTGAGCACTGGGAGTTGTCAGATGTTTCACTACTCACTTTTTACAGTATTTTCCTTTCAGATCCCACAAAATTCCTGTTCTCTCTCATGCTTTTCAATCATGTTCATTAAACATATGTGAGTAGTAAAATACTTCAGGTTGGTTCATGTTGGTATTTTCTCATTAAAAGATAGTTGGATCAAGTATCAGGATAAACATGCTCTGGTGCAGGTCACCTACAGGCCACAAGGAATACCTATCCTCCCATGGCGTACTGCCTCCTCCTTTGACGTTTGTGTTCCCCCTGGTTTTTCTCAACATTTTAATTTCCTCTTCCTCTGCCCATGTGGTGTTTTCTGCCTTTGCTTAAATACATTTTCCCAGAGACACCACTATCATTGCTGATAAGCCTAGCTGTGCCCTGCATTAAGCTCATTGAAGCCAAATGGAATTGGCGGTGTCCAGAAAAGGGGCACAGCCTCTTCTCACAGAGGCTAGCAAAATGGATATATCTGGAAAAAAGAGACTTGTAAAGAGGATATATTAATAGAAAAAATACTTGTTATGGGCAATATTACTCTTTTCAGCCTTCTCATAGCTGAAATTCTCGGTAGAATTTCTTGATAGGAAGAAACCAGAATTAAAATTTATGCTCAATATCTTCTCTCAATACCTCCAAAAGCAAAGGAAATGGGTGGCTTCCTTCCCAGCTTGCTATTCATTCTGGTATAAAACCTCTCTTGAAGACACTCAAGAAACAGAATCTCCATGTTAGTGCTGTGCACAAGAAAGGGAGAAGCAGAATCTGGACCATCTAACTTTGCAACCAGCCCAGACACCAACAGCCTAACAAGCAAGCCATAAATTGTAAGACTGGGAGGAGGAAGGATAGGAGAATAAAGTAATAATTGATGTGATATGTGTTTTTCTCACTTTTGCTCTGAAAAGAAAGGAAATACAGCAAAATCTATATCAGGTTACAGCATAGCATAAAAGCCATTCCTCAGCACAAGGAAACAATTTGACTCATAATTGTAAAGGCCATAGCCAAGCTGAGGAGGCTTGGCATTTGGGAGCACTATAAATGGCTATTAAAATATGGGTCTCATTCAAATTGCTATGACAGGGCAGAGAGATAGAACATTACAAGGTCAGGTTATGCCAATTTTCTGGGTAGATTTAAGTCCAGCAAGCCAATCAATCATCCAACACATTTCAGATTTTAACTAAACTAAGCTTGAAATAGAGGTACACAGTTTTATTAGAGATAAATGCATTAACAAGTGTGGAAACAGATTTAGAAACAAAAGTTTTTAAAAAGAAAATTACCCATTTTGGCTCCAGAACATTGCCAATGTACTACAGTAATAGTAGCCTTTGGAAATTCATGTCAAAATACATTTTCACTGTGTAAATAACAAACACTTTCCAAAGGAATACTTAGTTTATTTCACATTTCTCATTTGTTCTGTGTTATATTGGATAAGAACTACTTTGGGTACACACTTCTTAGATTAAGCATTTAAAAAGACAGAACTTTGGAGAGGTAGAATTATTAAAAAGGAAGAAAAAATCATGAAAAATAAAATAATTTTATATTACATCTTGGTCTTTCCATTTGTTTTTGAATTATACTTATGCTTTGTATTGTAATATAATTGTTACTAAATATCACATTTGTAGGCTTTACTAATACCATTTGTACTCATTTTACTGTACGAAAATATGAGGAAAATATTTCAAGATTTTATTTCTGCCTAGATCTTATATTTTTTGTATTGTATTTAATGTTGCCAGAGGCTGTTTTCACGCACAAAAAAAAAAGAAAAAAACAAAAAAAATCCTCTCCAATCTTTCTATTCATAACATTTCATTATTTTGGACTCAAAAAAGTAGCAGCAATAGAGAAGAGAAAGGAATTTCTCCAACTGCTAAGAATTTTGCACAGCCGCATAGCTGAATGAAAATACATGGTCGATAGGGCTGGATTGATATGGTAGGGTTTGCTTCTCAGGCGTATCTCCTAAATGAAGAAAGTCAACAGTTAAGAGAAGAACTTTAAAGTCAATAGCTCACAGAAGATCTTCAAAGCAGAGTTCATCTTTTCAGAAACAGCAAATTGAAGCTTGACTATTACAAGAGAACATCATGGTTTTTTCCTGTTCTAAAGAAATCTAGACAAGTAAGTAAAAATAGGTCCACGAAATTATGTCCAGAGAAATTCAGAAAGTATAAAATACTTCTTAATGTGATAAAATGAGTGTTTTGGAAGCTGTGGACACTTCCAAATTCCAAAAAAAGTGGTTTCAGATGCCTCTCACAAAGCAAAACCATGACCTTATGTATTCGTAATGCGGTTTATTATCTCCTCTGCTTTTCCATTAAGCGTGCAAGAATCAAGTTAGTCATGAAGAACCCAGTACCTCTGTCAGGTACATTTTCCTGAATTTCTTATTAGTATTATTATGAATATTATTTTTATATCCACTTCTCTTACCAAAATCCATTATAAGCAGATAAATAACCTATTTCTCTTGTATTCATTCCTAACTCTATTGTATTACTTTGTTTACTCTATTGTATGTCTGTACATGTATTTAGTAGCCTAAACTGGAAAAGTTAAAATTCTCAACTTGTTATTGTATAAACAATATAAATGGTCTCTTCCTCAATACTTGTATGGGATACTAATATCATTTTATATCTGGAATAAAACCTGTTATTTTTTCACAGAATGAAGAGAGAATACTCTGGGAACTATGGAAAAGAATAACTTGAATGTAGTTTGTTATCATAAGCTTAAATATTATGCACAGATTAGCACTTAACACCAAAGAGATAGGTTTACCACTAACACTTTCAGAGAAGAAAGAAAATTACAGCAAATAGAGGAACACAATATACTTGAAAAAGAAGAAAACCTTCTTTTTTTAAAAGTCTGCATACATTCAAAGAGTAGTCTACTGGTCAATATGCCAATTTACTGTGTTGTGGCATAGAGGAAACTGCCAAAAACTCTAACCAAAATTAAAAAGAAAAATGGAAATATTCACAGCATTACAATTAAGAAGGAAATTTAGACATAAATATCAATACAATTCAGTATAGAATACTAAGATATCAACACATACTATTTGTCCTGAACATTACATGAAAATTAAAATATTTTTGTGTGTTGGAGAAAAGAATCTTTTAATTGTATCATTTCAGCTTCATGTCTTGGCAGTTTTTTCGTAGCATTGACAGATAGCAAGAGTGAACAAAGTATTTCAAATAGAATGAAGAAATGCCTTATATCTGAAAATTATCTTAGGTAACATAAAGCATATCTATCCTATTAATCCAGATGTTCAAGCAGTTCAGTTTGTCTTCTGCTTAAAGGAATCTAATGAGATCAATGAGAACAAAGACAGAACTGACGACTTCTCGTGAGAAAGACTAAATGAGTATTTAAACATCAACCAGACTCAGATATTAATTAATTAACCATTTGAACTTTTAAAATTGATATACACAAACAAACAATCTCTAGCCCTTGTTACTTAGTTCTTTAATAAATTCTTTAAATGTACCCATGGGGAAAGAAATTATTTGACATTGAAGTCAAACAAGCAGCTCACAAACAAGCATACTTACAAGGGAAAAAGTGTTTCCTGATGTTCAAATGGAACTTCTGAATCTCTTGTGTTTCAGTTTAGAATAGAATAGTTGGAGTTCATTGCCTCTGGTTCTGTCACCAGACACCACTGACAAGACCTTGTCTCTGCTTTCTTTACACCCTCCCTTCAGAAATAAACAAATAGGATCCCCCCGAGCTTTCTCTTCTCTAGGTAAAACTGTCCCAGCTCTCTCAGCCTTTCTCACAGGAGAGATGCTCTGGTCCTGTCATCACCCTTGTGGCCTAGACATCCTGGACTATCTCCAGTATTTCCATATCTTTCTTGTACTGGGGAACCCAGAACTGGACACAATACTCTGGGTGTGGCCGCACCAGCTCTGAGTAAAGGGGCAGAATCATTCCCCTCAGCCTACTAGCAAAATTCCTCTGCATGCAGCTCAGGATACCATTATCTTTCTTTTCAGCAAGGCTACACTTCTGGCTCATGAGTCCCCAAGGACCCCCAGGACCTTCTCTACCAAGATGTTTCCAGTTTCTGGTCACCAACACATTGGTGCATGGGTTTGTTACCCCTCAGGTGAAGGATTTTGCACTTTCCCTTGCTGAATTTCATGACATTAGTGTGAGCTAATTTCTCCAGTCTATTGAGGTCCTTTTCTATGGCAGGACTATCCTCTGGTGAGTCAGCTACTCTTCCCAGTGTAGTGCCACCAGTAAACTTGCTAAAGGTACACAGCCCCCAAGATCATTAATGAAGATGTTAATCTGGACTGGGCTCAGTGTTGATCCTTGGGGAACACTGACGCTCACTGGTCTCCATCTAGACTTTGTGCTGCTGATCTCCACCCTCAGGGCTGAGCCAGTTTTCAATCCACCCTTGTCTGCTCCTGCAGCCCATATATGAACAGCTTCTCTATGAAGATCTTATGGAAGACAGTGTCAAAGGCCTGACTGACATCCAGGCAGAAAATATCCACTGCTCTCCCCTTATACAGGTTTTGATTCAGTGATAGGTTGACCGCGGCTGTCTGCCACAGACCCCAACCTCTCTCTCTCTCACTCCCCTTCCTCAAGAGGACAGGAGAAAATAGGATTTAAAAGCTCACTGTTTGAGATAAAGGTAGTTTAATAAAAGTAGAGGCCATACATGCAAGCAAAGACAAGACAAAAAAGCCATAATGAAAAAGCAGATTTACTGAAGTTTCAAAACTTTGTAGGGATTTTATTTCATTCCCACAGTATTTAGCTCTTAATTGAAGGACTCTAGTATCTGTGACTCTCTGACGATGAGATAAAACTATATATACCACCAGCAAACACAGAGGCATAACACATTCTGGAGGTATCACACTTAACATCAAGTATTTGCAATGTTAACTACTTAGCCAGTCTCCCTTTATTGTCAGCTGAAAGAAATAAACATTTTTAGTCACAGTTTCTCAAAGGTCCGAAGTCCTATTTTTTCCTAACATTTGGCAACTAGGTCATACTAAGATGCCTACCAATGACCTCATAAAAATACATGACTGATTCAGGCATTATTAATGTTTGGAAAGAATTGCATTAAAGATTTTCCACTGGTTAGCTCTACTGAAATTAGTCAGGTCTCTCCTTCAAAAGACAAAGAAGAAAGTCTTGCTGATCTCCTCCCTCCAAGTCCTGCTGTCCTGATGAAGACTGCTTTCAGGTTCTAGGATATATTTCTGTGTATGCTGTAACAAATGTGCTCCAGGGTATTTTTGGAAGAGGGATTCCCTGTCAAACATAAGATTTTTTCTTCATCTGTTAGCAGTAATAGCTACATGCCAGAATATTGCCATTGACTATGAATCATTATTCTTTCCTTGATTGTAGCTAGATTATCATAAATGAGGAAGATTCTCAAAGAGCTGTTCCTTTCCAAGACAAATGTTATTGTTTTGGTCTTTTACCTGATTACTGGTTGTTATAATAGCAGAGCTTCTGCTGCAGAATGCCTAAGTAGGTAATTTGCAGAATTTTTATAATATGTTGTTCTTTATCAAATGACAACAGCTACAGAGATTAATAAAGCTGTCAGCTGTGGATAAATTCATAAGTGATTATTTCAATTTCTATTCTCAAGTGTTATGTATTAGGATATTGTCATTTTTATTGAGGGAACTGAAGTGGATAGATTGAGTAGAATTATCTCCTTAACATGAGATAGCTTCAGGTTTTGTTGAATAGTGTCCTCCCTGGAGAAAGGTCCAGTAGCAGTAGAATTTTAACTAATGGGTCAACAAATTTCTATTATTAGTATGGACTACATGTTTAGCTGGCAATAAGGAGCATCATAAAGTTTTAAGAAAAAGGAAGGAGAATTCACTCTCAATTTTAAGTACATTTAAGCCAAATATTTGACAAATTTTCATCCTTACATTGTTGAATGATATAATTAGAAAAGCAGCAGAATTTAGTTATTAATATCATTTTAATGACAGTAGATCTTTGATCAGTGTCATATTACACTGTTTTTTCTTTCTTAATGAAAGCTGGAAAAGTACAAGTATCTCATAAGAAACAGTCAATATCAAAAGTTTCTTGACCATAAACTCACTCTGCAGTGCATCTTTGTTCCACTTTTATAAACACCTGTATTCATGCATGCATGTTTGTAGATCAATAGGGGCAGGAGCTGATTAGAAAATGAACAAACAGGTAAGGGACTTTGACTTGCAATGCACATAAAGCTTCCTTCCTCTTTCTTTGCACCAACAGAGTTTCTTAGTCACAAGGAAATTGCCTTGTATTAAAAATGAAATTTGTAAACCATTTACATCCAGAATCTTTCTTTCAGCTCACTGGTCAGATTATTAAGTGATTCAAGCCATCCATATTAACTTTCTAATAAATGAACTGATCAAGTCTAACTGATGAAAATAGAAAACTCATTTTTATTGCATTCACATTTCTTGGGACTAAATAAGTTTGTGCATCTATTAAACTGGAACAAAAAAATGTGACATAGCCAGAGATATTTTTCAAGCAAAAAGGAGAATTTATATTCAGTAAATAAACTGTTCTCTGTCCACAGTGAAGCAGAGTGGAATTATACTCTTTCTGTGCAAGGTCATGAAAACGGAGTGCAGAACATCATTATGTCTAGAGAAATCCAAAGACAAGTTTTGTTTCAGGACTTACTCAAACTGATGGAATTTCTCCAGTTCACTCTGGAACTTTACAATGATCATTCTCTTTTTGCTTTACTGTTCAACAGTCCAGCTTTCTATTAGATTGTGGTCATCTCCCTATTGCACCCATTCCTTTCAAACACAGTAACTCCATCTACACTGTCATAAAGAGAAGTCTGAAGGTCAGGTTTTCTATGTCTACCCAGAGCTGGACATTGGGCAAACTGCACAGTATACCTGAAAAGGGACCAAAAGGTGGACACCTCATGGACTTATCCAGCTTTAAATAGGTTTCACACATATATTGTCTTCAGCATAGTCAAACCCAGCCTATCATGTCTGTGTATCCCATCTGCTCTTATGACTTGATGACAGATAAACAGAGTGGTTTGGAAATGCTTCTTAAAAGTTTCCCAGTGCTGCCTGTTACACAGTCACCAAAGAAGTCCAGAGTCAAGTCTGGAAAAAGTCAAGAATTCTGTTGTTCTCTCTGAAAGTAGAAAATATTCTTTGCAAAGACCTATTCAGCATCTGTGTGCCATGTATTTAAAATCATATGTTGTGGATTTAATATTCCTGTGCCATTGGTTCCCATTTTCCTTCAACTTATAGATCACAAAAAAAATCCTAGATTTGGGCCATCTGTTGAATTGATTTCATTAGTCCTTAAAGCAGTCTTACTCACTAGAACCAACAATTACTGTCTTCCCTATATATGTGTTGTGGGAATAGAAACATGGAAACTTTAAAAATAAATGTAAATACATAACTGCAAATTAATAGGCAAGGATGTTAATCATTAAGTTTCAATGAATAAGATCCCCACTATATCAAAATATTTTCAGTCATTGACCTTAACAATGATACAGTAGAATCCTAAAATCTGAAAGCAGTACTCTAACTTGAATTTTATTAAATCCTAATCTGACTTGGACCTTCTGATCAGCAACTCATGCTGAGTACCCTAATTAAGAATTGAGATTAAACAAACACCTTGTTATTTTTAGATTACATATGTTAAAACAAAAGGAAAATATTATAATCTAACTTTTTTGTTACAGCAGAAAAATTATGCACCAATTTCTATACCAATCTTATAATTTCTTTGTAAGACATAATGTATCTCTTTAAATGCCATCCAGTGTTAAAGACTGAGACTATACCACATTCCTAATTTCTACCACTGGTTAGTTATCCTCATTATTAAAAGATGTGTTATTAAGAATCTGAATTTAACTAGTACAAGCTTCCAAACATCAGCTCTCGTAATACAGCATGATTTGCAGATGAAATTTATTTTACAGTTGATAATTAAAATAGACCTTCTTATTACCCTGTTCAAACAAGGGGCTTAAGACTTTTGGCATTCATATTTTTTTTCTTTTTTAGTTAACATCAGCACCAATATTTTCCTACAGAATTTTATTTAAAAGAAAAAATAGAAAAAATTTAATTTCAAAACTGCTGTGGTTTAAAGCCAGCTGGAAATTAAGCTCCAAGTAGGTGTTTCCCTTCCCCTCAACCCCTCTGGTGAGAAGGGAAAAAAAGGCAGAGGTTATGTGTTGAGAAAACAATTTACTAGAAAAACTGAAATGAAATAAGGAAAAAAAAACCAGCAATAGCAAGAATACTAATAAAAACAGTGTATAAAAAAATAACTAATGTTTCAGATTCTTTTGATAATTGTAAGAAAACGTTTTTTCTAATCTCTCTCTATTTTCAGATGTCACAGTCAGTATGTTAGATGTACTTAGCACGTGACAGGAAAATCATGTTGTCTTTAAACAGGAGAACCCCTTAGTTTTTAGTTTATAACTGTTGTCATTTAAAATTAAAGTAGCATATGTTTGTATAAAAAACATTATGGTACATGCTAGGTGTTTAGGGATTAAACAAAGATCCAACATGGAAGAGAAAAGGAAAGGAGTACTTTTGTTTGCAAACTCTCTTAAAGCTTTTCTCCCTCTTGTCCCTCTCCTTTTATAGAGACAACCATAACTTGCCTTTAAATGAACCTCATTAAAATTCAAAAACTTGCACTTCTACACAGTTCTTCCTGAAATTCCTAGGGTAATTAATGAAATGAAATAAAAAAGTTGGTAATGTAAACATGTATTTTAATAAATATTGCTACACTTTGAAAATGACCACAATTGTGATAAATATACAAACATAACTATCTATTCTTTACTAATGCTGACAGGAAAGATCTTCCATTGTGCTGTCCCAGCTACCAGAAAATACAAAGCCAAAGATCAGTGAGTTGATGTGTGTGAACATCCTGAGTGAGCAAACACCAAGGACTGGGTAACTAAGTGCTTCTGTTGCAAGATTTGCTTTGTTACTTGCTTTTGTCACCATTAGAAAGTTAGAACAATCAAGTTTAAAAGCTTAGGCCTAAGGTGTGAGAAACATCATACTGTCAAGCTCTGGAAAATGCAGCATCTTGATTGTAACGCAGTTCCTTTATAGCTTTGAAAAAGCAGGTGCCCAAAATATCAATAGACACAAATTATTAACTCAGGCTCACAGCCCAAGCAAACAATTTTTGTGAAAGAAATCTCTAAAGGTAACAAGATTCTGAGCAGCAGACTGGAGAGGGAGCTCACTTATTTTTTCAAAACGAGAAATGAAATGTCTTTTCTATCCATACACAGACACTTTCACCATGTTCTAACAACTTCACATAGGCTTTTGAAAATATACCTTTTTCTAAGCAAGTTGAAAAAAAAGAAACCAAACCTTCTTGAATCAGTAATCCTGCAGTTTTCAGAAGAATGTCCAAGCTACCATGATTTATCACCTGAAAGAGCTGTTACTGCATCCTCTTTACTTCTTACAAGAAAAAAAGCCTTGAGGTTTAACAGCCCAGAGTCCTAGTGCACATGTTCAGACAGTCTCAGAGTTCACACTCAAGTACACGACAGGGAACACTTATGTACTCTACCACAAACCTTGGCTTGGTAGACCTTTGGTGAGAAATGTTGTTTATAGGCTTGATTTATTAGCATTTGCCTCCAGTAATAAGCTAATGAAAAGAGCTCAATTACCCCTAGACCTGGAGAGAATTCACTGAAATTTTTCTACTACTACAACTACAAATAAGGCTGGACGGTATCAGTAATGACAAGAATTTTAGTGTTCTGGGCTGCCCGTTAAGAGATTTTTCAGTTATCTTAGGTGGGAGGTCAATAGGGTCACTCAAGAAAGATATTTGATCTGGTATACATTTGTATTTACCACATTTCGATTGATTTTTCAGATTCAGTTTTCCTTAAGGATGTTAATTTAGGAGAGAATAGATGATTTATAATGACAAGAATCACTTAATCATATTCTAAGTTTCTACCTTATTTTTACTCAGTTGTATTTAGGAGGTTCCATTACGGCCCTGTGTCTCTGCTATATTGATCTGTGATTATGCTTTATACCCTCCTGTTAAATAAGCTGAAGGTTTGAAATGAACAAAGGAAGCACACTTCTCTACACAGGTCCTAAACCTGTGGAACACATTGTCATGAAGTGCTGTGCATGTCAAAACTATAAATGCTTGCAAAGACAGTAGCACAAATCACAGATTAAAGGTGTGCAGAGGACTATTAGTCAAAAGATGCAGCAACAGCTTTCACCTCAGGAAATACTTGCACTACAGTTTCTCCAAAGCAAGGGCATTTATCAAGGGAAGCACCACTCTATATGAAGCCTTTTCTTATCTTTTTCTAGAGATGGCTCCTATCAAAGACATGATTCTGGATTGAAGGGTCATTTAGTCTGTTCCAGACACAGCGATTTTTCTTGTTGTTCCTAAACTGCCTATGTGATCTAGCACTACAGCCCCATTTGAATGGCTGCAGATCAAAGGTAATTGCTCTTCCAGAGTGACTAAAGTAGCTGCCTTACCCAAGAACCCTCCTCAGCAATCAACAAAATGAGACATCTGCCCAAAATGTCCTGTGCTTATCTTTGGTTATGCTTTATAGCTCCTATTAAATAAGCACCACATATGGCAGAAATGTAAAGCACAATATCAAGATATTTTCTGACACACAGACAATAAAAGTGTGATTGTGCTCTTTCCTAGTTCATTGCAAAGCTCATATACTAGGACGTGCTACAGAGATGTGTAAGTTGTTCTTCTCACATAAAACATGGGTTTCGAAACTGTTTTAAATAGAAGCAGATTTGGACTTGCAGAAAACACTTGTGATTTCAGTGAGTCTCTGTGTGACTGCAATCACCATCCCAGAGGATACCTGGGAGAGGCGTTGAAAAAGCTCTTTCATTACAATGAGTCGTCTGAGACAGCAGCCCTCCCTGTCCCTGCATGTCAGCAGGGAAAGGCCCTTCCCTTTGAGGCAGTGAGGAGGAAGGAGTTGCAGCTACTGACCATTGGCCTTTCCCAGAAAAATCAGCTACTAAATTAAAACACCACACTTCTCAGTGGCAAACCAGTCTTCAAGTCCAGAATTCCCACAATTTTCAACATGTAGTAGCATAGCAGATAAAATAAAATTCTGTGGTTCCCAGTTTCAGAGACCATTTTTTCTAAATCTTCCTTACATTATTATTAGGAGTAAGAATTTTCTGGCACTGATCCCTGTTCAAAACACTCAACTTCCTTCATGCTACACAGTGCTTTTTTTTGTATTACTCATTTTTCATACTAATTTTATGACATATCACTAACACTTAATTAACGTTTTCTACCTCCATGCTTTATTTGGTAATTTTAACATATTCCTCTCACACCCTGTCGTCTCTCAGGGCAATTTAGATTATAAGAACTTGCCAGAAAAGGAAAAAAAAATCTATTAATAAATTCAGCAAGACTTGTAAGAAACAAAATATATTTTGTATTAGGATAAAATAAACAGTGTCTTTTGGGTCAATCACTGTTAATTAAACAGCTACAAAAACTGTTATTTCTTACAGGCCTGAAACCTGAGTATAAATGTTTTATTACCTAAATTCTAATATAAATTCAAAGCTGTGCAGCAACGCTCCTTTTAAGACCCTTATGTATTTTATTACAATCTCATCCCTCTTATTTTTGCTCATATATTTACTTGGTCAGGACACTTGCTTAAATATTATATAGAAATCTACCTAAAGCAGTATTAATAAAAGATGTTTAAGTCTATTAATATTGTAAACAGTTACAATGAATCTTTGTAGACAAAAAAACTCAGTCTAGCCAGAACACAGTAAATTATCTTTTTTTCATTATAGTGCTCTTTGTGGAAAATCTCACCTGATTTAAAACAGTGCTGCTTCAGATATGGAACTGCTGCATGTCTTAGCTGCATCCTCAGCTGGACTTTGGAATTTAATATGAAGTTTTTATCAGCCCCCAAAGTGACAACATCATCTACATGCTATTTCTATTTCTGAATGTTCCTCAGGAATAAGTAATTATTTAGTAGGCAACAAAATTGGTTGATTTCTTTAGTTCTGGCTGAGTGATTCCACAAAAGTTCATTTATGAATAAACTACATTAAGTGAGGTACTGGCCTTTAAGAGTGGCCATGTACCTTTAAAGCTATCTCTAAAACACAATCCTCCCAGGAGCCAAAGGAACAGGAACATAATTTTCTCTGTTCTAATCTTGAGGCTCTTTTTCATACTGCAAAATGGTAAATAAATGTCAACTCAAGAAGCAGCAGCAATTTATATTCTTGAGCACTAGAAAGTCAGTTCCAAGCTCTTAGATTTATTTTGCTTTTACAACTCTTAGATCACACCGCCTTGTTGGTATTTTTAGGGTTGAAAAATAGTTCCCCAGGGTCTAAGTTCTTTGTATCATATTAACAGTGTGTACCATTCACTCCTCAAATTTGTTCTTTTTTCTTGTTAAAGATCCCATATTTATTCTGAGCATTAAATATAGAAGTATATTTCAGTTATGAACCATAAATTATTGACAACAAAGAGGTATTCAAACCTTGTTCAAAGTCATTTTTTTCCATGTGACATTAAAATCACTGCCATTAAAGTCAACTTAACTTTGCAGGTTTAAAATAGATCAATATTCCCTTTTAAAACACAGGGACAACTTTAAATGAGTTTCCAGAAGTCCTACTTGTACAAGAATATAACACGTATTTGTTTCCACAGAGATAACTGCATTGAACAAATGAAAACATATCTCCTGGGTAGTAGCATGGTGAAGGGAATCTTGCCAGCTTCCCTAGTCTTACTCTGCATGAAGCCCAATTACCCTTGCTTGAAATAAGTACAGAAAGGCTAACTTTCACTGAACATGAGTTTGGCTATAGTTACCATCAACTGAAGCTAGAAACCAGTTTAGGCTGGTTTCTTGGAAATCTTGTTTTCATTTTGTTATGTTTTTGTTAATGTTTATCACATTAAGAGATTGTATGAAATGCTCTTGGATAGAGCCTCTTAGATTTTAATAAAACTATTGGAAAGAAAACAAAATTCCAGTTCTGTATGTCTTTGTTGACATCTGCTATACATCCTAGGAACCCTTATTTTGTTAAACTACCACCTTCTTTTTGGAAGCAGTGAACTCCAGAGGGCAATCTTTGAACCGCAGCTGGTTTTCAGGGCCTGATGGACGGTTTCTAACTGTCTCATGCATTGTCTTAATTTGTGTTTCAATTAAAATTTTGAGGCGAACGCGTGGAGGTTTCTGACCAGACTTGAACTTTGTTTAGAACATTTGGGTATGTCTGTTAAAAACATCTAGATGCTACTAATGAAAACCTTTACATTGTCACTAATATTTGTCAAATTCACTCAGGTCCGTTTGCAGGAAAAAGAAAAACTTTTATCATTGATTTAAAGCTTCATTTTCTCCTCCAATAGTCAACTGGCAAAGATTTACAATTAATAAGAGTTTCACCTGCAGTAACAGATCACAGCACTGTACTCTTAGCATCTGGAAGCCACCAAGAGCCCTGACTGTCCTTGCCCAGCTCTGCTTGTGGCTCCCCCCATCCTGTCTATGCTCCAGGACCACGTTCCAGCCCACTAAGGGGCATCTGTCCCTGCCCAGAAATGCTGCAGCAGGGCCAGTCTCCACAGCCCTGTCCATCCCATGGGCCCACATCCCACTCCTACCTCAGCCCATCCCTGATTCCTGAGGCTGGGATTGTCCTGGCATCCTACACCTTTCCTGCTCCTGACTGGGTGGGACAGGCCCTGGATGGTGACTAAATAGCCTGTATGAGCCACACCTCCTCCACAGGCCTTCATCTCTCAAGGGCACAGTACAACTAGATCACTAGAATACATCAGATATTTCAGGTCCTTTTTTTATTTTTTCTTCACCTTCTCTTTCCAAATATTCATGTTTTGCAGAATGCAACAACCTGTGAGTGCTTGGCAGACGTGACCATCAAAAGTGCATCACTCGCATCCCTGCTCTCAGTGCTGGCTCCCAGCTGAATACAATTGAGGCTCAGTGTTTCAGTCCTGCTCTTTAAAGGCCAGCATGTGATGGGCCTTGGCAACCTCATGGATGCTTCCAGTCTCCCTGATCATGACCTCTCATGACAAGTGTATTCCTCTGGGGAACTGGAAATGTCAGACATCAAAGTAAGACCCATGAGATGTCAGACAGTTTTCTCAGCAGCTGGCTTGTGACTAAGAAATCCGCTGTGACAGAGATCAGAGTAACCAAAACATAAAGCTCAGATGTTCGACCTAGCTTTCCCAAAATAATGATAAAAGGAAAACCATCGACTGACAAGAGGATGAAGAGGAACCTCAGGACGGATCCTCAGCTGTTGTAATGGCGTATTGCTTGGATAAAGACAAAGGAGATGAGGCTCATTAACCTAACAGTCCTCACATGTATTTTAATGTTGCTAGAGAAAGTTTTACTGCATCATGTTAGAAAATGATGATTTGATGAAATTGAAGGTTTTTACCTGAGTAATTTTTAAAGGTCACATCAACTGTGCATTATGTCAAGCCAAAGTAACATAATGAAATAAAATATGACACTTTGCATCACAATATAATATTATCTGGCATTTTTAGTCTATTATTTACAACACATTCCTTAAATAAAATAAATTGAAGAAATATTGTTCTTTTACAATATAAATATTTCAATTTCTAACCCAGTTACTAATATAACTATTTCATCAATTACTTGCAGTCACAATAAAAATTTCAGCATTTGCAACAGAATAGAATTTTCAAATTTTCCAGCTTTTCTCACACTTTATAATAATGTTTAGATGACCAAATTCTTCCAAGGTAAGTATAACACAATATGATAGAAAAATCAAATGACATTCACCATCCCCTTGTTTGTGTTGTAAACAGGCTTATCTATTTAGAATGACTGTCAGTGTCCAAACCTTCAAAGATGTTCAGGTGTTAACAAATATTTATAAAAGCAAACAAACCATGAAAATATTCTGCTCACACAGGAACTTTGCAGTTTTCCCTCTGTAGTTTAATAGCATATGTCTCTCAATTTTCTCCCTTTACAACATGCAGAGGATGAAAAATAGCCTTATCACCCTAAGTGATTTTAGATATTCATCATTAAGTCTGTATTTATTATGCATAGAATCCATTAAGGAGGATTTGTCTCTGTGGTAAAGGCCTGGGTTTTGTAGGGGTTGCAGGAACATCTGTGCAGTCATCCTGATACTCCCTTTACAGTGTGACACAAGGCTGCATGGTAGAATTTTGTTAAACACTAGGCATTTCAAGCAAGGCCTGCAATAGTAGGTAACTGATGTATATAAAAGCTTTGTCTGATCCACTGTCATTTACAGCAGCAACGTTGTTCTTAGTGCTTATCATGAATTAGGGAATACCAGGGAGAGTCACACTCTTAGATTCTGGTTAATCAAAAGGCTTTGTTGAAGTGAATAGCTCAAAGCCAATAATGAGCTGGATTTGCAATTGAAGTCAACGTAAGCAGTTCAGAAAAGACATCAAAGGCAGGGGCTTATGGAGGTTGGAGGAAGAAATTTACCTCTTCTCTGAGACTTTATCACCAGTTTTACTCACAGGAAAAACTGATGCTGTTATGCTCTGCATAATGTAATACTCCAAAGCTGTTACATAGAAACCCATGTTTTACAAGCCCTCCTTATCCTTTGAGGGAGCAGAGGACATTCACAACTTTAGTGCTATGTGACTTTACATGGATTTAAGCAATATCTCAGGGATAACTGTTTGATACGGAACTTCTTGCAGACCCTGGTTGAGGAACAGATTCCAAACCTCTATTCAGATAGAGAAATGTCTTTTTGGACCAGAGTATAAGAATCAGAGAAACACAGGATAAGGAAAAACCTCCCGGCTCAGCAAACAGTAACTTGTTATCATATAAGCCAATTCTTTTCCTTAAATATAACCTCCCTCATAGCAAAGATACAATAACCACCTGATAGAGCTGCACAGCAAAAAAAAAGATAGGAATATTGAGCATAATTTGAAAATTTAATAATGACCTATAATCTGTTATACTATGAGTATCTTGATATTGGTGATAAAATTAAGGTCTGAAGCATCTTTTCAAGAAAGAATGAAAAGACTTAAAGACTATACCTTGGATTGCTCCCAGGATGAGCCATTATCTGGTAATTTGAAGAAAACTTTCTATTTGGTATCACTTGAAGCTGCTAAAATAGCAAACAAGTATTTTCCTTTACATGTTTTGCTGATGATAAGAAACAGGTGAAAGTTTTGTAACGTTGAAGATATTTTTTCTTGTACAAATCGCTTCCACAGGAAGAAGAGACAGGACATAATCATGACAAAAACCTTGTTTACCTACCTTTTCACATATTGAAAACCTGTGAGAATATTCGAAGAAATACTATTTCTGTAGCTAGAGGAAAATTTTCTCATTGACTTTACTGGAAGCATGTCAAAAACGTAAGTGGTATCTCCAAGTTCTCTTTAGTGATAAAGTCTGTTCCTTTCCTATGGCTGCAGCACACATGATAAGAATAATCTCTACCTTAAGATATACACTTGAGGGTTTGGGCTGCTTTTGGGTGAGGATTGAGAAGGTAAGAAAGAGACAAGAAGCAGATGCTTTGTAACTTAAAATTTTCCCAGAGCCCTGAAGATCAGAGAGCTGTGTTTGGTGCTTTGGGCCACATGGGACTTGTTCAGGCTCTATAGCTTCTTGTCTCCTAAGAGTTTCTTTTTGAAATACCTGGAAAAGATTCATTTTAACTTGTTTTTCAAAAAGCTATAGATATGAGATCAATATTTATGAAAACTGAAAATAAAGATAAGAAAAAAGTGTTACGTTTTTATGTGGATTGAAGACTGTCTACAATAACCAGAACTTTACTGGAGGGCAAAAGGACTAGTATTAAGATATGTATTTCCTGCTATTCTCACTAAGAGATTTGGGGTTGAGGTTTTTTTTTTGGGGGGGGGGGGGGGGCTTGGGGGGGAAGACTTGGGTGTTTTTGTGGGATTTTTCTTGTTTTGTTTTGTTCAGATAACAAAGATGGCAAAAGCAGGAAGACAATGTGAATTTAAGTACAAGGACCATATACTTCACAGCTTCATTCACTGCTTATTGTCTAACTTCATTGTACATCTTTAACTGCTTAGCTGGTAAAACAACTTTGCAGGTTCTCCTAGCCATGGGGCAGTCTTTTGGTCTGAGGGTTTACTCCACAATTAGTCTGTTCAATGAGTTTCCTACCAACATGAAGTTCTTCTATAGCAACAATCAACACCTATGAATACACTTATTCAGAGAGATCATTACTAGTATCACTAAGAATACTTTTATCTGTATAATGTATTTTCTAGTTATCAAAACTAAAGTAAAAAACGTGTCTTACCACTCTATTCACTGTTTTCTTACGGAAAAACATCTGGTTTACAAAGTGTCTCACTAATCTAAAATCTAAAAGATTTCTATCTAAAAGTAATCTAAAAGATCACTAATGCCCTGTCATGAAGTCTGTAATCAGTAATCTTTTAATGAGGAACAGAGGAAAAATACTGAAGTCCATTGTTGCAGATGACAATTCTATCGGGGTCCCTCAGGTGGAGCCAAGAGTAGGCTCAAAAGCTATTGATGGCATTAACATTCTCTGACACAAGTATCAGGTGAACTTCTGTGACTTCTTTTAATAAAAAAAGCTCTTAATCGTGCATCCCTAAAAAATTCTCTATGAACATGTAAGCCGAAAGAAATACAAAGATACTGTCCCATAGTCATAATTCTTCTTTATGGAGAACTAAAGAGGTAAAGACTAAATGATGGGAACCAGTAATGTTATTTAATTTACTAGTTTAAGGTGCTCACAGTCCCTACCAAGACATCAGCAGCATAAGAATGAAGACAGACCAGGAAAGTCCTTCCCACTTGATCAGCTTTCACAGTTACTTCCTTTAACCATGCAAGTCTTTCTGACAGTTCTGTGATTGCTAGGTAATGTTACTATCTTAGGCAGGCTCAAGACTCTTGTCCTGAAAAGTTCATTGTATAATTAGAAATAAGAAGGAAAAAAAAAAATACATATATATGTGTGTGTGTCCTAGGTTGTAGTGTATTCTATTACCATCCTCAGGAGCTGTTGAAATCAGGTGGGGCAGTGTTTCCTTGCCTCCTCCCCCCAGACTATCTTGCTGTTAATGGCCCATCATTGTCCTGCTGCATGACTCAGAGATAACTCCCTCCGGACTATCTTCTGTTAATGAGCCTAATCAACACTTGGCCTCATGACTCATTATCCCATTGTGAGATGCTCCACCCAGAGGGAGGAACCAAGCATCCCATCATGGATATAATCTAAGATTCTGAACACCAGAGACACCCTTTTCTCTGGATTTCTAGAGGACAGCAGCTACACAGCCACCACTGGACCTTCTGAGGAAGAACATACCCTTTTTCTACAGGATCACTGCTTCAGAGGACTGCAGCCACCATTCTACCAGACTGCTACCACCACCCTGACTAACAGGGACTCAGGTTGTATCTTGACTTTGTCAGTTTGAACCAGTGTTTTCTTTTAGTTTTTTTTCCTTTTCTTTAATTTCCCCATTAAATTGTTACTCTGACTTGGTGCCTCCCACTGGTTTGCTTTCAAACTAGTACATTATGTGTGTGTATGTATAATTACAGAATTATTATTAGTGTGTTATATTAGGGAAGAGATCCAGAAGGGGGCATAAGAATTTCAAAGTTAAATTTAAAAATTTAAGTCTGAAAAGTAAAGAACTCTTAAAAATCTTGTTTTAGATATTTTATTATTTGTTTAAGTGGTCTAAATATACAGAAGCATCTTGGTAGCTCTGCAACAAGTTAACCTATCTATCTGTGCTAGGGTTTTTAAGGTTTGTTTTCTCACTGTTTATTCGGAAAGGAGTGATCCAACAGATGTGCTTTAAAGTTTTCTGTTTCTTGCTCACAAAAACAAATTCTTAAATATAAAATACCACAATGGTGATTTTTTTTCAAAAACCTGTGTTAGTGTCATCATCCCATGAAGGTGAAACCACTTGGTTTTGTTGTTCTTGGACTGTCTTTTTAAGATTGGGGTCAAAATGATCCCATTGGAGAAGGAGATTCTTGGCTGCCAGGCAAGCAAAATGTTCTGGACCACCAGGTATAGCAGGCAGGCAGAAGTCTGAAATGTAAGAAATTCTGAAGAGACTGCAGTGAGGAGGGTATATGTCTTACAATTAAATCCTCAGATTTTATTCAGTTAAATGTCTAAACTTCATATTCAGCACCCAGACATATGATGGGGTCATGAGTTGTTTGAATACTGCTAGGTGTAAACCACAACTGTTGCACAGTAAGGGCAGCCCAAGAGAGTTTGTGGCATCTGCACCTAGAAGGTATTGAAACCATCAAGCCCCAACTGGGCAGAGCCCTGGGCAACCTGCTCCAGGATGTCCTGCCAGAGCAGGAGGGTTGGATGTGTTGACCTCCTGCCTCCTGTGGCCCCTGCCAACGCCAGCCACTCTGTGACCCTCAGGCAGTGCCCACTGTTCAAGATGACCAGGGCAGGGCCAGAGATCTGGGAGCCACCACTCCAGGGGCCTCAGGGCAGGGCCGAGCAGCCAGGGCCCATCACACCTGGCAGGGCCATCAGGGCAGAAGGGGAAAGCTGGGGTGGGACAGGACAGGGACAGGCAGAGACCAGGCCATGGCTGAGGGGGAGCAGGCAAGAAGCTCAGCTGGAAGTGTCCCCACTGGGCTGGGACAGCCACAGGGGAAAGCCATGGCCACCTCATGGTGTCCAGGAGCATGTCCCAGAGTCACAGCAGGGAAGGTGCCACCCTCAGCAGCACCAGTTCTCAGCTGGTCCTGCATCCCGGCAGCCAAAACTCCCGCCTGTGAGGTAAAGGAGGTCTCCTGGTGCACCCTGGGCTGGCAGTAGATGCAGTAATAAAGCTATACTTTAATTTTCCCAGTAGTTAAGTGACACTAAATCTGGTATTACACTCTTCAATGCCTGTCCCTGCAGTGTCTGAGAAACTGCCAAGAACAGTAATGGGAATTCACAGGCAATACAACTCTGCTGTGGAAATGAAGAAAAGAGATGGGCTGAGACAGGGTGAGAGATAGTTCAAGGGTATTATTGTACTCGACAGGCAGGTCAGACTGAGACAGAAGGGTCCCTTAAGTAAAAAAGCCCAAAATATAAAGTGTTTCCTTTGAGTGATAAAGGGCACTGGAATGAGTTACTTGGGGACACTGAGTGAGCCTGCCTAAATACACTTTGGGAAAGGGTAACTGTGGTGAAATTAATTCAAATTCACTGTGCTTTATGCTCAAAGGTCATAGAAGTCAATGCCACTGAGTGGAACGGGACTGCAGTTTCTAACCAGAGAAACCATTTCAACATGGAGCTTGCTAAGCTTCGAAGCACAGCTACTTAATACCAAATGTCAAATTGATATGTGTAACGTCAAATGGTAACAGTGGGCTACACTTACTAGTTCCAGGCCTAGATTTTTTACTTTTTCCTTTGGAGAATACTGGTTGCAAAAATAAACAAACAACAGCAACTAACAGATTTATATACATTTGAAAGCAGTTGCATAGCAACATCTTCAGAGCTATCTTCCTCCTTCTTGGAAATTTATTACTGCCAGAGTGACTGGTAGGATTAATTACCTATTTTGCTACCTTTTCTCTCTCATGTACTTCAGAATTCATATCTGGAAAAAATGGGATTTTTCAAAAAATATTTTCAATTTCTCTAAAAAACCCAAACTCTTATCACATTAAATACAAAGTAAAACACGTAAGAGATGCAGAGTCTACAGCCATCACACTCTGTTGGTGATTATAACAGTCATGTGGAAACATACAAGGCTGGTCTCCAGTCCCTGCCATAATCCTGAGCATGAATTTTCCAAATCAGAGGTAATAAATTCAATGGACTATTGAATAAAGAAAATTAGGCATAAAATTTCCCACAAATTATGTGTATACTACTCATTATTGATTACATTATTATGCTATTGTATTTCTGAGTAATAAGGAACAGATGTCTCTCACTAAAATTTTCAGCTGAGAAAGCAGCCTATTAACACTGCGGAACAGATTCTACAAATAACTTCACTTTTAGCAGCCTTACAGTTTTTGTAGAAAAATAACATAATAGTTCATTGAAAATTCTTGTCTACTTATTACTTAAGATTTATTCCCAGATTATGACCGATATTAAACTTCAGTAAATAGATTTTATATGTGACTTCAGTAAAGAGAGTTTGTATTCCTGATGTAAAGAATCAGGACATACTATTAGTCTCTTGCTGCTGTATTTTATGTTTTCTTCTGTGGATTGGTAAGGTGTGAAAGACAAACCAATTTCTTTTATTTAGTTGGAATATTTCTTTCTACTTTCATAAGATAAACAACATCATCTATCCATGTCCTGGCTGGTCAGCTACTTGATCATTTGGCTAGTCAAAATTATCTACTTTGTCTGAATATTCTTGCTTTTGTAGTTTTTCAAGCCAAGCTCCAACACATAGGTTTGCCTTAACAAGCCTTTCAACTTCATTTCTTAGCCAAGTGTTATCTTGCTTCTGAATCCATTCAACAGATCTCCTAGGATATTATTTTCATCTTAAAAAGTTCTTTCTGAAGTAACTTCACAGTTTATTTTTATATTGTTTCAAGCTAAATATAGCTGTGCTCTAAATACAGCAGTACTGTGTATCCCTAACTGCACAGAAGGTAGATCAAATTCAATAGATATTTTCTAACATAACTTGCAAGAAGATAAAGACTAAGTACTTAAAAAAAAAAAGAACTAAATATATCTGGAAAGAGCTGTTCTTGTAAAGTGGGCAAAGATGTAATAAGTTCTACTCAGTTTCAAAAAATAATATAATGAACTGCTTAGCTCCACCTCTTTGAAACTGTGTTAAATGAATACTGACAACTTAAAACACTCTTTAGATTAACCAATTCTAAATCAGTTTGCATGCAGCACATTTTGTTATATCTGTACTTATATCTGTACAGCTATTTCTTCTATTCTTGTAGATCTGCAAGGTTTTACAAGTTAAATAAATTGTGTTTCCTCTCCACCATAAATCTATAGATCTCAGATGAGCAATGCCAAATTTAAATGCAATGCCTTACATTTAGACTTCAGAATATGACAAATCTTTCTGATGCATGTCAGTGCTCAGGGTCTGGTGGTATTCCTCAGACCAGGCTTTCAGAATGGGGTTAGTTCTGTCACCTGCACATTCTGATAAAAAGCCTTGTAAGCACTCTGTACTGTCACAATAGGCCAGAACACTGTGATTCAAAAACAATCAAATAAACAAACAAACAAAAAAACCACAACACAAAAAACCATCAAAAATCAGTAAAAATGGGCTTGTGCAATGAAAGCACTTAGTAGACAAACTGTAAAAGGATTCATAAACTTTCAGTCTTTCAGATCTTATAAGTTTAAGTATGGGGAAAAAACCCAACAAAACAACTATTTGCAGGATGAGGTCTAAAATACTTTTCCAACAGGAGCTTTAAGCATTCACATTGCATTGTTCCTTTACATTCAGAGTGGACTGTGAAATGCTGAGAATGCAAAAAAATATGTGAAACAAATAAGTGGGATAAGTAACACGACACTGTGGGACGTGAATAATGGAATATTATTTCATACCTGGCGTGCAGTTAAAAACAAGTGCCATTGGTGCAATGAGGTATGAAATAATACTCCATAATTCACACACAGGAGTGTCTTATTGCAATTATGATTTTGTTGTGAAGTGTGATTTAGAAAAGAGTTTGTATATGTTAAGAAATAGGGTTTATAAATTACAACCAGTTCTTTTTGTGATCATTAGATGACTCAATTTCTACTGTCTATTTTTAATGACAGTTCAGCATGTCTTTGATTAAAATAATGAATAGACAGTTACGACTTCTAAAACTCTCTTTCTTTTCCTCTCAATGGCCTTTTTTACCCTTTCTTAAAGTGTTTCCTTTTTATGTTTTAATATTTTTTAAGTAATCTCTGGTTGTTTGGTTAGATAGATCATGTCTCCATCTTTCCATAAGTACATACATATGAACGGATGATTTTTAGGCTCAATCTTGACAAGGTCAATTAGCCTTTGTCACTGAAGTTATCCTTCATTATTGACCTTATCTTTACTCACACCAAACTGACCGGTATTTGCTTCATATTTCATGAGCTTGACTCTGAGTTCTGTCTAAAATTTCCTTGCAGATCTTTCCAGGTATTAATCCACAAAGTATTTCTCAGTAGGTATTCTGTATTTCTCCCCTCCTAGATTTGTTTCTGCTTATAGGCATTAGAAACAAAAAGTGAGGCACAAAGGGGCACTCAGAATAGACAAATCTGTGCTGACTGATTTCTTGTGCTTGAAGATTAATTTGTATCTCTGTAATCTCCAGCCATTTTGGTGTGGCAAGGTTAAAGAAGTAAGCAGTGAGAAAGGCTTATACGCAAAAACTCAGCAAAGCCTGCAGGGTCTGAGAAAACTGTCACTAAATACTGTAGTCAAAGATTTAGAAGTTACACTTGAAGACAAGCCTTATACAAAAGATGGCCTGTATAACATCCTGGGGGGGGGGGGGCGGGGGGCTTGCAGGGCTCACCTTTGGCAGATGGCTGATAGACATCTTTGGCAGACAGTGAAGACACAATGGGTGAAGGAAAGGAAGAAAATTATCTGGGGGACATCCTCCTCAATAGGTTGGATTGAAGAGCAAGAGGACAATCAATGGATCAAGCAGTTACCGGTGTTTACTAAGTGTGGTGCTGTGTGAGTGTAAGCTGGGGGGAGTAATACCTTTGGTGGATTAGCAATAGGAGGGTGCTCAGAAATTTGTGTATGTCTAGTGCTTCACTGTATCTGGGACTTTCTTGGTTGACCCTGAATGTATAGTTCTGAGCCTCATATAATTACATCATTAATAAATGAAATGGCTTTAATCCTCATTTGCTATGACAATGTGAATTTAGTAATTTTTCCCTGCTACGTGATATATAGTTTTCATCCACGCTGAATTCTGTCCAACTAGCCTGGCAGACATGTGATCCATGTCAACAAACCAGAGGCTTTCTATACAAACTTGATCTCAGCCTGTGAGGATTAAAGGGAAAGGAAATAATGCATGCTAGAGGAATATCTGTGAGAAAACGGGCATATATGTGCCTACAAAGGATTACAGGGTGGAGGAAAAGAAATGTGACAAATGAAAGGCTGTAACCTTTCAGGAAAGAAAACAGTGCTATGATTAAAAAAAAAAAAAGGACCTTTTTTAAAAGGGGATAAAAAAGGAGTGCTAATAATCTTTCACTCTTAATGGCTCATCTATTCCTTGAATTAAGCTTTCATAGAATAGTTCTGGATTTGAGAAAACCAATATATAGAGCCTTTACAAAGACTGCACATTCAACCCAAATATCCTGTTTCTGGGGACAGCTACACATTTCTTTCTTTTCTGTTCTTTAAAGGATTCCACAGAAGAGGATCAGTTCTTGTCTTCAGAGAAAACCCCGACCCTATTGGTCCACATATCACTGTGATATTTGGTGATACAAATTGGTCTCAATTTCCTTGATCACTATTGTCAAGTGTGAAAATACTTGGCTATGTGATACTTTTTACTGGTGACAAAGCACTGCTGACACGACCACTGTTTCCTTATTTGTGTCATCCCATAGACAAAATGCAGCAGGGAAATTATAAATAATTAATTCCTGGCAGTTTCAACTGTGTAAAATTACACTAAGAACCTACATTCCAAATTTATGCCAGCAGAGATCTTGCTTCACTTCAGGAGGATGTGTGTCTTCCTAGATAAAACCTAGTTTTGTACATAAAAGGGGATTTCCTTTGGGACATTTAATTAGGTTGAATACACCTTGAATTACAATAAAAATTCAAACAGAATTAATTCATTCTGTTCTATTTCTAGTGATTTCAGGATTTCATTCTGATCCATGAAGCCTACATTGAAATACTGTAGGTCTTGGAACTTGTGAGTACAGTTTCACTTAATTATAGGGGGAATTATGTGTTTGAATTCATATAATACACATCTTGCTAGAAAAAGTTCTTTCTGAAACGATATCTTTATAAGCCTTGGAAGGACTCATGAGGACCATTCAGCTACTTCCTGAGAAGATTAACTTAAAATATTTTTTTACTACTGGAAATTTATGCACCAGCTTGAGCCAAGATGACAAGAGAATATCCCCTGGGATATTCTTTGGAATATATTTTAATAGCACAGTTACATCAAGCTCTGCATTTAGAACAACATAATAACAGAATGATCACTAAACAAGGCATTTTTCATGCATGCAACATAGCAAATCCCTTTTATATTGTGTCATGAAAACTAAATTTAGTGACCTAAAAACTTTTGTAAATATTACATTCCTGCATAAATTGCATTTTCTTGTATTGTTCCTATTACAAAGGGAAGATAAAGAAGAACTGCTTTGAATAAAAGTGATAGGGTATAAATGAGGCAAACTTACACTTAGGCTAAAGCCCTTTTGATTACTCAGAAATAAATTATGAAATATTTCACTTAATGCACAATAGATATGACAAGCCTCTGGTGCCTCTCTCTCCCAAGCAGACAGGGTGAATTTGTATTAGTCAGGGGATTTTATTCATTCACCTTATTTTAAATGCATAGGTCCAGAAAAACAGTATCTACAAGTCTTGTGAGGAGCTTTCGTCTGCCTCCTTATTCTTCAGTTCTCATGCAGTTTAAATAGGAGCAGAAATGCTCTTATGTAAATTTCATTTCATTACATTGCAGTCTTTTGAATCTAATTGGTCATATTCAATTTGTCCAAGGAATTTGCGGCCATCACCAAAAGGGTTAAATGCAATGATAGCTGTTATTTATTTGAATTGGGAAGCTGCAGTTAGTGCCTCATTTCTGCACTAGTGAGGATTTTTTTCTAAAGTGTATGTACACACACACACATGTATATGCACACAAGCAACACTTGAGCTCTTCCCAAACACTACAATTTTCAGTCATACGGATACATATTTGTTGCAAATAGAAACTAAATCTATGTAATTAGAAGGTGTTTTAATGGAAATCTATTTATATATTTGAAATGTCTAATAATACTTCATTTTGTAGAAAATACCATTTCTGTAAGATCCTATGAATAAAACTGTTGCTATCATGATATTTTCTGCGGTGTTACCACAGCTATGTAGAGTAAGAAAGTGGCCCTTCTTTTCTTTTCCAATCTTCAGTGTCTTCAATGAGACATTATTTTTCAACCCAAAACTAATGATAAGAAAAATAAACCTGTTACAATCATTCAGGTAGTATTTTTTGCAGTTTGATCCTGTGTTTGAAGCAATTAAAACAAAGCATGCATCTTGCTAATTACAGTGTGCATTGCATACAGTTAGCTTACAGGTAAATGCTTTGCTGCACATCAAAGCAGTATTCATTTTCAGACAAGTAGGATAGTCTTACAGATCCACAAGCATTTTAATTGCAGTTAATCAATTTGTCCACAGCCTTATTCACTGCTAATGTCCACACTCTTATTCATTCACCATATATAATGCAACATAATTAAGAGTTGGATTTTGAATCCTGGTATTTGTCCAAGTAAATGAACTTCTCTGTCAACATAGCTTAATGAAGGGTGTGACTAGACTTTACATAAACTTAGCAAGGGTGTATTAAACGCTGATCACCTACTGTGCTGAACAGATCATGTGTTTATTTAATCTATTATTAAATTAGCTCTTTATTTTAGGATTAATGTTTTTGAGCACTTGAATACAAATTTTGCTGTAACTAAGCCACTTGTAACTTTCGTTTTAAATGGAAAACCAGTCAGCAATAATCTATCATTAGAGTCCTAAGCTATATTTTTTCTGTAATATTTCCACATTTGTATATTTTGCATGCAATTTCAAAATTATACAATACTGTGAATCAAAAGTTCAACAAAATACTTTGGGACATGATTGAAGGTTCCCATTCTTAAGAATCAAGTTTGGATCAGTGACAAGACCTTGCAGGGTACACTGAAGGTTTGACAAAGTAAAACACAGAAATCTTTTTCCAGTTTACTGACACAGTGATCATGAAGTATACATTAAAAGTTATCTTCAAATAAACTGCCATGGGACTGAGCCTGGGCATGTTCAGTCACATTTGACCAAGTTCTTATCTCCAAGTACATGCTGCTTCTCCCTGTCACCAAAGCCAGGACATTACTTGTTCAAATCATCCCAGTGTCAGGAGCCTTCATGCAAACCTGAACCTGGAAATGTATCTCCCTATTCCTTTCCTTTCTCCCCATCCCTTTCCCTGTATTTTAGAGAGCACACACTGCTGTTCTCCTGACCTTGAGTGAGCTGCCACACTGTACAACTGAGCTGGGTGATACTGGAAGGAGAGTACTGGAACAAAAATTAAGTGTTTCTGTAGTAAGTAGCTGGATGGATCTGAAATACTTTCTGTAAGCTTTGAAATATTGTCTGCTTTAGACTGGCTTTCCAAATTTTTCACATGATCACACCACATGGTTGCATATTCATGTCCTGTAGCTACCACTTTCTTAATAACTTTCAAAATTATTACTCAACCAATGGAATAGAAGTTTCAAGGATGCTAACCTAATAATAATAATAATAATAATAATGGAAAATACATTTACTATTGTGCCTAATGAAGAAAAATGCTAATAATCTCATACAGGTCTATAAGACTCCACAAAGAGGGAGTTTTCAGTGGTCTTTACTTTTGTCAGTTCTCACATAGTTTTTTTTTTTACCACTCAGAGAAGAAGAAATTAAAACCAAAAAGCAGCATAAGGCTCAAAACTTTTCTTATATGGTATTGTACCTGTAGATTTAAAGCATCTAATTGGACACCTTCTAAAAGAATGTATTAAACCAGCACTTTGGGAGCCAAAGAGCTTTACCATTTTTTATACCTTCCTGACAGCAGCCTTAAAGAAAGAATGAGAATCAATGGACTCAAGGAACTAATGGACCTGTCAGTTCACTGAACATCTCTAAGAACCATGATCTAGACAAGTGACCAAAGATAATGAAAGGAGAGAAAAACAAAGGTACCAGAGAAAGAAGACTGAAATCTCTTCTGAAGTATTTCAACATTTTTTTCCTTTCTCCTTTTTTACTGTGTTTTCCTGCCTTTGTCTCTTGACTATTTGTTGTAATTTAGTTCAAATTACTAGCCTATTTACCACAATTAACACAGGTTTCTATAGTTAAATTGTGAAAGGATCATGTATTTTTGTTTCTCAAGCACTCAATAAAGGAACCACACCTTTAAGTTGAAGCGCATTGCAATTACAGTATTTGTTCTCTTTTAACTGGGCAGCTAAGCCCCATGCAGATGCTCATTGAGTCCCCCTCAGTGGGTTGAGGGAGAGACTCAAAAGGATAAAAGTGTGAAAACATGTGAGTTGAAATAAAGACATTTTATTGGGGAAAGCAAAAGCTGTGGTCACAAGCAAAGCAAAACAAGGAATTCATTCATGACTTCCCATGGACAGGCAGGTGTTCAGCCATCTCCCCAGGAAAGCAGGGCTCCTTGCATAACAGTTACTCGGGAAGACAAATACCACCACCACTCCAGTTGTCCCCCCTTCCATGATCTTCCCCCAGATTACATGCTGAGCATGACACCATATTGCCTGTAACATCCCTTGGGGCATCTGTGGTCAGCTGTCCTGGCTGTGTCCCCTCCCAACTCTTTGTGCACCCCCAGCCTCCTCGTTAGCGTGAGGAACAGAAAAGGCCCTCACACCATGTAAGCACCGCTCAGCAATAGCTAAAACACTGGTGTCTTACCAACAATGTTTTTGTCACAAATCCAAAACACAGCACCATGAAGACTGCTATGAAGAAATCCTTGAAATTTTTTAAGACAAAATGGAGTATGGGCTTTCTGGCACTTAGACTCTAATGTCAAGAGTGACAGAGAGTGTGATTTTGTCTCATCCTCTGCTCAGAATAGTTTCTTAGAAGATCAAAACAATGCTTGCCTTATAATTAACAATGAAACTACAAGAAAAAAAGCTTTTTTAAGAAAATCTGCCATTTATACATTTTCTTGGATAGAATAAACTTTTTCTCTGGTGATACAACCTGCATCGCTGTCATGTCTTTGTTATTTGTCCTAGCAAATACTTTAGTGATGAACTTGAACCATCCTCTCCGAAAGCCATTCCTTAAAGTACATTGTACTTCAGGCAAAAAAAAAAAAAGGCATTTTCTGCACTCCAGCAAGATGCTGATGAAATAAAGAAACTCAAACCACAAAAAGAGTGCTTCTGTCTCAAGAAAAACAAATTGTCAAAGAAAAATCCTGCCAAGATACAGAAATGTGCTCTTTGCCATCTCCTTTTTTTATCCACTGCACCTGTTACAAATCTTTCTTTGCCTCTGACTTTCATTCTGAACTCCACTGTAGTTATCCAGTCATTAGCAGTGAAGTGAAAATATTTTCTTGATTGGATTTAGAATCTGGACTCCCAATATTAACTCTTCATACAAACAAAGAGATCAGTGTTATTTCTCCTCTGATACTATGCGCATTTTAGAATTTTTGAGAAAAGCCCAGACCCCTCTCATCTGTTTCAAAAAGTGACCTAGTAAGAGCTAGATGCAAACAAAATCTTAGTTCGTGTAAATAACCCAACTCAGATCTTGACTGTATAAAATAAAATTTCAGGGAAATTCAAAAAGACAAACACTTCACTCTTGTTTTGGTTAGTTCTCCTTTTGCATTTCTCAAGCTGTAATATTGCCAGGCTAATTGAATTATTTGGTTCGTTGCATCATTCAAACTCTCTCCATGCTACAATTCCAGTCTGAACTCTGTACTGGTGTACAGAGCAGAGCACAACATTCTGCTCATCTCTGAACATCTCTGCATTTCTACCTGACCTTTTCGACTTACACGTAATAGAAACAAATCAGACAGAATATGATAGCATCATCAAGATATTATTCTTATTGATAGCTGATCTATACAGTGTAATTTCACTCATTGCAGGGGAGAAGATGAACAGAGAGCAATAGTAAAGGAATAGGAAAATGGAAAATTAATATATGCATATGGAGCACATATTTAACTGAAAGCGAGAAACTAAAATATTCTCATCCTCCCTAGAAAGGATCTGTGGCAAAACAGAAATGGAGGTAGGGTATGAAACAGACTTGTCACTCCAAACAGAAATACCAAATAGAAATTTTCTGCATGGAAGGAGAGGTTAGAAATAATAAGGGAATGTATAATTAGAGTACCAGCAAAGAGAGAAAGGGCAGGAGCAAAGATGGATTAAGACAAAACAAGAAAACCAGAACAAAGGACTAAATAAGAAGAAATACATAAATAGACAAGATCAGAATGCAACATGCAAATGCCAAGGACAAAAAACTAACTGGGAGATAGAAATGAAACAACAAAGAAAAAAAAATTGGCAAGTAAGAACTAGTAAGAAGAATATATTTTGAAGGATAACCAGATAAAAATAATAGAGCATAAGAAAAAGATAGAGAAGTATAGAAAAGAAGACAATTTATTTTACTGAAATGAAGGGATGCTAAATATTCCATGTGCTGCTCAGCTGCTCTCACAACCTAATGCAACAATGCTCAGACAAGAGTATTTTGGGTAAAAGGAGAAAATTGGAGCTAAACATCCAAACACCATTGAAACAGGAGGTAATGCACGTGAATATCCATCTGAGCAATGTACCTCTTAGCAATTTCCTCCTCTGTAAGGTGTTGATTTAACAGTTGTGAATAAAAGAAAAGGAGAAATAAGTTTGAGTTATAGCTAGAAAGGTGTTCTTATTTCTCTTCAGATATGTGATTCACAGTTCTTAAAACTCTAGAGGAACTGAAAATTTTTCCTCCTTAAACAGGTTTGGATTATAGCAATGCGTTCAATGTATAGGGCATCTGTCAGCCAAAGTCCTTTCATCTTAAGGGAAATCTGAGAATGTAGTAGTTACCCTACAGGCAGAGGGAATAGAGCAGACCAGTGCCATACCAATTATACTGTTTCTCAGAGGGATCCACTACAAGCATTCAAACACTTTCAATTCTACTTCATAAAGGCAGTCTGTGTCAAAAGCTGAAAGCCACTGGTTGAATTCTAAGCTGCAGATCTTCACTCTCAAGGATTTGGAGAAGTGGAATATGTCTGATGCCTCCCATAGTGATGAAGAATCTTCTTTGAAGTGTTAATAATCATGCTGCATATCCCTCATTTCTCTATTTGTGCACAATTCATATGCAGATAATGATGGATAAAATATGCAGGGACAAACAGCTATAGCTACAGCACTGGTTTTCATTTTTTTTTCCCCACAAAAAGAACAAAGCCAATGAAAATATTTTTATACTTTAGTTTGAATTTAAATTGCTTTCTTTTTTCACCTCCTTGGGCTGTGTTTATTAATAATGATGACTATCTGTTAAAAATCAGGTCTTCATAATCTTTCACATACCTTTGTTGTTCAACTGTTGGTGAAATACCATTGGGAACTTTATGTGGGATACTAATCTATCCAGGAGGAGGAGGAAGAATGTACTCTGAGGTAGGTAGCAAGATCCCCATTCTGTCCTTATGCAGCTAGAGAAGTGGGAGAGGTCACACTACAACAAAATAACATAGGCTGGAGGGGACATCTGTAGGTCATCTTATCCATTCCCTACACAAAGCAGGATCAGCTTCAATTCAGTTTCTAAGGGCTTTCTCAAGTTACTCTCTGGATTTATCTAAAGATGTAGACTCCACAGCCTTGGGCAACCTCTTTCACAGCTTAACCATTCTCTTAGAGAATGTATTTTTTCCTTCCTTGAGTTAGATTTTGTCTTGCTACAGCTTGTGCCCACTGTGTCTTATCTATTTACCATACACCTCTGAGCCAAGGCTGTCTCCATCTTCTCTATAACCTCCCCTTCAGGAGTTAAAGACAGCAGTCAGGTCTTCCTTTAGCCTTGTCTTTCAGACTGAACAGTATCAATCCTCTCAGACTCTTTTGAGCATCATATGCTCACCTAAGTGTCTTGGTGGCGCTCCTCATTGGAACCCCTTCAGTGTCGATCTTGTCTGGGGCGCTCAGAACCGGACAGAGAACTCCCCGTGTGGTCTCACCAGCACTGAATAAACAGGCAGTCATTCTGTATAGGCTCTGAACACCAGTCTCACTGACATACTAACTCTCCATTGGAGTGAGAGGATGTGGATATGCACCTTTTCCTCCCAGAAAGTTGCAAAAACAATGCTCATGAAAGAGAACAGTGCTATGGCAACTCTGCCTTAGCAAAGAAGAACAAAATCAAGGAGAACCATCCCCAGCATTTAGGCCGAGGACAATAAAATAGGAAAAGGTATCACCATTGGCCAAGTCCAGATTATCTCTTTTATGGTTCATGAACAATTGTTCTAAGTGTAAAATTAAAGGAAGGTTGATTTACTGGGGCTTTCCAAAGATCAAAAAATTTCATATAATTCATATAATTTTCTACAGAAAATAGGTTTCCTCATAATTTCCTCCACTATTATTAAAAAATCATGTCAGGATATATTACGTAGTTCTGCTAAAGCCTGGTTCCTAAATTTGGGGCTCATATGAAAAAAGATAGAAAAGTTGCAAGAGCTAAAAGAAGAGAGACTAAGGATCTGTCCCAGAGGGGCACTAGAGACTAAGTACAAAGAATATAACTCCTGAAGATACCATTTTATGCCAAGCCAAGTTCTCCAAAGGGCCTTGCAATTATGTTCCCTTTCTAAGTGCTGACCATTAAGTAGGTGCCCTTGTTGAGACCAGAACCTGTCCTCATCTGCTGTCAAACTGTGTTGCTGCCTGGAGCCTGTCAACATACGAATATAAATGTTCAAAGCAATCAGAGATATTCCTCTCTCTCCACCACATTTAGCTTCTGTTCTTTGTGGTATCTACCCACCTTTTGCCTCATCAAGAGAGAGATGCCTTCATCAGTATACTTCTTCACTAATTAAAAGTCTAGATTAATGCCAAGTAATAAAATTATTTACCAGGAAAAGCTGCAGGGAACACTTCATTTTTTATGTTCTGTTTGTATTTAGTGCCAGAAAGAAAGGAGTCTGGTAACAGAGAACAGAAATCAATGAGCACCTGAGGCACCACTCTAAATTGGATGCAAATTGATAGAATAAGAATTAAGAGGATGCAGTCATGCAAATATTTAAACAGAGCAACCTCCCTTAATCTATAAGGAACTCTATTCTCAGGTGTTGTTCTTACCGCTAGATACCAGTTCTATGTACTCTGTTAACTTTGAGCAACAGAAAAAAATTAAAATGTGTTTCTTTGTTACAGACAGAGGGTATTGACTAAAGCTGCCTGAAAGAAAAATAATTTTATTACACCACACAGAGGAGGAGAGCCTATTTTCCATATTTTTTTTTAACCAACCACTTTTTAAAATTATTCTTAGGATGGTTTGTTTACTTCTCTTCTCCATCCAAAAAAACCCATAGAGGTTTACTTATCAAAAAACAGTTTTCACTAAACAATTGATAACAATCACAATTAAATTTAACCTGCAATTTCAAGTAACTCAAGTTATGCCCCAAAGCTCTGTGGCATGTTCACTGCTGCTCCATCAAGTCTCACTCCTCATCAAACCTTGAAGTTTTGCCTTCCCCTTGGACTGCATTTTCCTTTCTATCTTTTAATGCTATAAACACTTCCAAGAGTACAAAAGTAAATAACTTTTTAATTAATAAGTTTCCTCTGAATATCAGCTTTGTTTATTTCTCCTGTAACTTGCCAAAGCAGGATTTTTATTGTCTTTGTTAAAATGCATTTATCTTGCAAATATTCAAAATCAGTTTTGTCATTCCATTTTCTTGTCTCATTCTTACATGGTTGTACTTCTTGTTGAACAATATGAATGCAATTTCCATAATGAAAATATAAAGACAAATTATGTGTAATTTGTTAAACATATGCAATATGGCAGTATCCTGCTGACACCATCGCACAGATGTGGAAGCAATTTAATTATCAAGATGTTATTCTCTCTGTAAAATATTGAGAGCTGCTGAGAAACAAGACATACACAACACTTGAGCTTGTCTCTTTCTTTTCTGTTTCACCTTCATAAACATCACATGTATTTAAAGATAATGAACATGGGACACAAACCAAACAAGCTTACTCAACCCTTTGCTAGTATGACTCTGTTTAATCATGGTGCTAAATTTGTGTAATTAAAGTTTTAATGGTCTTCAGAAACATTATTAAAAAAATATCTCAACTTCTATTTACTAGTCATAATCTCATCAAAAATTAATTACCAAATCAAGTTATAATCTCAGTGGAAACATTTCATTAAAGAGTACATATGAAGTTCAGGAACTATATTCCTGTCAAAGTGAAAACACACTTGTACATTGATGAAGCTGGACTTCAAAGATCAGATCCTAACGGTGAAATCATAAACCACGCTACTTTTGACTTACCCAAATGTTCTGCAAAGCAGGAGGGAAGGGGTGCAAAGAGTACACCCACAGATTAGATTCATTCAGAGATGCTGGCAATATAACACTCCTGAGTATAAAATATCACAGAATCACAGAAACTTAGGTTGGAAGAGACCTCCAAGATCATCAAGTCCAACCTTTGAGTGATCACCACCTTGTCAACTAGACCGTGGCACAAAGGTCCTGTCATTTCTTGAACACCTCTGGGCATGGTGATTCCACCACCTCCCTGGGCAGCCCATTCCAATGCTTGACAATCCTTTTAATGAAAAAATTCTTCCTGGTGTACAATCTGAGCCTCCCCAGCGCAGCTTGAAGCCATTTCCTCTTGTTCTATTGCTGGTTGCCTGAGAGAAGAGGCCAACTGTGGAGGCCGGTGGGCCTACAGACCAAGGGACAAAGTGTTACAGTGGGGATACTGTAACACAATGTACCAAACAAGGAGACTGTGGAAAAGAAATATATATGGACAGATTCTTGGTAGATGTTTCAGAGATGTTTATTTCTCCAGCCGCATGGCCGGGGCTCTGCCAAGGAACTGTCACAGTCACGGGACCAGAGGGTCCTTGCCCGCGCAGGGGAACACAAAACAACCCATGGGGAACGAGGCTGAGCAGGGGCAGGGAAACCCCGTGTTTGTCCCCTCAGGGCCCCTCTCCCAGGGCTACATGGCGGGGGGAGGAGACCCCGACAACAAAGGGAGTCCATTGGTGGGACTGTTCCTAAGTCCAATGATCCTCCCAGGTTATGGAGACAGAAAAGGGTTCCCCCAGGATGCTTTGTTCCGTTATGTCAGTGTACCCAGTTCTGTTTCCCTGGTTGGCCGTTAGCCTTCCTGCCCCTTGTTACCTTATATGTCCCTGCCCTAGAAGGTTCTCCACTCCCTGTTCCCCCATTGGCCCTTGCCCCATCGCCACTCCCTCAGAGTTCCCCATTGGCTCCCGCCTTTGTGCCGCCCTCATGCCATCAGATTACTGGTCTCTGATGCTCCCTCCCCTCCCATATATAAACCTGGACCCTCCCCTGTTCCGTGTCTTTGTGGATCCCTTCCTGTGGTGGGAATAAACTTCTCCCGTGGAACCCCATACAAGGACCCTTCCTGCTTTCTTCATCGCCGGTTTAATCTAAGCTATCCGGTGTGGTGTGCATGCATGTAGTGGCCTCACTGAGAGGCTTCATAAGGAGACACTTTTGGGAAGGTTGCAGCACTTTACCCTCTGCCGCCGCTGTGACAGCCAACACCCACCTGGCTACAGCCTCCTTTCAGGTACTTGTAGAGAGTGATACAAGGTCTCCCCTGAGCCTCCTTTTCTCCAGGCTAAACACTCCCAGCTCCCTCAGCTGCTTCTCATCAGACTTGTGCTCCAGACCCTTCACCAGCTCCACTGCCCTTCTCTGGAAATGCTCCAGCACCTCAATGTCTTTCTCGTAATGAGGGGCCCAAAATGAACACAGCACTCAAGTGCCAATGCCGAGTACAGGAGGACAATCCTTGTCCTGGTTCTGCTGGCCACACTATTGCTGATATCGGCCAGGATACAATTGGCCTTCTCTGCCACCTGGACACTCACTGGCTCATGTTCGGCTACCATCAACCTGCACCCCCAGGTCCTTTCCTTCTCGGCTGCTTTCTCCCAGCCTATGGCCCTGTCGGGGGCTGGTGTGACAGAAGTTCAGGACTGGGCACTTGGTTTAGTTGAACCTCACACTGTTGGCCTCAGTATTTCACATAATGAAATACAAGAAAATTATGTCTGCTAATAGTACATCAAGTGTATTTTTAGGAAAAAGCACTCCTAGTTACATTACCAGATACAAGGCCAGCTTTCTCCAGAAAGCTGGCTTATACATGATTCTTTGTCAGTCCAGTTCAAAATGTATTTTGAATTCCTGCTGTCTTCAATGTCCTGGAGGCAGTGATTCAATCTCCATCTCATGAAAAGGCAGTGGTACAGTAGTAGGTAGTAATTCGTTACAAGGTACTGCCCAACTCTCATTGCTAGGACATTGAAACTTCATTGCAAGTTAAAGCTGGCTTCTTACTGTTTGCTAAATGAGATAAATTGGAGCACTATGAATGCCAGAAGAGGCATAGGAGAAGTTGACCTTTTACACTTTGCATGTCAGGTTTCATTTGGTTCTATGGTAGCTAATTAGGGGAAGACATCACCCTTTTTGCTCAAATCTGACATGATATATCCATTGTAAGTGCAAGTAGAAAAGTGTTTGAGAAAGGCATTCCTGAGGAAGAGACTTGTAATAGCTCAGCTCTACAGATTTGTGTACATTAGCTGAAGCATTATAGGGCCAGATCTTCAGCTGGCCTTTCAGCTCCATTAACTTTCAGTAGCACTATAACAAATTACAGGAGCTCATGATGTGCCCCGTGATGTTTAATATCTGACAACTGGAAAAAAGTGGATTAAAGAAACATCAAAGCATACAGGCTCCTAACTCTCTATATAGATCTGCATGAGTTTAAGCTTAGATTATTTTTGGGTTTCTTCCTTCACTTATTACTTACTTCAAGCATCATATTCAAAGACATTGCTTAGCTCAGATTGGGAACCAGTATGATGACCCAGTTATACCGTAACGCAATATATTAAATAGTTTTCTACTTGTTTTTTAAAAAAGAACTCTGCATTTGTTTAAAAATGAAAATATTTTGTGTTTTAGTTTGTCATACTATATGTAAAACATTTAATGTGTCTATATTGTACTTGCAATGAGGATTATATGCATAAAACTTCAACTATCAATTGCATAAACTTTCAGTACATTTATATAACCATTTCTGACAATACAGTACTGATCCTTGTATTGATATTTTGATATCAGACTTGAAGTACAAACTTTCACATATACAAGTCACTAACACACAGATTTACAAAAAAAAAAAGTAGAAAATTACACAGGGAAGGGAAGTAGTTACAAAGAAAATAGACTTGTGCCATTTAAATAATGCCTGCCATTGCAAAGCACTTTTCCCTCCAAAATCCCAAAAGCAGTGTTTCACAACAGTAAATGTATCCTGATCACAGACTGAACAAGTGTGCACCATTATCTAAGATTTTTTCCCACAGTAATAATTCAGTTTAAGAAAAAATCAATAAAACCAGACAAGCAACAAAATAATAACAAAAACAAATAGAAATTATGTGATGTCAAACACAGTTTCTAGTGTGCCTGTATTCAGTATGCTACCCAGACTGTATAGGATTGTCACAAAACAGGTTTATCCTGGATTTTTCAAGGTACAGTAACTGATTTTACCTTTTTCTAGGCCATCCACTCTCTCCTCTGCACCAGCAAGCGTAGCAGTCATTTACTCCTGCTCCACTGAGGAACAACCACCAATACAAAAAGCTGGATTGTACCAAGATACACGCCAAGCTCCTCACATTGAAGAGCAAATTTAGTGATATGAACAATGACCAAAAAACTCTGTTCCCACATTAAATGAGAAAACTACTGTGCAGTCATCTTGTTACTACTGAGTGGTAACAAAATGACGGCCAAGCAGATTAGTGACCCAGTTACATGAAGTAAGATAATTTCAATCAGTATTTCTTTGAGTACCCTTTTTCTATTTGCACAACATTACTTACAATGTGTCCTGGTAATAAGAAAGCAGATTAGAAAAAACAGTTCTGGGACCTTTGTCATTGTAGAGAGGATTATTCCTAGCAATTTATGTGCTTAGATTTCAAAATCATCCATGTGTTTCTGCTTTCCCATGTAAATTTTAGTAATAGGCTTGTAATCCTTGTTTCAAGTTACACAAAGGCTGGTGGAAGAATTTGAAGCCAAAGTACAAGGACCAATGCATAGCAAAGTACTGGAATGCAAGCCCCATTTGGAAAGACTGAAGAAAATGGTGGTAACTAAAAAGAGTCCAAAATTGGTTACAGTTTCTTCTTCTAGATGTTTTCCTCACTAACGTAGCCTTTATTAAAGCCAGTTAAGCTGAATAAAAATAAAAGTGAGCCAAGATGAAACTTCAAAAATACTCTTTATCAACACTTGATCAAGAAATTACATGGAAGAGTATTCATGATCACGCAATTATAATACAGCTTAACCCCATGAAGGAAAAGCAGTAAACTGATTGAAATATAACATACAAGAAAATTTGGCCCAATTCAACCATTGTTGGGTGTTATTTTAAATTCATGTCGCTGGAGCAACACAGAGCAGCAAAAAAATCTAAAGCTTTGAAGAACACTGGTTTTCTAATTTTACCTGGAATAAAATTGATTTGAATAATCTGCCTATTACAAAATACAATTTTTCAATTCAGCAACTATGTAACAGTGCTGGAGGCTGTGCTAATACTTTAAAGTACAAATATGTAAGCTCAGCATCTTCCTAGGAAGTGTATGCAGGGTTGAGGAGAATCAGGATTAGATGATATCTGCAAGCAGAGGGATTAGCTACAGTCCCACAATGAGAAAATATTCATGGCTGCTTATATTTAAGAAATGGATGAGGGTCAGTTGCCTGAATATTGCAACTATGACAAATAAAATTGAATTAGCAACTCAAAACCATATAGTAACCATTTTTTTCACTCTCTTATGGATTAAGTCAATATGTTGACAAGATTAGAACAAAAGTTTTTATGTATTTTCTGTATAGATCAGCTGTACTCAGCTATCATTTGAACTGGACGCAAATTGTCCTCCATTTAAATCCTCGCTTTTAAAGTAAATCTGCAGCAGCATTGCACACAAATTTGAATTGGTAAGAGATTTACATCTCCTATTATTAACACAAAGTGCTTTATAATACAATTTATACATTTATACTGGGGTCATTTATTAGGATATACTTTGAAACTGAATGTGACAATTTAGCTCAACAAATTATGAAAAAAACCTATGTTTTATTGTATAGTGTCAATAATGAAATGGAAAAATTATTATCTTTTCTAGTCTTATTTTGGCTCATGTGCTAGGAATCTCTGGAAATACGGTCTTTTAATTTAGATGACCAGCATTTCACAACCAGATTAGTAAAACCAATGCGAATGCTCTTTGGCCTGTTTTATCCAAAAAAAAAAGGAAGCCTGATATTTCAATATATATCCAAAAACTTGGTAAACTGGCAGTTCTAAAATGTATCAAAAGAATATTCATATGCCTTTATGCTGGAAAGTCCATTAAATACAAACCTGTAATTCAAAGAAAAGGACACCAGTTTGTTTATAGGCTTCTGCACTGGTTTTATGTAGGGCATATGCATCATCATAAACTAAAGATCTTCTGAACAAGAACACTTTCCATGAATGGACATGTTCAAAGTTAACTGCACTTCACAAATGAATTTTTAAGTACATTTCATGATTTGACAAAACATGTCACCCTCCTTCTGAACTTCTGCAATGATACAGCTTACAGAATGCTCAGTAACATTTTCTTGTGAAGAAAAATTACTGTGCTGAAAAAGTACACAGTTACCAGCTGGAATATCAAGAACCCAAGACAACTAACTTTTCAAACCACATCTAGTAATTGCTAATTAGAAAATGAAGAAAGATATAAGATTTATATTCAGCTTTGAGAGAATTTGGACCTACATTTAGCCAGTGCATGTTTCTCAGTGCTGAGACTTCCTTGTAGCCCTTGTTGGCAGGAAATCCCAGAGGGACCACCAGAGACTCTCTCCTGTGTCACTTGCATCCAGCCTTGCTGGGTGAGAAATGGCAAGTGAAATTCTACATCTTACATGCATAGGCTATGAAAGAAAAACAGTGATATTATCTGTGTTATCTAGATAGTGAAATCAGGGTCTTACTGAGGTTAATCAGTGTGTGCAATCAGACTCTATTAAGCATGATTCTTAGCAGACAGATTGGCTTCCAGAGAGATTAAAATAAAGCTCTGCAGGAGCAACAGAGCAATTTCTTGACCACCAAAAAATATCTGCATGTTCATTTCAATTTTTGCACTTGAACAGCTTCACTAAATCAACAGGGAGGGTGTATTCATGTTTAAGAAATTAGGTGTAGGTGTAAATATCTGCAGAATCTACGTCCATATGCTTCACATATTTTGTCATTAAAAATGGTCACATTTTCCTGTTATTCAGAATAACAAAGTATGCATGATATTCATTAAAAAGTTAAGACCTGAATAATTTTAGGAGCATTAAAAACCTTTTAGACCATAAAATGCATCTTACAAAATATCAAGTGTTTGTGGTTCTCTCACTTTTCTGTAACTATATGGCTAATTTCAAATGTTGTCCAAAAACTGTCTTTTGGACTGAGAATATGAATTCCAGGTTTAAACCCAAGGAGGATCACAATGAGATTTAGTAATGGAAACACTGTCAGATCTTTAGCAACTGCAGAGCTTTCAGGCACAGCAATAATACTAGCAACAGTTGTTTGCAGATGTTCTTGTCATTTTAATCATCCAGTTAACAGAATTAGCAATGATCCACAGTTGTCTTTAGTATTCTGTCTGCAAACTGTTATGTTGTGAAAAGACGAAGGGGGTCATAACAGCTTAATAGAAAAAACATTAGATCTTTTCCAAATTTATCATTTACAGTATTTAAATGTGGAGTGCTGGTAAAACTAATAAAACTTTTATTTCAGGAACATTTCCCTTCTATTTTTTTACTGCAATTACCATCCAAAAACAAAGACTACTTGCCTTCTGTAACTGTTACTGCTAGATATTCTTGCACATTGATGCCCCAGCACATAATACCAGTTTAGCTATTATATGCATTGCAGACATTACCTTTAGTGCTCTCAGTTATGTATCAAGCATATGTTAAAAGCCATTTTGAGATGCAATAGGAATGAAAATAGCCTCCACAGAGTTAAAGAACAGGCAAAAATATATTATTGCAAACCTGGATTTTGTTTTTCCAGTAGTTACTCTCTACCTTTAGAAATTTTGTAGCGAATTTTGGTCTAGACAGGCTCAGGTACCAAAGGATTCAGCTGCAAGAGCTATGAAAGGCACACATAAGGTGCCAACTAAGCATAGAAAGCCCCAATTATCATGGCTAAACTGCTGTCTGTCCCCAGGCAAGCTAGTTTTAAAACAGAGTTGGCATGTTTACATGTGGTACAGTCAAGCCACTAGACTGAAACACAAAAGATGTGCTGTAAGTGAACAGCGAGATCATATAGCCTGAAAATTATGGCCATACTTCCATGCTGCAAGTCACCTTCCTGACTACTTACTACCATTAAAATAGTGCCTGCAGTCCAGCCAAGAATCAGACTCCCTGCTGTGTGAAGCACACTGTAATCACAGAATAGTACTGGCTGCTCTTGAGGCAGGATTTAACTGGCTGGCTCACAGACAGCTTGTTGTCCACCAGGATTCCCAGATCCTTCTCCACTGTTCCACTTTCCAGCAGGTCAGCTCCCAGCCTGTGCTGGCACATGAGTTTATTCTTCCCCAGGTGCGCAACCCAGCACTTGCCTTTGTTGAATTTCAGAAGGTTCTTCTCTGCCCATCTCTCCACCCTGTCAAGGCCCTCCTGAAGGGCTGCACAGCCCTCTGGGATATCGGCCACTCCTCCCAGCTTTGTGTCATCAGCAGCCTTGTGGAGGAGGCATCTGCCCCTTCATCTAAGTCACTGATGAATACATTAAACAGTTCTGGGTCCAGTATTGAATCATGGGGGTCACCATTAGTGACAGGCCCCTAACTACTCCTTGCTCATGATCATATCCTTGATCATGACACTCTGGGAACTGCCATTCGGTCAGTTCCCATCCATCTTACTGTCCACCCCTCCTGTCCACAGTTCCTGAGTTTGTCTATGAAGATATTGAGAAAGATGTGTTAGATAATCTTCACTGTATGGTAATATAAGACAATACTATATCTAGGGAAAAATAAACTGGGCCATGTCTATGCAATGCTGAATACAAAAGTAACAGTTGCAGTTCAGGAAAGAGCCACTGGGATCATCAACAGTTCACTGAAATCATGAGATCTGTATGCAATGGTAGCCATGAAAGTGAACAAGATATTTGGAAGAATATTGGGCCCAAGACAAATGTATAATTTTTTGTATCATATAAAACCAAGAGGTGTCCATATCCTGAATGGTGTGTGTTGTTTGGTCTCTGCATGTCAAGGAGGATATAGCAATGTATATGTATATGTATATATGTAGCAATGATCAGCTGATGTGCTAAAAGCAATAAAACAGCTATGTTACAAAGAGAATAAAGATTCTGACTCTTCAATCTGGAAAGCAGATGGACAAGAGTTATGATCAAAGTTTACAAAACTCATGTTGTCAGTGGCTAAGACAAATACAAAATGAAATTTACTAAATTCTTCAGTGCAAGAATAGGGAGTGCTTGATAAAAACAGTAAGAGTTCAATTTCAAACAGGTAAAATAATATTCCTTTACACAGAATGAAAGAATGAAAGTCATATTTCTTTTCAAATTGTAGTAAATTTCTGTAATGTGGAGGTTTCAAAACCAGAGGAGGTTTTGAAAGCAGACAGCATCAGCAGGTTTAGAAAGGTAAAAAAAATCCTGAGCAGCAAAATCCATAATCAAATATAGGCAAGCAATAGTAAGGAATGTATCCTCTTTCATGTCTAATGTGACAGCTGTGGGTGCCAAAATGCCTACATGGAGAACAGATCACAGGAAGTGGTGAGGCTGGTGCTCTTCCTGAACAGCTTATCTTTTTGCTGCTACTTTTTTCCCTGTTTCTGGAAGGACTGCAATCAATACAGGGTAATGCACAGACTATACAGAGGTAGCTTCCAGTACCAGTCCCAAAAACATAGTTCCCAAACCAAGGACTGTTAGATATTAAACTGTAAATAGCAAATTGAAGACTAGATCAATTGGATGGCTATTTTTAGTATTCTAGACAAGATTAAAGCCACAATTTGATAACCTCTTAACTAAGCCATTTCTAAGGCTCGCAATCTTCTATACCATATCCTGTCAGAGTACTGTTCTATTTTCCACAGTACTCTTCCATTTATATTCATCAGTCCCTATACCTTGAAGCAACAGTGTTTATTTACACTGTGGCTTCAGTAGGCTGCATACACATCCTTTGTTTTTCACCCAATCCAAAACCCAATACTTAATCACCTCTTTTTTTCTCCTAAAGTCCTCAGGTTTTCCTTTAGAAAAAGTATAACAACAAAATTCAGACAACAGCTGCAGGCTTTCCCATGTGAAACCATCCTGTTCCTAATAACTTTCCTGCTTGTCTAATTCAGAACCTCCATTCTGAATGACAATAGTCACTTCATTTATGGAATATATCCTTATACTGTAGCCATTCTGGGGGGAAAAAAATTAACAATAGCTAGATGAGAAGATTAAACCTTTCCTTTCCAAACTTTTCTCAACTTAATGTGCTCCAAACAGAATGCTTCGACAAACATCCATGCTCCAAACACTACTGGGCACTCAGGGGAAGCTGTAGCTACACACAAACACGAGATGATTCAGGTATCCTGTTGTGCCCTGTGCAGCAGGGATTTGTACTATACATAAAAAACCACATGCAGTACAACACAAATATCCAGCAGAAGCTGGAACTATCTGATTAAACAACATCTTTTTTATACAAGAACTAATATATCTTAATTCCTCCTGGTTGGAAACCTTGCAGTGACATTGTGTAGGGACACACTGCTCTTGTGTAAAACCGTGATTTGTAGCTTCTCACCCAATGGGGAAATAATACTTACCTCAGACATTGCTTGTCATTAGGCTCTGCTAGAATTATCCTAATGTACATTGTGGAAATAAGACTTTCATAGGTGTTTTGTTGCAATTTTGGAAGGCTGATGTATTTAAATTATGACTATGCATCTTCATTTTACCACTGGATTGCAACTTAAGCCCTACATGGTTAAAATCCTGAATGAGATGCAGTTGAAGCTGTATATGTAAACTCTCTGATTTAGTTGAGAGTTCTCATGTACCTAAAAATCTTTTAGAAAGTGCAGCTTTAGCCTATTACAAAAGTCAACTATCTGAAGCTTTGAATTTTTGAAAAGAAATTCTGTAATCTCTTTATGTTGCTATACACTTGATCTGATTGAGTGTTTACAAAGGAAAAATGTGGATCCAACATTACACTGGAAAAAAATCTGTTATTTTTCTTTTCCCCCCATAAAGGACAACAAAACCAGGACTTCTTTGCACTTTCATACCCTATGTCGTGAGTTACAGTGTACTCTATTACCATCCTCATGAGCTGTTGAAATCAGGTGAGGCAGTGTTTCCTTGCCTCCTCCCCCCAGACTATCTTGCTGCTAATGGCCCATCATTGTCCTGCTGCATGACTCAGAGATAACTCCCTCCGGACTATCTTCTGTTAATGAGCCTAATCAACACTTGGCCTCATGACTCATTATCCCATTGTGAGATGCTCCACCCAGAGGGAGGAACCAAGCATCCCATCGTGGATATAATCTGAGACTGAACACCAGAGACAACACCTTTCCACTGGATTTCCAGAGGACAGGAGCTACACAGCCACCACTGGACCTTCTGAGGAAGAGCAGACCCTCTTTCTACAGGATCATCGCTTCAGAGGACTGCAGCCACCATTCTACCAGACTGCTACCGCCACTCTGACTAACAGGGTGCCATGTTGTATCTTGACTCTGTCAGTTTGAAACAGTGTTATCCGCCTTTATTTTTTTTTCCCCCCCTCTTTTTATTTCCCTATTAAATTGTTATTCTGACTTGGTGTCTCCCACTAGTTTGTTTTCAAACTAGTACACCCTATCAGGGAAGCTATGGGCCAATGCACTCAAAGTAGCCTGAACACAGGCAAAAGATGAATTATATGAACTCTGCTTGGCCAACTGTCAAAAGTATGTTGTATACTTACACAAAATATTTTTCTTTCTTTTTTTTCTTTGATACAGCAACTCAAGAGAGTCTACCACTACTTTAGTATTTTAAATATATGTTCTGAAACTGAGTGGGTATTTCCTGTATATTAAGAAGTTAGAGAAACAAAGTTGAGTGCCATTAACACTGGATCTTCTCAACTTGTTTTAGTAGAAAAGCTCAAAAAGACAGTCTCCTTAAGGAGTAAAAGAGGATACTGTATAATAAGTGTGTATGAACCCAGCTTCATTTCATTTTCTAGAATTCTTCATTGTCCTAATTTCTTTTCTGAGCTGAAGCAAGTAGCACCCACCATAGGTGATAGTTTATCTGAAGGCTAGTTTACCCTGCCTCCCAGTGTTATTACAATAGCTATTTGAAGAACTCATTGTGCTTTAACCTCATGGTTAAATTAAGAATTTCATCTGAGCTCAGAAAAATAAACAATGAAATAGCTCAAACAAACTAGAAATCTGGGGTTCATGCTCCTTAAAACCAACATACTGGGAAACTCTTGCAAAATTCCAGGCAAGGTCAGTGAGGTTCTGTACTCAGTTCTCCCCATGAGGCTCTTTCATACTGCATGCTATGTATTGCCTTAGTTCTTTATCCTCAGCATCCTACTGCAAAAAATTAAATAAAGGGAAAATAAAACCTTCCAAAAATGATTAAAAATAATTTATTTTTATGTTATAATGATACTGAGTTGCTTAATTTCTTTTTACCTAAGTACATTTAAATACCTCCATAAAAGATAAGCATTTTGTTGTTACTGTAATATCACTTGACCAGGCAGGTTACCATTACTGCAAAGTCCAGATATTCTTACTCAAAGCCACATCACTAGTATTTAATTAATAGGGAGAAACTGTTTCATCACACAGACTTGATATAAAATATGATATCCCAGGGCTTTGTTTTATATCTCATGGAAATACAAAATGTGCACTTTGATTCAAATACAATCCATGTCTTACAAAACTATCACTGTTTAATAATGAATAATGTGATGGAAAAGATAAAATAATGTTCTCTAATGAATATCAGTGAATTACCAGATAAGGAAGCAGTGATATATGAATCCTCCTTAATCTCATAGAAAATTATGACTGGATAGAGAAGGATTACTTGACACAAACACATCATCTGACATTTACTTCTGGTTTATTGTAAAATATTTGTCCCTTTTAAACAGTAAGAGTTGAACCAACCTGGAGCTAAAAAGAAGGGAGGGAATGAGAGTAGTCCCCTTATTCTCATGTTCAACACAGACATGAAGAGCAGAATATCACTTGAACAGTTTAATTTAAACTTGTTAGGATATTGGTAAGTGTTGCTGCTTTAAGGTTTGTATTACTTATCAGCAGATTTATATAATGTTCATAAAATCTTTAACTCTTAAGTGAAGAAGAACAAATCAGTCAAATATTTTTGTAAAAAAGCAGCAAAACTTCAGGTTATTTTGAAAAAAACCAACCAAACAAGACTAGAACAAAACCAAACCAAACCAAAAAACCATTAGTATTTCAGATAGCTACTCAAGCGAAATCTTGTGTACTACCCCTACTCTTCCTTTGCAAAGACAATTGATAAAAAATTATACTTTAAGTTTTCCATGCACTTGAACCATTTTTAGTTTAGAACTTTTCTCTATCTTCTCCTTGATTAGTTTAACAGCTAGCAGTTTTTATGGCAGCTATTGTAAAAGATCCTGTTATTCTTATTATTCTGCTTGCTGGTATGAATAAGAAAATTAAGATAAAGTTGCACTTAAACTAACTATTATTAGGGGTAAATCCTCAACTTAGAGTGGATGACTGTCATTCTTAGATATAACCATTACCTCCAGTAACCTTATGTGGAAGGAGAGAGAAAGAAATGAAACCATGAAGAAAAATGTAATTTTTCAATTGCCAGAAAAATGTAAACTGTAGGTAATTCTACATGCACTGTAGAAAATTACAGGATATAAAACTACTTGCATGATTTATCAATATGCCCAGGAGAATGTGGAAAAAAGCTTTCAATCTTGCACATTCTCCATTAAAGAATCATTAAATTGTGAAAAATTGTGAATGATCTGTTCTGTGTTTCCAGTATGGCAGAAAATAATTCAACCCTAAATTTAGGTGGTTTATCTGAAAAATACTTTTGAAAATGATTACCCAGATTTATAAATAGTCAGCTAACACTGATAAAGAATTCGTTCATTGACATCATTAATTCTTGCCTTTTAAATCCTGTTTATGTATTTGTCCAAATTTGAATGGTTGTGCTTTTCCAGAATATTAATAACTGTTCTTGTTATTACTTAGGCAAAGGAAAATATTACAGTGTTAAAATGTATCATTTTTAAATCCAGGATGTCAGAAATACATCACTGTGGACTTCACGTTGCTCAAATATTAATCAATGAATGGCAGAACTCCTGTTGACTGCAGAAAACAGGATGAAATTCCTTTATACATATTCTCACTTTAAAGTGTCTATGTATATGTTATATTTCTATTTTAAAATAGAGTAAAAAAGCAATAAAAAGTACAGAACAGAGCATCTACTAATGCCACCAGCATGTGTGTGCTATGCCTTTTCCTGCCCTTGGCTGCGGAATTGGACTGAATATCCACAGCAGTGTCAGCTGGAGTAACAGGGGCTTATTGTCAATGACGGGACATATCACTGGGTTGACTCTTAGTCAGTCTCAGTTTGGGATAGTTTGTCACACCTCTTGTATGGTATCTCAGGCCTCTGCAATCCCTACTGTAAGCTCCTCAAGTGAATGTCTGTTATTTTATGTATCACATGTGGAACAAAGAAAACTCTTCTCTGTTGGCTCTTGGGCACCGCTGTAATATAAATAATAGGAATAACATATCACAAATGAGGTAACAGCTGTGCTGGGGAGGCATTCAATGCCTGTGGAAGTAAGGACCACTCTATCTAAGACAATCTGTTCACTAAAGTCCATTTTAGAAACTGCATTGTGTAATGTGCAATATACAACTGTTTTGATAGAACAGGGGCACTGCCAAGCAGGAATAACACAGAATCAAGTACAATAGCACTACACAAAGTACTTGGTGCCAGCATATAAAAGCATTCAACAGTAGCTATTTAGTCATAACCACAGTGACATCAAAAAGCCAGTTTGCATTTTCCACAACTGTGTGCCAAAAAACATGAACACCTTTAAAGAAATTAATTGCAACTCTGTAAGGACCCTCCTACACAGGGCATGTGAAACCCAGATGCAGAATCAACCAATATAAGGGATTCTGCTTGCAGCTGCAGCTAGAACTATATTAAATCCCACTAACACATTTGGGGAATAAAAATGAGCATTTTCATTGTAAATTAATGCTAATTTTCTATTCTTGATGCATCTAAAGTTTCCATGACAGTCAAGGAAGCAGTCAGTGAGGCCTAGCTGTAATGACAAGCAGGTGATGAAGGCACTTTGAACACTTCTCTGCCAGGAGAAAGAGACCTGCCCTGTCACTCTACCTATAAACGTAATTTGAACCTGTGTCTTCCAAATGTGGGAAGACTACTCCATGTTATTGACTGAATTTAAGAGTTAGGCACAATTAACCAGGGTTAAAACACAACAATTACAGAAAAATTAGAAGAGAAACTTGAAACTTTTCTTCCTGCAGTGGGTTGACAATAGCCAGCACCTGCCAGCTGCCCACCCAGATGCTCTTTCACCCTTCTTCACCAAGAACACAGGGGAGAAAATATGATGAAAAAGCTCAAGGATTGAGGTAAAGACTAGGGGAAAATTAATTTGTTGCCAATCAAAATTGATGTATGTAGCAAGAAACAAAAATAAAAATTAAAACAATAGTTTTCTCCCACCCCCTTTCACACCTCCATTCCTTATTCTTCAACATCTTCCCCTCCTCAGTGGTGCAGGGGGACAGGGAATGGGGCATTGTGGTCCCATGCTTATATGAATTCATATTTACAACCATAGCAATATCAATAATATTAATCAAAAAAGTTTTATTTTTTTGATTAAAGACTTTGATGACCACACTTTAAAAATGGATTTTATAGAAAAAAAAAAAAATTCTTAAGGAAGTTTTTAATCCAACCTCATACTCTGTGATTCTCTTGGTTAATATTTGAGGGTCCATTTTGGATGCAGCATCTAGCTCACAGTAACTCACAATGGCTTTCAGAAGAGTCACAAATGATTGACACATGCTGTCACAGATGCACACATTCACAAGATACTTTTATCCCCGAACAGCAGAATGCAACCCACTCTCTCTAAAACACATATATCTGGCTGCCTTTCAGGACACTCAATTAGAACAGAAAGAGATCTCAGACTGCTCAATTCATATGTTCTAACAATTGGGTTTTAAGAAAAAAGGAACAAGAGATCAGAATAGAAAATCAACCGTATGAGGTTGGGCTAGACAGATTCCTGAAAATGACACTTATAAAAAAACCAGTAGTATTCAAGGTCAAAAAGCATTTGCAGATTGTACTCATGTAAGCAAGTTGTTGGGGTCTTTTCCTGTGTTTTTCTGCTTTAAACATATTAAAGTAAAATATTTTCACGCTTGTTGAACACTGCACAGATGCTCACCTCATTCACCTGTGATGTACAGACCTGTGTTCTAAAAGAGTTCCAGGAGCACTCAGATTCATGGACAAAAGTGTGACTTGAAATAAATGTGGGTACAAAAGTCCAACCTACAAATGTTCTTAACCCCTTTTTTTGTTCTCTTCTAATTTTGCTGTTTAAAAGAAAAATTCATAAGTACACCCTTCATTCAAGTTATGATAAATGTACCATGCTATCTCCAAAAGGGCCAGATCAGAGAGTTAAAATGGTTCTATATAGAGGAGCTTATTCAAACAGATTTTTAAAGGCCTTAAAGTTTAAGTAATCTTTATTTGTATCTCTCTGTATGCAAAAAGGCATGTATACAATTGCTTTTAAATATATCTGTGTGACACGGATGGGGAAACGCATCATAAAATAAAGACATAAAGGCAGATGAGAATATTTTAAATTTTTTTTTCTCTAATGCTGATAGGTAGTGAACTTTAGTAAGCAGAAGGTGTTTTGTTATCTTCCCCAGATAATCAGTAAAGTGTTCGCATTGTGTATCTGTCAGCTTTGCCATGACTCTTTCAGTGTCTTGTTATTTCATACAATCTGGGGGTCTTTAGTGTAGTTTAGTCTCCTGGCAGCTATTACAACTACTTGCCATCTTGCATTCTTACAGTTTTCAGAAACATGGAAATCAGACCTTTTATTTCAACACAATTCCCTTTAGGAGATTTAATATGTTTTTTCTTAGGTTAGAAATTTTACTGGCAAAATTTAGTGCACTGTTTTGGTTTGGGGGTTTTTTTGGTATTTTTTAGTGTTGCAAAACTACTATGACATTCTAACTAAAGGTATTTTTTTATTCTATCAAAAGAAACCATGAAAGGCTAGAAGAGTAACAGTGCTAAGTGCTCATACATGTTGGGGTGCTGAAGATTAAGAGAGGAATTACAGTCCCTTACAGGGGAGAAGAGGCCTTTCATCTTCACCTCACAACAGATCGAGGCGAGAAGTGCCCAGATTCAAACGCTTCATGACCAAGGAAACTCTGAACAACCTGCCCCAACACCAACCCTAATCCAGGGTGGGGCTGTAGGTCTGTAGGTCACTTGCAACTCAAGCCGGTCTAGGATTCAGTTTCTTGCTCCCAAAGATACTATTCCTTCCAATCCTGAAATCTTAACCCTGACCTGCTTTGTCCTACAGGTCTTTGATAATTCCCAGGCTAGAGCCACCTTTCTTCACTCTCTTTCAGACCATAGTGCCTCCCATACTAGTGTTACCTCCTTCACTTTCACCAGACAGGTCTATTCATTCCATCTCAAAACCTTCACATTTCTCCTGATTCCACACAAAATTGTTTCATTAAATTTTTAGTTAAGTCTTCTGAACTTTAATTTAATGTTGTAGTCTTCTAATTCTAAAAGGAGATGTAGCATAAGTGTGTGTGTGTGAGAGTGTGTGTGTGTGTGTGCAAGAGGGAATAATTGTCACTTTTTCTGGGTACCGAAAAGAGAAGGGAGAAGGCCATCAGTCAGCCTTCCTATGAGAAATTACTGACTTTCAGGTTTCACAGGAGTCCTAGTGATTATTTGCTGCTCAGTAATGTCACTATTTACACCAAAATCAAACCTGTCGTGGTAAAGCTTTGGGAAGAAGGTGACTAAGTGTTTTATTACAAAGCAAGGATCAGGAACCGACTCATAAATGGATGATGGGAGCCTGGACTCTTGCGCAGCCATTTTTTCCTACAGAATATCCCCTTAGATCCAAGAGGGTTATAAAATGGAAAAAAATCCCAAAAAACCCAAAAAACAAAACTAAACCAAAACAACAACAAAAACAAACAAACAAACAAAAAAAACCCACCAGAAACAAGCCACACCTGGCTTAAGTAGAAATTAAGAAAATTTGTGCCAAATATTCAGTCATGTACTAGTTTCTTTTTTTCAGAACGTTCCTTATTATTCAACAACTGTGGTTTTCTTTTTCTTATGGAGAAGTCATAAAAGGCTTACAAAGGAAAAAGTAATAGAGTTTGAAGTATTGCTGTTCAGAAAATATATCCTTCTCAATTCTGAATTCTGAGATGAGGCACTATGCAATAGATTTTCATCTTATACTTGAAACTGAATCATAGCTACTTATTGAAAAGACACATTGTGAGGTTAATTACAATGAGATGACGGCTTTTCATTGAAAAAAATTTTGTAACATATTTTTATATATTTTATATCTTTTCCTCTGTCACAGAAAAAAACAAAAGCCCATTTTAAAAGACTATTTTTTTATATGATATCTTTTTCTAAGATTTCTATTAAAAACTATTTTCAATAACCAAGTGGCTTTATTAGGCCCGGATAAAGGGCAAAATAATATTCACAATCATATTTTTAAATAGAATCACTAAGTATATTATAGTAAACAATGGAGAAAGTGAGAAATATTTACACAAAGGCTATTCCTTCTAAAGAATATTAACATGCAACTTTTCAGCAGCTCATTCTGTTGTTTCAACCAATCATATCACAAGCAGAAATCTTCTAATCCATATCTGAATAATTTTTCTATACTAAACTTCAGCCCATGGCAAGATTAAACTAAACATCTGAGTGCCATACTTAATCCTAACCATTCGATCCCATAGCAGCTTATGTTTAATAATAAAATCTAAATGTATGTCTTATTTCTACAGAAGTGGTTACATCCCCTGGATCTTCAGTGGGAAAGGGGACACTAAAGCATCAAGATGGAAAGAAAACAAACTAGAAATACATAGCAAGTGTGATGCTATGTCTGATTCAATTCTGTCTGAATAATAGAGGGTTTTATTTCAAGCTTCAACCTTTGCAAACATATGTTTCCTGCAAATGATTTTCATACACATTTTTCTAATCATGATGAGTTAGTAAAAGAACATGGATTAACCAAAGTAACCTTTTAAGTATTTTCATACATTTTTGAGTGCATCCTAAGAGAAAAATTGAAGGGTTAACGTTTTAGTCTATGTCTGCCTATAATTTTTCAGAATACGGTTTGCCACTGGCAAATTATTTCTATTACTTCTTAGATAAGTAATCAGTAGATGTACTTTTTAGATTCATTCAAGTGGCTTACAATTTTTAAAATAGCAAGAAATTGTTTCTTGCATTTTATCTTTTTAAGGGGAAGATCATCTCCAAATCAGGTGTACATTAGATTATCCAAGTTTTTGGATATTCATCCTCCCAAAGTCTTGAATGTTGTAAGAAGCTATCTCTAAATACAACCTTCAGTATTTTCCTTCAGTAAGTAAAAGGACTAATTATGTTTTGTAGAAGGCTCAAATCATGAAAATATATTTCTTTGTACATTCGGATTTGTGGTTTGCTGTGTTTCTCACTGAAGTGTTTAACAGCTTTGTGTGTCCTCAACAGAGCAAAGATTTTCCTGGCACCTTCAAACTTTACCATCTTTTGAGCCTCTCTCTTCATTTTTGACAAAAATGTCTTCTTTCAAAAAATTCATCTAGAAATGTTCATGATTTCTACCATATATTTTTATCATCTCTACCCTATTGTATCATATGGAGTGGGACACAGTTATTATGTTGGTATTGTTTCCCATTTTCTTTCATTTATGTAAGAAAAACTTTTGCGTGACTATTTGAATAAAGTTCTAAACAGATTTCTTACATGCAATCTCTTGTAAATCATCTGAATCTCTGACACAAGGTACTGGAAAGCTCATCTTCCCTTTTTTAAAGTACAGGACAAAGACATCTCAGGCTTTATCTGGTTTCAAGGAAAGGATAAAATGCTTTTGAGATGACAAGTAGAGATATCAATGGAAAGTAAATATAATTCAAATCTTTAAAATTACTAACACATTCTTTAAAATACCAGATAATTTTCTTTCTTAGTCGCCCTTTCTTTTTCTTTTTTGCTGAAACAAAACCTTGCTGAAACTACAATGGTGCTGTAATTTATAACCATGGCTGGATCATTAGGCAAAAAGATTGCCTTGATGAATTCTTACAGGCAGTGAAGCAGGCCCCAATTACTCCTAGAACCTGTTTTATTCCACCTAAATGAGTAGATTTTTTAAAAAATTCTACTACTACTTTTTTTTCTTGAACATTAAGCATCTGGTTATGGAACAAGTTGAGACATCAGTGCCTTGCAAATGGTGCAATTGGTCATCTAGAATACATTCAGGTGAGAGGTATCTATTACATGTGCTTGTGGAGATTAAAATCTTTGTCTACTAGAGTCCATTCTTGGAATTTAATGACATGGTTGAAGAACAGACACAAACTGACATTTCTCAGACTACTTTTTTAAAAGCATAAATGTTCAAAAGAACAAACTCATAAATTATATAATTGCATTTTTTTCAGGGAATTTTTTTAGAACAAATCTGATTTTCTAAAAAGTTATATTAAGGAGTTGTACCATGTATGTGGTATGTATGTGGTATACAGTGGATGTTCCTCCAATAATCAATTTTTATTCTACTAAACACTAATTTTTAATTTAAAAATATCCCCTGAAATAAAAAGAGCAAAATTCATCAGCAAAACATTTTTCATTTCATAAAAAGTTCAAACCTTCCATTATAAACTACTTTTTACTATATCATGTGTGGGGTATGCCCAGCCCCCACCCTGGAGGGATGTCTGCTGAGATAAGGAGAGTGCCTAAACCTCCCAGCAGAACTCCCCTGGAAAGGGAGCCACTTTGCAGTTACGGTGAGAAGAAGACAAACCCAGAATCTTCTGGGAGACCCTATGCAGATCCTTTGTAAGCCATTGTAACTCTGACACCCACCCCCTGTATCCCTATAAAGCCAGCCCCCTGCCCCTGCGAGGGCAGAGAGAGCTCATCCCTGGCCTCCCTTCGTGGAGTGCGGACTAACAAAGCTGCCTCGTGCAGAACAGCTACACGGGCCTCTCGTGTCTCCCTGGTCTGGCCTGGAGGCTGCCCTGCAGAGCTGGGCTGGAATCACGAGCTGACAATCACTAAGGAGCTGACAGCCTCTGCAAGGGCCCTCCAGCCAGCAGCTGAGGGAAGATGATCTCTTTTGGGACCATCTCTCCGGACCGGTCACAGCTTCCTCGGTCAGAGCTACTGACCCCACACCAGCTGTCATAATCATGTAGTACCATTAGAGGATTTTCTTGGAATAGAATCACTGAATTAGGTGCAGTCCCTTGTATTCTTGGAATAGCCTGATAACTTGGTGCAGCCATGAAATTATAAATGCTTGTAATACCTAAATAATAGGCATGTTCTATTTCTGCACAAATACTTTTAGCTGAAATAAAATTTACTTCTCTAGGTGACTTGACTCAAAGCAAGTAAGTTGTACTCCAGTCAGATGTATGCGTAGACCTCATGATTTATTCCTGTACATGACTAACATCTTTTTTTAATCTCTAATATCTATTAAAACATCTGAGTATTATCTCATTCCCTTAAGAACTCTGTGTAAAGGGGTGTACAGACAAGAAATGGAAAAGCCTTGGCAGGAGAAGTTGTTGTATATCTTAATTCTCCAGCTCTCACACAGGGAACTGTGTATACCCAAAAATATGCATGTGACCAAAGGCCAAATGCACAGGCCAGGAGGCAGCCTTGACTTAAAACAAGACTTGTAGCATCACATTTCCTATCTCACAGAAAAATAGTAGTGCTTTATTCCCATTTAAACCTTCATGGCTTTTTAAAATCATTTAAGACTCAAGCCCTTGGATCCAGTTGCTGCTACCAAGCAAGAACAGTTTGGCTGATGTTCTGCTGACAGAGAACAAAAGGTGCTCAGTACACAGAGAAAATGTGCAGCCAAAGGACCATAACAGGCATACCTGGGCCTCCTGACAGCTTTCAAGTTCAGAGTTCTTATAGTCCCTGCAATTGTTCTCCAACAGAACAAACCTTTTCCTATTTGAAGAAATGAAAGGGAGAAAAGCATTCCAGGAGAAAATTTGCAGGAATAGTTTCTGCTTTGCACTTTTTTCTCAATTTTTCTTCACAATAGGGAAGAGCTTTCCCCATATTTCCCATACACCTCAGACCTGAAAGAAGATAATCACTAATGTTTTTGTCACACTGTTTTTTTCATTATCATACGGGAAAATTTTAGTGGTGCATGATACATTTCAAGTTATGCAATTACAGCAACTCTACCTTCCTAAATCCATTACATCCTCCAGCATGCTGCTTAGCTCTTCTAAGGTGGGTGAGTGCATTTACTGATTTTAGGTATATTCATTATTATTTGAAATGACAGACATTGCACAATTGTAGTCAATTTTAAATCAGAAAAAACTGAGCAACTATTTAATAATGCTATGTATTTATATGTTTAGAAGTCTACTGTGGAATTTTATTCACTGCAATGCTAAGAAGAGTGGGAATAAATGACACAGCACAAACAGAATGAATATTGCTAAACAGGTGTTCAACAAGTCTCTCTCTAGCTTTAGTTTTTGCCATAACAGTCATAGAATTCACAATTGGTATGAAGATTTTTCAATAACAGAATCCCGCTTGTGCATAAAGTAACTCTTTAATGTAGTTTTACTCAACTGCATTGTTATATATTGAAGGATAGATGAATCATCTCATTGCTTCTCATTGTTTGGCATCATTTTTTTGGTTATAGTCCAAGTTGCATATCAGATAATACATCAAGAAAATTCTCATTCTAATATTCTTGCAAAAGCTGCATTAGGTTTTAGTTCAAATGAAATCCAATGGATGTACCTGGACTAATTCCAACAGTGCCTTTGCATTTGTCTGATCTTAAGTTAGTGCAAAAGCTAGACAAGTTAGCCTTTAATTTGCTTCAGATAATCATAGTCAGTTCATCTGTAAGTACTGGCAATCCCGCAGGAGATGGTTGTCATTCTTAAGACCTCAAAGAAAAGGATAAATGGAATATGATTGGAATGTGTAATGCAATGTTTAATGCTCTGACTTATAAGAAAAGAAGAAAGAATCAAACTTTCGCTCCCAAAATCTCTGCCCTAACCAGAAGCCATGTGAGATAAGAAACACTCACACTTCTTGGTATAAGCATAGCAAGTCTTAATGGGATATAGAGATGCCCTGGAACAAATAAAAAGGAGAGAATTACAGACCAACAACCAGACCAGTACATAGAGTCCCACTACTGAACAAATACAGGCTGAAATAAATGTCTTTCTATCAAGCTTTCTAAAGAAACAGTTATTTAATAAGCAATAACATCCTTCTGAATACTAGTAATACAGGAGTCAGGCTCAAGATGGTTTATCAACAATCCAACAGTGCCATCTATCAGATGACATTAGAATTATATTTTTCCTTATGGCAACGTGTCATTTTCTAATGCTAAACAATTTAGAGATCTGAACTGCAGGAAGTGTACAGAAGACTAAACACTGTTCATTTATATATTAAATTAATGCATGTAGAGTTCAGGTAATCATAAAGCTATCAGGGTGGAGGGTGGGAAGGAAAAAAAAAAGAAAGCTTATCTTTTTAAAATCTTATAACTATTTACTAAATAGCAATTGATTACATTCTTTTTCAGCAAATTGGTTATCCTTTCTTCTCATGTGGTTGTCAAGTGATTTTCTGGAGTTAGAAGTTTGAAATCCTCTCTGAAACTTACCACCTAACAGGCTTACAAATATAGTCTGTACCATCTGAAATAATGAAATAAGACATTTATGCCTTATTATTATTATTAATATATATTATTAATATGTTATTAATATATATTGTTGTTCAATGAGCACAATTTTTTAAAGTTAGTATTTGAAAAATTACTATTAGCAAAAAATGTGCCTTCTCTTCTGAAAAGTCAGCAGGCAGGATAAATAAAAAGCTATCCTACTATAAAGTTCCCAAAACTCACATAGGATGCAATTAGAACTTCCTAGGTACAAGACAGCTATGTTGTACCTGACTTTCAATTTAACATGAAAGTTTTAGTTTCCTCTTCCTTCAATGAATTAAACTACTTTGTGCAAACTTAAAATAATTCAAATAAAGGAAAGGTGCATGTGAGACAGAGGACAGGTGATACTCTCAGGATAGAAGGTTCAGGTAAGGAAAAGTAGACATAATCTGTACAGTTAAATAAAACTGTGACTTCTTGAGATACATCAGGGAATAAAGCAATAGTATTTTTCAGAAGTCAAGTGGAATTGCTTTCTATTAAACCAGACTGGTTGTCACTGGGTAGTAGTAAACATGAAAGAATATAAAAATCACCTGTTCAGTAAGCATATAAGTTCTTTGGTGCTCAAGGGAAAAGTGAATAGATCTCTGTCTACAGAACTTGCAATTAGTTGCAACTGTACAGGACTGTGCAAGGATGGTCCTATTCCCACACCAGTAAGCAATACAGGTTTATCACAAATAGACATGCAGATTTAAGTCATTCTAGGACAAAATTAGATGTTTCTGGTCCTGAATTTATGTGATGAGTTTTTTGCCAGCCCATAACAATCCATGAGAAAATCAGATTAACTATTACTTGAAAAATTCTACGAAATTCATTACATAAATTATTCAGTAATATTTTTCTAACTTTTGCAAAATTTATAGAAATAGTAGAACAATTAGTAAATTACTCAGATGTATATTAATCTCTCTTCCAGGACACTGGCTTTGAAACAGTCTATAATGTATGTAGACTATTATATTCTTTAAGCAAAATATGCAAAGCTATTTGTTAATTCAACCAACATCTGAAATTTTTGGTAATTTGTGTCTTTTTAAATTGACAATGTTATATAGCAGATTCCTGCATCTTGAAATGTCAAGATTATCATAACAGAAATCCTTTTTTTACAGTGAGTAGGAAAATTAATTCGGTCACTACATCTTAAATAATTAATTGTGTCTTCTGTTCTTTGCTGGACAACTTCAGTAGGCACATTTGTCTTGAATAGCACGCTGGCTGGTCTTGACTTGGACACCTAATTTTCTGACATCTAAACTTAGATGAGACCAATTTCATCAGATACTTTGAAATCATTGAACTTCCCAAACTTACAGTTAAATCAGTGGTTTTCATTATGAATAATCTAATAATATTTTTTAAATCCACCTAAAGTGCGATTTTCAAAAGCCCACAGTATTGGCCTAACTCTGTCCCCATTAAAGTCAAAGGAAGTTTTAACACTTACTTGAGGGGGCACTAAAGAAGCAGAAGGGGGGTGATTGAAAACATTTGATGTGGGAAACTTGGCAGCATCATCTCAGGATTAAGTCCTTTTAAAAGTCTTACCCCAAACTTAAAGCTGGTCTTAACTATTTCCATGCATTTACAAAGTATGAAAGTGAGTTTTATAAATAAAACTACTGTGGATTCGTAAGTTTACTTGAAGCTGTTTGAGGGAGGCTTAAGCTAAATAAGAAATCAGTGATTTCTTTTTCCCCAAGAACAATGCCTATTCAAAAAACTGTTGGAACAAGTCTTAAAACCTCCCTCAACATTATGTTTCACTACTTTAGCTGATATTAGAGCTTAAATCTTGTAGACTAAACTCAGGCAATGGATGTGCTTTAACGATAGCTTAACATCAACCTGAGCCTGTATTTAGAGCAGAGAGGACTGTATCAATTGTCTCTTGTGCAGATTATTCCTTCTCACTAAAGACTGGTGTATCTGAGATGAAGGACAACAAAGTCACAGAAGTTATTTTAGATCCAACAAATACATTTTGATCAGAAACATTTTCTGCTTTATCTAGAAACGTTCATGATTTCTACCATATATTTTTGTCATCTCTACCCTATTCTATCATATGGCATTCTACTATAATGAGCATGAATTCTGTCATCTTAGGGGAGACCACAACATGGGTATTCAAACTCTACCCTTACAATTCCTCTATGCAAATTTAGCAAAATAGTCATGTATCTAGCTGCAATATACAGCCAGAAGTTGACCTTCTGTGTTAGCTGTCTTCAGGAAAAAAAAATCAAAACAAAACAAAACAAAACAAAACAAAAAAAAAAAAAAACATCCAAAACAGTTCTGCAGCAGCAATTGATAAAAAGAGATTACTCTTTTAAATGATCTAAATGCAAAATTCCTCTGCAAATTCAAATATACAACAACTACAGTTCTAGCAACGGTGTAGCAGTCCTGTGTTTATAACCAAACACATTGATATTCAATAAAGAGTGCTGCATAAATTTCATCTCCCTGTGGGGAAAATTTAAACTTATTTTATTATTCCGTTGGAATATTTTAAATGAGAAAAAAATGAAGATAAACTGCAGTTGACCCTAGGCATTACAAATGCCATTAAGGCTCTCGCTCTGTTAGGCCCATCTGTTGCTTTTCAGGCCAGCTATTCATTAACCTTATTAGCACCAGCCCCCATAGCCTTGAGTTGACATTTCCCTGGTTAATATGGAAAGCCCATTTCCTAGCACACATGAACAGGCTGATTAAAGAATTTATATGAATTTTCTAATTCATGCAGTAGGATACAGAAACAACAGATCTGTTTTTTCCAAATCCAATACAAACTTCCCTTCTGCAGGTTTCTAGGGGACTGCAGTGTTCTAATATATTAATATGTAGCTTTGCAGTTACTGTTCTAATCAAATCAGCAGAAAATCAGTCTTCTTGGCATCAGTAATAATCTCTATCTGTTGCAGCAATATAAATCCAACTGGTATAGTATCAGATTTTGTACTAGATTTACTGATGAGCCAAAAAAACAACAGCAAATGTATTCATTCCACTGATACACCCAGCAGCTTAAATTGATGTGAATACATAAACTGTTTATCATGTTTAACCCATTGATATGAAGTCACAGTAAGGTGAATTGTTTAGTATTTAATCCCAGTGCCTCTTCGTGCTGGGCATTCATGCAATTTTTTTACTCCCACAGAGAATATAGTGAGCAATTAAATTTGCAGAATGGGTTTAGAGGAAGTGTTTTTCTGTCTCCATTTTAGATTAGGTATTACAAGCATAAACAAAATTGTTTATATTTCTAAACCTGCACACAATAAAACAAACATTTCAGAAAGTAATATTAATTCCTCTCACGTTGTAGATTTGATAGCAACAGCTGACATAATTTCACACACTAGAAGGAAATTATGAACTTTTTTTGTTAAGAGGTTGTTTTAATTTTTTTTCAGAAAAGTCTAAGAGTGAAAGTAAACAAACTAATGGGTTAAAATAGACAGGGACAGTACTGCAGCCTTTCTCAGCATCCCTTTGGCACTTCTTATTCTTCTTGTATCTGTGGCAATAAAAGGTAATTTCCAGATAATTTTTTTCCCATAAGTGGAATGCCAAGATAATTTATAGAGATGCCCTATTCTTCCTGACCAATTTATTTAGTTACAAGTAAGCCTTTAAAGATTTTAAGGCTAGAATTAAGACTGTCCTTCTTAAAAACATCCAATTCAGCAATTCAGCAATGCAATTAATTAAAAATAAGATCTGACCTACAGAAACAACTACAATTACTATAGATAGAATGTACTGGAAAACATACAGCTGCCCAAATCTCTTTCAGTGCAAGGATCTATTCATCAAGTATTCTCCCTCTGTTAATCATTGTGTGTCCTTTCTTGTGAAGTTATCTGTCTCTACCATACCTGTTCTGAGACTGTGTAAGACACAGCCTTTCTTCTCACATCTGAGTGAAACTACCAGCAGCCCAGCACAAGCTGATAGGTAAAACAGAAACAATAATGGTCATAAATGGTTCTGGTCTTAATCAAAAGCTGGTGAAACCAATGGAAAGACTTGCAGAAACTTCATGTGGTTTTGGAGAATATGGAGTCCACTGAGGGTCTTGCATAATGGTGTGTGTCACTGATAATGCTACTGGTGTATTCCTCCTCTTCCTCATCACTGGGATAATCTCTTTCAGCTCAATGTCTTGACTTATGCACACCTGAGGACTGAGCCTGCACCTTTATTCCCTCAAAGAAATTCTGATATTTACAAGTGTCAAGTAACCAAAATTTGATGTCACAGGAGCTATTTAAAAGATGGAGTTAATACAAAGAGGGAAAAGCAGTTTCTGTTGGAATTTCTGCCAAAAATGGATAAATCTAAAAGATGCAGTTCAAGCCTTATAAGCACCTCAAAGTTTGGATGCCTATCTGAAAGTTTTTGACTAAAAATCTCAATGATTTACAGATGCTTGGTTTACATGGGAAGTTCAGGAAAATAATCTGTTTCTTGAGGCATGTCTAATAGATACAAGTGAGGAAAGATAATGTATAATAGATACAAGTGAGGAAAGATAATCAAGAAGTACAAGGTCTGAAAAAAAGAACGAAAAGAAAAATAACTAAATTCTTCAGACCTCAGAAACATATTTGACTCAGGAAATAGGTTAAGAAATTGATTGACTCATTCATTTTTTTATTTGTATCACTTGTAGTTGCAAATATTACTTTAGTGGTTCATATTGAAAAAAAAATCCCAACCCTATAGCATGTTAAGAACTGATTAGCTTTTCAGTGAGACACAGAGGAGGGTGAAAAGAACAGTTCTGTCTGTTCCTCTGCCTGAGTTCCTCTGCAGTGTGCTGTGCAACAAGCTGAAGCTCTGTAACAAAAAAAACTTTCCTAGTTCTGGTGCAACAGAAGTTTTCACAAATGCTTTGACTCCCAGAGAAGCAAGGCTGGAGAAAACTACATAAGCTTCCTCATCCTAACAGAACAGCACACTACCTGGCAATCATGAAGCAGCCTTTATATGAGATTTCATATAAAAATATAAAGTACCAAAAAAAGAAGTTTCACACCTTGGAGGCTACTATCTTTTTTCCATGTAATTATTCCTTTTTCTCCTGCATATGCAGCTCTTCCAGCTTCTGCAGTTGTGACAGTACATTTATCAATTTTCTGGCTTAAAATTTGTGCTTATGCCTTAACTTGCATAGTGCTACCTCACAATTCAGTTCCTAATTCAAAACAAGGTTTCTTTTACAAAGTCCTGTACATACAGAAGAAAAGGCTCTGTGCCTTATCCCTTACAACTGAATAAAGATAAAACATATGAAGTGTGAGAAAAATAGATATTTTTATTCCTGCTTTTAGATAAAATTTTCTTCTTTTTATCTGCAGTCCTTTGTTCCCCACCACAATAAGGCCAAGACCAAAATACTGAACAATCAATAGTTAGTGCTGTTAAGAATTATCTAAGTAAGTATCAAAGAAGAATATTGCATGGCATTTTTTTTTCCTAGGCAACTAGAATAATAAGTAATCTACCAACTTCTTTCAGTAAATGAAAGAAAAACATGGAGATCATTATTCCATTTCAAAACAGTTGTTCACAGAGTTTTGACTCTACTGGAATATAGGTGTTTTCTTTAGGGTATTTGAAGTTCATATCTAATCCAGCAGAATCTAATACATATTTCTTAAATAATCTATTTGAATGCATGTTACTCAAATAGCAAAGGATCTTGTTCCGTCTAGGAAGAGAAGAGGACATGTCTCTCAGTCTTGCAGGAATTGAAGAGACAGATTGTCAAGGTTTTAAATGTGCAGGTAGCAGGTGAGTTTGTACTGCTGATAGAAAAAAAGCCCAATAACAACCGTAAAGCCCTCCTTGTGAGCTAAGTTATGTAAATTGCAGAATGCCCTTATTGTCAGCAGGTATATTATTTCAGAAAAGACAGACAACTGTGTTAATCTCCCTTCTGCTTAATCCCTGTCTCTCCACAAATCATCATGTCGACAGTTTAAACAGATTTAGATGTGACTGAAATCAAGAAAAGGAGATAGTCTCAGGATGCTGAGGCTGATGCAGGCCTCCAAGAAGTAATTTTGTTTGTGGTAGAGAGACAACACAGGAGAGAGAGTAAATCTAACAAATCTAACAAAGCAGCCTTCTGGCCCAGTCCTGAGGATCAAATTCAATTCTACAAAGATACACATTAAGCTCTGTCTATCACAGCTTTGCCCTTGAAAAGACAAATAATCATGAGATTCACCTTGTTGTGCTTGTCTCTGGAGAGAGGAGACAGAAGACATTTAAGGAATTTGCTCTGTTGCTCATTTCGAATGCCTTTTATTGTTTAATACTTATTACTTTAGAGCAGGGGTGAAAAAAATAGTTAACTCTGTTAGTTTAACCACTTGCTGTCTCTTAAGTCAGAAGCAGTAATCACTAGAGTAATAAAAACAATCAAGAATCGAGAAAATGGTGGTCAGTGGAACAGTCGCTCATGCATTATATACCTTGACCAAATTATTTGTTGCAAAATGCATCTGTTATGCTTCCTCTTTTGAGTGAAAAGGACCAATTTCTACTTACTGCTCTGCTGAAAATCATTGTGGAAAACATTCTCAAAGGACTGCTCTGAACTTTGAATATTTAATTTAATAATTTTCTGATAGTATAAAATTTAGATTCCCTTATATTCTTCCTGTGCCTGGTCTGTGTCAAAACCAGTCCTTTAATGCTGTTTTCCAGTACTTTACAGTAAAGTTTTAGATGAAAGAATTCTTTTTCAATAAGGTTTTACTAGCATGCCACTCTTGAAGTTTTTAAACAGAAATTCTATCATTTAATCACTTTAGTGTTAACTTTTATCTGATCAAATTAGCATTTGCAAGACTACACCTAAAATAACAAAAATAGTCTTTGGAATAATCTTCAATGCAAAGAAAATTATAATTACCCGGGTGGTCTGCATGATCACAGCCTGCAATACTGTGTCTTAGAAGAAAACCAGAAAATTAATTAGCTAATATTAGTGATACTCTTTGAAGATGAATAGCTATATGAAAGTGGTGAGAATTATTACGGTTATTAGACAGCACAATAAACTGCTACTCACAATTTACAAATTGCGTAATTTAACTGAACTAAAAGGGATGCCACTGCTTGCAAATCCTTGGGCCAGCTCCCCAGGGTTTAGCTGATGGATTGAGGGGAAAGCAAAGAAAATCTGGGCAGATCATGACTGTGCAAGATTGCAGGACCTTTTGTGAATGACCAAGAGTACAGGCTTCTGCATCCAGAGTGGCCAGGAGCCATTCTTCAGCTTTTGCAAGAGCAAAATCCTCTCTGTCCCCTTCTCCCAACAAGTACTGTTTCGTTTTCTGTCCCTTGCTGTGGGATCTCTCCTATCTGAAGAAAGGCCCATAGAGGGAAAAGGTCGTCTCACCTCACAGTATGGAAAATGGAGCTTGTGCTTTTATTCTCTTTGGAACATTTGTAGTCTCTCCTGAAACCTTCCTAATCAACTTCAGTTGAAATTATTTCTGAGAAAGACTTCTGGGTTTGGCAAATTAGATTTTAACATCAAAGAAAAACTTCAGCAAAATACTCTGACCTATTCTAGATGCAAAAGTTCACTCCCTGGACCTTCAAGGTGCCTAATTTGGAAGGCACTGCCTCTTCACTGGCAATTATTATGTTGTGTTTTAGCATTTTTATCTATTTGTAACCGTTCATTGTGTCCTTTTGAATATGTTACCATGTTATTCAAACATGGCCCTGAGTGGCAGTTGCCTCCTTGGAGATTTATTTTATGTGGTTTAAATTGAGTTTACAACACCTGCTGTAAATTTCATTCTCAGCCAGATTTCTTTACTTCATGAAATATAATTTCTTAAATGCTTTTAGATCATGGGAATGAAAGAACTAAGTAAGTACAGGATGCAATATTCGAACTACATGTAATAATATTAGCATATAATTCAGTTGAGAATGAATTGACAAATTTAGATTCCCCTTCTACACTGTGAGCTACTTTTCCTGGAACTGTTCATAATTCAGGCATATTAGAAGAATTCTTAAATATGTTATTTTATGGACTGCTGAATATTCATAACTTAAACCATGCATTTTCTTAAGGAGCTCAAAGAAGCTACATAATGAAATTTCTATTCATTGACTGCTTAATTTTCATGAAGATTTGCTTGCGTTTGTAAAATCAGAAATAAGATTTTGTTAGTACTTTCTCATCACTTTTAAAACTTGCTTCAGGAAAGCACACTGTTTTACTTCAGGAAAGCATACTTTACCTGGATACATGCCACAATACTCTAGCCCTATACCTCAGGTGAAAAGAAATTCCTGATAGCAAGTTAAAATTCTTCGTCATGGCCACCTTGAAATTTTAGTGGGTTTTTTGTAGGTGCATAATTAATAGGAGTTTATAATTTTTTAATTGGATTTCTTTCAAAAAGTATGAAAGAAGTGAGTCATTGTGCTCAATGTTTAGTGGCCCAATGCCACTTCAGTCATCACACACAAATGGCACTGAAATCAGCAATGAGCAAAAGTTCAGACTCTTTAAAATTAAAAAAAAATTCACCTTGGCAAGAGAACTGGGTTTTGCAAAGATCTAGAATATTTAGTGATAATTAAATGCAGTAAGAGGAATAGTCTCAAAGTTAATTAAATAATCAAAAACACTGAAGAAAGCTGTGCCAGCTCTATTGCTCTGAACTATTTCTCTAAAGGAATTGTCTCTGCACCAAACTGGGGAATGTTTAAGGCTTGTGGCCACTTTACATTGCCTGTAGTATATGCAACCTCTTTAGAGACTAACGAACAGAGAGGTGGATGTCTGCAGTGGCTGAGTCATCATGAGTGTTACAGCACCAAACAGCTGCACTTCATTGTGGCACAGTTAGACAAGAATGCCCTCTTAGGGTCATTAGCCCTCCTTGTGCCCAGATGCTACATCAGCAACTGGGTGCCAGGTGTGAAAAGATTAATAATGCATCTTTCAAAATGCAAATAATAAAGGATCTGTCTCTGCAAGAGCATGGCATTATCATGAAATTGATCAGTTTGTGCTGTTTGTGTTCTTTCTTTGTGCTGCCTGCTCTGCCCTGAAAATCAACCTTCATGCAAGTGAGCACCAGGGCATGACAGAGGGAGGTGTGTGCTAAGTATTATCTTGTGGCACAGTCAGGCCCATTCTATGTTCCAGTAAGAGATTTTGAACTATTCTGCTAACCTTACAATAGGCTATCAAAGTACTGCATTCACTGAAGAAGGAGGATGAGAAGGGAGTAGTTCCAGACCTGGAATATTATTGTAATCCATATCTATCTGTACCCAAAATTGTTACCATCTCTTAAGACCCGGCAGCCGGAAACAGAACCACAATGTCAGCAAGAGGGTGATGCTCTTTTAATGTCAGTGTCGCTCAGGCAGGAGCTCTCTTGCCTTTCCCTCTCGTTCTTGCCAGGAGAGCTGAGGCAGAGCATGGCAGACAAGCAGCTGCAGCACCAAGTAGAGGAAAATGAAAGAGTCCCGCTCCATACAGCCACCCCAGCCCGCCAGCAGTGCCCGGTTGAAGCGGGAGGGCAGGGAGTCCAAGTTACCCCAGCCAGCTGCATGCCACTCTTGCCGAGGAGAAAATGAAGTCCCTCCAAAAGTTCCAGCTGCTGACCCAGCTCAGGCTGCCAGAGAGATAAGAGGGGCATTTGGCTGGTTTTGGACTCCAGGTTTTCTTTTTGTTTTGTCCTTGTTCACCAAGGTTGGTTGTTTTTAGAGGAGAAGAATGAGTTTTTGTAATCGTGGAGGTTCATGGGTTGTGTTGTTTTTCTCTCTTTTTTCTCTCCCACTCTACACAGTCACATGTGGAGGGCACCATCTTCGGGGGAGCGTTTGTCCGTCATTTTTGTTTCTCCTTGTTCTGAGTCTGTGAGATTCAGGAGCTTCGTAGCTAGTGTTTACCACTTTTCTTTTTCTCCTGTTGCTATTCCTTTTTTTTACTAAACTGTTATTTTTTCATTTATATCTTCTCACATTTGTTTCTCCTTATTGGTGAAAAGGGAGGGGAGGTAAACTAAAAGGGGAGGTAACTCATTTGGGAGAGTCTGCCCCCTTAAATTGTCTTAAACCGAGACAGTCCAAAAGGTAAAAAAATATTTTAATTAACACTTTGCTTAAATACAGACCACATTCATGTTTCTCCTGGGTGTGATCACAGCCAAATAATACATATGTCACCATCTTCATTTCATGCCTCTGCATTATTAGATATTCCATGAAATTCTAGCCCAACAGGTAAGGATCACAAAAAAAAAAGGTGAGAGCCTGGATACTGCTGTATCAAACTTTGCAGTTAAATTCCTTACTATTGCCCTTGCCTGGCACTGACTTCTTTGGGGCAGTAGTATTTCATGTACCAAGTGGAACTATCTGCCAGCTGAAATACAACTTGTAATGCCTTGGGCCTTGATTTCTTTATATGCTGTGAAAATATTAATTGTCTGGTAGCTATCTTCTTTCATTTTTTAATTAAACATTTTCCTAGGAACATTTTTATTCTTGCAGTGTGCCATGTATTGAATATTTTAAATAACCTTCTTCAACTAAAATTAATTGTCTTTCTGGCTTTTCCCCTTTTCTCTTATTTCTAAATTTTATTTCTCTGTTCTGCAATCTAGATAACACTGATGAACAAAAAAGAATTGTTGTAATGCTTTTCTGTCCAGCGTGATTTTTGGCTGAACCTTATTATGATGTTTAGAATGTTCATTCTTGTTCTAGTTATGTGAATATCTTCATATAGGCAAATTTGAATGAAAGCAAGACTGTTTCCAGTATCTCCATGAAGTCTTTGTTCTTTTATTCATTACACTGAGAGAAAAGAAAATGTTATCTAAAAAAACAAGTAAAGAGTGCAATGAACATGACAAAGTTTCCTGTGCAGGCTTTTCTGGTTTTGATAAGTGACACAAATAATTATAGAGTGCAGAATCCTCTCTACTCCCCTCAAAGTACAGGTGCTCCACTTTAACCAATTCAAATTTCAGAGAAGTCACTGCTGCTTTCAAGCTGCATGCAAAAATATAACCAAACCATACACATGTGCTCCAGGATGATTTTTGGTGTAACATATTCCTTTGGCATTTGGAAGTCTAATTATCCCAAGATTATGCACACAGACAATCATCCTGAAAAGTCAACTCATGCTACAGATGGAAAAAATTATGCCATCATGTTCCTATGCAATAACCTACCCCAGAACAGGACCTGCATAGAAGATGAAGAATGACTTGCACTGGAAACAAAGTTCAAGACAGGAATTGCCAAGTTTCCTATGCCTTGCCCTTCCAGCAGCTCTCAAGAACTGCAGTGAAAAATGTGTTCACTAACATGTCACAGAAGTGGGAAAGAAACTGACATCTCAAGATTATCCCTAACCACAGTATGTAGCAACAACAGACCAGTTCAGTTCCACAGAATTAATGAGTTTAAGGAGAAAAGGCACTTTCCTCTTGTGTATAATTACAAAGACCTAATTTAATATCTTCGTGATCATATTGTGATCATATTGTAAGTTTTAATAAAGTAACAGAAGTAATTACAGCTGATTAGTGGTCTTGATGTAATGTTCTTAGACTACTGTAAGGCCTTTGACTCAATACATTTTGCTTACAAAATTAGATCAACAGAAAGCGAATATGAAATCTACCAAAGGATTAAAACTGATAATTTCACAAATGGGTATGAACAGCTCCCACCTTCAGGAATCCACCTCACCTGCTAGTTGTTTGGTTCCCTTGGTTCCTTCTGTAGGTATCAGAGAAAATGAAAGAGAAACTTCTTCAGAGGGAAAAATGTGATTTACATGCTCAGAAACAGCCTTGGAAAGAATTACTTCAATTCCATTAGGAACTCTGGGAGATTGATAACTGATATCATGATTGATAAAAGATTCAATCCCCTAGACAGAGAAGGTAAAATAAATATCATTATTTGCTCAAGAGTGGACAGCAGCTATTATTTTAATATATGCTGCGTGATATATCTGTGATTACACAGAAGTAAGGACTTAGAGAGGACATAAAATAAGGTACTGTATTTCTAGAAGACATAACAGTGTGTGAAAGGCAAACAATAAGAACAGGTAACTAACACTAAGGGTAGATCACATGCTAAAATGAGCACCAGTGCAGACATTCAGTATGGCTTTGAGTATTTTTTAATGCATTTAGTACATCCAAATGTAGCCAGTGCTTGCAAAACAGAAGAATTTGTCTCTTATTTTTTATCTGAAGACATAGGTATTAAAAGACCTATTCAGCTAATAGCTAATTCAACCTCCAAATGCAACAGCAAGATCAAAACCAGTCACATAAATCCTGTTTCACTAAACAGGATATTTATCGGGAATAGATAAGGTACCTGTATTTCTGTACTTGGCAGTGGTGCAAGACCTTCCAGCTCCAAGGCCTGCAATATTAGAAGGATGTTCATCGTGTAGAAAATGTTTATACAAGTTCTATTGATCAGAACCTACCTCTCACAATGCATATCCTTCAGTAGCTAATTCATTCAGTCTTCCTTAATAAAGGGAGGGTTGGGTTATTGCATGCCTTAAGTCTCTGTACCCACATGACAAACAGATACTTCATAATAGCAGATTCAGCAGTGCAGCAGGTAATTCTCTAATGAGATCAAATGATCTAGATGAAGTAAGCCAAATTTGGATCAACTGTAAAGCACTATAGACTAATAAAACATTAAAATAATTTGCTACTGATTATGGCAGACATCTCTGGAAACACTTTCAAGATTGGCTATTTTTCTAAATGGAACACTTTAGTTCATATGGGAATTAATTCAAAAATCTCCAATGGACTGTGTTATGCAGGAGGTCACAGAAAATGATCACAATGGTTCCTTCTGGCTTTTATGATCTATGAATCTCTGAACTTGGTTCAATAAAATGAGTACAGCTGCCTAGCTGCAGGCACACCAGATAATGGACTGAGCTTTCTCCTCACCACTGATATGTAAGCTCACATTTAGAACTCCCAGCAAGAAGTCCACTGAAATATATTAATATTCCTCTTGATACAGGTGGCTGGTGCATAATTCCAAAAAATATGTGTTGACTGTTTTATATTTAGACAACTTGGGCCTGAAGTAAAAGAAAATTTAAGTACCTAGAAGAGGCAGTCTCCAGGGATGGGAAATGGTTCAGCAATGACTTGTAGTCAGTTCCAAACCCAAGAAATTCATGTAACCTTTCTCTGTAATGAGATGAGAGGTGTAGGCAGCCCAGAGAGGTGACTCCAAATCCAAGTTAGATGTCCAGGAGAGTTGGAATGAGTGAGGCCTGATGGCACCTTTCTCCCTTGCTGACTATGGTGTACCACAAATGCCTTGCATAGACTAAATAGCCAACGTGCAGACAGCTAGGTAGGTGAAACCTGAGAATATGTGATTACAGCTAGAATTCTCTGTCACACTCTCAGTGACTGCCTGACAACTGCAAGTATGGGAGAGTGTATATATATGTACACACACCAGTCATAAAATTAGAGATCACCATGACAGAAATATTTAAGGGACTGATAAGCCATGCCAGTTTCAAATTTCAAAACAAGGCTTGACTAGATTGCTGCTCATTAACAACACACAGTCACAGTGGTTGCTTCACAATCACTATGAATCATTATCAGGACATAGTCACAACTTTCAATCCTTACCAATCATATCTTCAATTAACTGTGCCTACAGAGTGCAGCTGAACTGACACAGTACAGTTACCTGGCTGACAGCTATGGGCCTTGACAGCCCATCTGGCTGTCAGACCAGGATGGCCATATCTAAGAGCTCCTCAATACATCATAGAATCACAGTCATAGAATGTTAAGGGTTGGAAGAGACTGTAAAGATCATCCAGTCCCAACCACCTCTACATGGGCAGGGACACCTCTCCCTAGACCAGGTTGCCCAAGGCCTTATCCAACCTGGCCTTGAACACTTTTAGGGTTGGGGCAACCACAATATCCCTGCACAACCTGTTCTATACAGTATCTCACCACCCTCATAATGATGACTTATGGCTCTAAATAGTCAACAAGTATCTACTGGGATTTCAATATACGTAAAATCTTGCAAAAGCATTAAATTGGAAGCATTTAACCTAGAATTTGCATAAAATAATAACTGCTATTTATTATAATTTCAGTTTTACTTATGTATAGTCAAAATATCCATATGAGCAAAAATGAGACATCCCTTGCACATGGAGGCAGAAATTTCTTTTTAGGCTAAATAAAATCTTAAGTTTGTTTGTGGTGACAGGGACTCCTTCTTCCTCAGATGTCCCAAGGTAGGTATAATTTTACCATTCCTAATATATAACCAAGAGGTTATTTAAGCAGATGTTTCAGTTTTCTGCATTTACTACATGGTATTGCTTTATGTTGAACCATGTAAGAAAAAGCTTTCCAAATAGATAGGTGGCTTCCATGTACCAGCACAGGTGCTATTGCCAATCCATTCTTGCTCACTGAAAGAGCTTGACTGTAGGGATGAAATTCCTTCTAGATACAGTTTGCTTGTCAGCAATCACGACAGCTCTCCTGCTGAACAGAAAGATGCTTCATTTCTTCAATACCTGTGAGAGTCAGGGAAGATAAACCTTAGAGAGCAAGGAAAATTGTGGTGTACTAAACACTTTAAATCCAAACCCATAAAACTCCAATCAAAAGAGAATTCAAGAGTGACTGTTTCAAGGTTGTGGAAGGACAACAGCGTATGATTACAGATATGTGCGGCAACTTTTCTGCTGAGTTAAAAGAGAGTTGCTCACTGGCTTGATGAAGGAAAGGAGCAGGTGAGCTAGAGCAAAAGGAAGAATGCACTCAGTATTTAACATATCGACATCACAATGACAGCTCATACTGATGGACTCTGTATCTGCATCTGGTTATCACAAGAAAGCAAGCATAACACCAGATAAGGAACATGGTAAAGACACATCCCCTCAAAATGGTACACCTCCAGTTATAACACTGAGGTTCAGTTTTGAGTACAAATGACCTGAGAAATCATAGAATCACTTTGGTAGCCAGCTGAATAAACCCCTCTGGGCACTAATTCAAAATGTAAATAACAGTGTGACTAATTCCTTTCAGTTTAGTCACTTTTCCTATACTTACTTAATAAAGAAGCAAAATTAGCCTTTCACATTCACTTTTCTGATGCGCTTGGGTCACTGACGAGAAAAAGTTAAAGATGAAAACCTTGCAAGGTCTATTGTTTATCCTGTATTATAAGAAATTGCTCTTAAACTGGATGGGTGAATGGATGTGTGGATGGATAAATGGAAGGAAGAATGGAAAGAGAAATGATGTATATGTGAACATACTTATGCGCACACTGCTTTCATGTGAATAGAAATGTGTGTGTACACATACACCAAAAAGTGAATTTGCTACAGACAAAGCTTAGTTCAGGCAGACCCTGAGGGAATGTATTCAAAAAGAAAAAAAATAAAAGGCTCTCAGTGAAGTTAGCTGACAAACATCCATTCCAAACAGATTCAAACACTGTGGCAGACATTTGTGTAAAATAGAGCAGTTTTCAGTAGTAAGGAAATCTGATGCTATGCAGTAGCTAAGGTAACACTTTTGAATTTAACAATCAAAAACAAAGAACTTAAAAAACCCAGAAATTAAATAGATGCAGTACAGCATATACAGCTTATTAAGTCAGTCACAACATTTCTGGTTTGTGCTGCTGTTTTAACCACAGACTTCTGATTTTTAAACAAAGCTCCTGATCTCATGCAGGGTTAGCCTAGATTTTAAATTCTGATAGAAGCACTTTCATATGTTAGAGAACACTCACTGGATGGAAAATAGATTGTTTTTCTTCTGTGATTATTTTGTTCCACAGATCACGGAGTTGCTTAAGGCAGTGGGATGCTCCCCTGCGGTGCTTTTTGCTTGGTGTTTGTCAAATGAGTTGCAGAATTGTTCATCCGGTACTAATAAACAATCTCATTAATGCTGTCAGAGCCCTGCTGCCTGTTCCAGCAAATCTGTCCAAACCTACATAGACTAGTCACCTTTACTGCAACACACTCTCTCCCTTGTGTGCAGGAAGAGCTCCTCCTCCCTGCTGCATTCCTTATCTCCCCAACTGTCTCTCTATGGTCTAGTGATTAAATTAAAATTTTAAAAAATGATGTAGCAAAACTAACGTACCAATTTAACAGGTGTGTATTGCTTTCACAGTTTACAATACAGTAAGGAATACAAACCATATGATCCAGGGGACTGATCATTTTTCATCCCTCTATTATTCATGGACCTTTTTTATTCACTGCAAACAGTCCATTAAAACTGTAGAGAAATACGATTAACCAGCAAAATTTCAAATCTCGTTTAAGGGTACCTTGGATCTCAGTCCTCCAGGAAAATCATATTCGTTTGCTCTGCTAGAGCTTAAAGTCCCTCAAAAAGCAAATAAGTGTCAGGATTCATTCCTATTGTCTGGTTAGACACTCCTCAAAATTCCTAAACTTTGCCCATGAGGACATTTGTGTGGTGGATCCCTGGGAATTTCCACAGGTAGAAGGAAGGTGAAATAATAAACTACACCTAACCACACTTAACTACCGAAGCATCCAAGGTTTTTTGTTTCACTAAATAAAGGTGTGGGTAGATAGTTCTGTTTTTCTAAGAGCAACATTTTTGAAAAGTTTAATTTGGGTTTTTCTTATTTGGTTATTGGTTTTGTCCCATGTAGAGTCTTTATATTGTATTTGTGCAATAGGCTTACAGTTCAAAAATATATTTCTCTGAGTTATGAGAAGAGGAACCATTAATGACAAAATGACAAGTCAGACTATCCTTATAAGAGAAGGTCTGCAGATGTAAAAGTATCAAAAAAAGATGTACAGAGCATCTATACAATGCAAATATGAGATCTGAAGGCTCTTAAGCCTCCAGAGTGAACAAACTCAATGGAAGAAACATGAAAATAACAAAAGGTCGTTACAAAGAATGTTTCTGAACTGCCAGAAATATCAGCTGCTGTACTGAGGGCAGACCTACTACACAAAACATCCACATGACAGATTTCTTTGGGATCAGAGGAAAGCATTCATGTGTGTACATGTCAATATCATCCTTCTGCTTAGTCCATTCAGGTAGTGAAACATCAGGACCTTGCTCTTACAAAATTTGATGAGAGTCGTTCCTTTCTGACTATGCTAGAGTGAATTCACAAAAAGTGATAGTTCTTTCCAAAGGATCAGGAAAATAAATGCTTAATGAGCAGTCAGGTAGCCTAGTTTGCCCTTCAGAACTTGCTCAGGGCAATAAGGGCATCTGGATTTTTGCAGGCTGCCTCAGAATTATTCATGTACATTGAAAAATCTCATTTATTTTATTCTTGTAAAATACGCTTGGCAATTTACTCATGTCAGACTGGTGTAAGAAAAATGATTCCTTACCTTTAGATTCAGATGCTGCTTCAGAACTGAAAAGCAGAGATTTAAAACTGGGCTGAGTTTCACTAATGATGTTTCATAAACTTTCCTCTTACGTTCTCATCTGAAACTGCATCCTGCCTGGCACAGCAAACCAAGGAGCTGTCATAGGACACCTAGTCACTGCCATGCCTAGATCCACCATTGCAAGATGGATTATTACTGTCCCTGCCTGGCTCTGTGGGGCATATGCATGTACCCACAGAAGCACAGGTGGGTTCAGTGTTACAGTCGGTAGCAAAGAGCGGAGAAGGGCATTTGTGTGCGTTCTGCCAGGAGCACTTATTGCTGCTACACTGTCAAAGGGTGCAGAGGCAAATATGAACATGATCCCGAAACTCACAGTTTTATCTGGGGGTGGGGAAAAGGCAGGACCAGGGAACGGGGACCAATGGGGAGCTCTGGGGGAGTGACAAGGGGTAGAGGCTGACAGCCAACCGGGGAATCCAAACTGGGATAGATTAACAGAACAGAACAAGTATCCTGGGAGAAGCCTTTTTGGTCACCCTAACAGAAGTGGTTCTTGCAGTACTAGGGACTTGTCTTACTGAGAACTCTCTGTCCCTTGTATGTTCACCAGCCACCACAATGGATGAAATAGGAAAGGCCTCATATTCTGCTGTCTCTGCTTTCTAACATGTTTTTTTTACTAAAAATATATTAAACATAGAGAGGTTTTCAATATTGCTATGTTTTAAAGGAGCGATAACAAGTGTAAACATTTTTACTAATTAGTTCTTAGTGAATACGTCTCCTTGAGATAAGAGAGAGATTTTGACTAAACCTAAAATATTTCTTCAGTGCCTTCATGAGTGGAATTCATGAGGGGAATTCATCTGCATAAAAAGTCCATGAAACACAGGATGAACCCCAGGAAAACAATCCAATAAATCCCGTGTTCTTAACTGAATCAGATACTTCTGATATAATTTGGTGATTAGTTGATCGCCTTGTTTGCTACACACATGCAGTTTCTATCAGCTATCAGGATGAAATAATCCCAGTGCATGACTCTGCTGAATATTCACTCAGCTAAGCTATTTCAATACAGCCTAATACATAACAATTTACCAAAAGGAGTCAGAAATTAAGAAACAGACTTACCATCAAATAAAACCAATTTATTCCTCACCAATTTTCTTTTTATTGCCATTGTCCATGTTCTCTCTCACCATTCCTGCTCATTTTGCCAAATCCAATTTTGGTTTTTTTAATCTCTTCTTCCATTTCTATGTTTTGTCTTTTCTAGTTTTCACCCTTTTTTCATCGTCTCTATTTTCTTTTTTGCCTTTGCAATTCTAGTTTAAAGGCCTTCCTACACTCTTCATTTATTTTCTATATAGTGATTCATTCAGTTTCTGCAATCTCCTGCCTAAATTTTCTACACAATCTTATGTTTAGACCATGCACTTCAAGTATTTATTTTTCACTTTTTTATACTGAAATACATTCACCCATGCTCATGCTACATTTTTATGCTTTCTACCTTTTAATTGCTATAGACATTAGCAATGTACTGCAGATTTGTTGTTAAGATCACACAATCACAGAATATTTTGAGTTGGAAAGGACTCACAAGGATCATCAAGTTCAACTCATAGGTAAATGGCCCATATGAGTATCAAACCCATGACCTTGGCATGATTAGCACAATGCCAACCATTTCATAACTAAAGAAAAAACCCAAAAACCAAACCAAACCAAACCATATTCAGATAAGGAAGTCTAATGTTTGATATGAATGTTTGGTAATTAATATTAATATTTTCACCATAATTAAACAACAGAGGGGAAGACCTCAAACTTAACCTAATCATCACCTATAACCTAAAAAAAGATTGCATTCTCTATTAATACACATGTGCAACTGCATTTCTTTCAGTTCTGGACTGCACACACATGGCCTTGACAACTTTGAAATATGCAGGACTCCACAGCATGGAGAGGAGAGGAGAGCCCAACACGAAGCTCTCTGCTTTTGCGGTGACTGCCACATTTCAGTGAGGGGACATGCAAATAAAACAGCCTAGGTCTGGAAGCAGTAAAACAACTGGTCGGTTCTTCATCTGACTAACTGAAACCCATCTGCCCTTGCATGACTGAGCTAGAGAATAATGCAGCTACACTTCACTCCTTCTGAGTCCCAGGATCCCCTCTACCACACTGCCACAAGTCTTACCTAAGCCAAATGTCTCTGTACTCACAATGAAGTTGGGCTCTTAAAAAGACAAGGGACATGCTCTTCTATAGAAGTATGGCTGATGGCTTTTGTAACCTGAAAAGAAGAAAAGTTGAACCCATATCAATAGCATTGATGCAGTTTTGCAATATTTTATTAATATATATTTGGGTGTTAAGTATATTTATTTATTTATTTATTTATACCATTGAATTAATTTTGAGGGACCCTGAGAAATATGTCCCTAAATAAAGATGTCAGTGTGATGAGGAACATACCAGAACTGTATTGAATTCCACCTGGATAAATATCACTGAGGTGCCAAGAATTGGAAAATATCTTAAAATATCTGTCTCTGAAGAAAATTCACTAAGTTATCCTCATAAATACCTAAAAAGCTTTAGTTGCCTATGGAGGGTTATCCACAGCCAAGGCATCACAGCATATCACATTAACACAAGCAGGAATCTTTGACAGCAAAACCAACTATTTTGACAGTGTAGATGAAATCACCTCTGAGTTACATATGCAGGACTGTAGCAAACACTGCAGAAATTTGTAGGTACCCCTTCTCTTCAAAACTACTGTGCAGAATTGTTTAGTGTTATGTGAGGTAGGGTACCGCTGCTTATGTTAGGTATTACTGTATCATGGAGGGAAAATCTAAGTCTCATGTTTTGGTCTCCACTTTATCTTCAGTCAGTCTGATTCTGTCCTTGAGATTTAGACATAAAATTTTGATGCAGAGGATTGATCCATTTCTGGATAATATGTAAACTTCTGTGCCTCAGCCTCAAGACTCATCAACCCCATTCAAAAAAAGGCAGTATAATTTGCAACATCCTTCTATGTCAGGAAGCTACTCTAGCACATCAAGCACAGGACTACCTCCCAGGCTTGTGCTTCACCACAGTGCTGACTATCACGTAATGCCTATCCAAGCATAGTATGTATGTCAACACAGCACTGCCCCACGGGACAGGAGAATATCCCTAATTCAGCACTGACTCATATAACAGCTGTATTTTTATTCACATAGAAGAAGCACAATCACAGAAATATTCCTCTGTGTGGCAGACAACGGGCAGCCCTGATAGGAGTGTATCTGTGTGACTCCACCACTCCGGCACCTGCAGCACTTGGCAGCCTCTGCTGTGTTTTTGCAGTGGGCTGACCTTGTCCATCTGCTGCTCCCTGCCCACCCAGCTGCACTCTCACTGCTCTCTCACTGCCTTTCCTCAACAGGATGGGGAGAAATAGGATGAGAATGCTCATAGGACGAGATAAATACAGGGAGGTCACTTACCAGGTACTGTCATGGGGAAAATAGACCTACCTTGGAGAAAACTAATTTAATTTATTGACAACTGAAATAGATTCGGAAGTGAGAAACAATGATTAAAACAACAACACCCCAGCCCTTGAGCAGCACCAGGGGACGGGGAATGGGGACTGTGGTCAGAACAGAACAGCTCCTTTCTGATGATCCTTCCTCCTCACGCTTCTCCCTTGCTCCTGAGTGGATTATTCCATGGGCTGCAGTCTTGCAGGATAAACCCCGCTCCAGCAGGGTCTCTCCAGCAGAGTGTCTGATCAAGCACCTGGGGCACCTCACCCTACTCCTTCTTGTCTGACCTTGCTGTGGCATTTCTTTCAGTGCTGAGGAATTGACCTTTGTGGCATTTCTTTGCCGTCCTTTAAACGCTTTTTCACCACGCGGCCGTGCCCTGGGGTGCGTGGGCCGGGACGGGCACGGCCCGCCTGGGCACCGACAGCTGCCACGGGAGGCCTGAGGGGCCGCAATGGCCATTTGCTGGCCTGTGGATCTGAACACTAAGGCACTGACAGGGTAAATGAGTTGTCCCAGCTCCTGACTTCGGCGTGTGATGGAGCAGCCTCAGCCGGGCTTTTGCCGCTCGCTCTGTGCCTCTTCCAGAGGATGAGCAGCCACCGCCGTAGCTCACGGTTATGCACGAATGCAGCTGAGCAGAATTTTCTTGACATTTATTTAAGCATCTTTAGACGTTTTTGTCACTTTGTCCATGACCAGAGAGATATACTTATTTCATGAAATGTTGCATGTTTTACATTTTGATTCCTTTGATCTGTTTAGCTCGCTACAAGGTCGGCAGCATGTTTTAGCTCAGTGTAGTGTCTTAGATCAAAAATACACCCTGGCGTATTCTGACAAATGTGCCACCAAAACTCTTGCAGCTTTCCTTACTGTAACAGCCAAATGGCTTGCAGTAGTGATGGCATTTACACCATTTTATACTTTAGGCCATACAGATTTCTATGTTTTTAGGAGCTGTATTGTGTAGCTTCTGAAGGATCAGATCTGTACGGGTTAAGATGTATCTTTAGGGAGTCCATGCATATCAATGCATTCTTCAGCAGCTCTTCAGTAAGTGTTTTGCTTCATATGTTCCCATGAAGAATTAACATAATAAGTCAAAGACAAAAAAAGTTACAGGAAAAAAATAAGAATGGAAATACATTTAAATGAAGGAGGGGAGGGGAGGGGAGGGGAGGGGAGGGGAGGGGAGGAAAGACAAAATATAAAATAGTTGCTGACTATGTTGGTAATTCACACAGATAAGGGAGAGCAATGCCCTCTTACCCAACCAGAAGAGAATCTTCAAATTTTATCATATTTTTATATACTAAAAATAAAACATCATTCATTATTTATATTTACATCTGTTGTGTGTAGGTGTATCAGGTGAAAGGTGAGTTAGGTGTACAAGAGATGGCCACAGTGGTCCCTGGCCTTCACTGAAGAAGGCAGGACCAGGATGGCTTTAGATCTCTGCAAGCCTCCTTAAGCCATGCTGCCCCAGGGACATGAAGAAGTTAATACAATGTAAAGCAATTTTAGCCCTAATTTCCACCATTTGGTGCCAGCCCATCCCCTGGATTGTAAGACCATACCCCCTCAACACAGCTTCTTTGTACTCCATCAGATCACCTCTGCCACAGCAAACTCTTAGGTACTTGGAGAAGGAGGTATTTTGTCCCTTTGAACCACTCTGAGAGAAGATCAGAAACTAATCTAGACTATTCAAAAATGTGCATTTGTTTGCCCTCTGAAACTAGCACCAGACACTTGAAGTCACTTAGCTGAGAGAGGTATTTCCATGGTACTAGAATGGTTCAGAAATGTATTGTAGTTGAAATAAGTCATAAACTGTTATTGAATATATTCAAGAATGATATGCTATGGATTCTTCAGTGGACTGTACTGATAATAACAATGATTTTGAATGTAGAAATTATAGCTTTCTGCAGATGTAGGAGTTATACCTTTCTGCATCTTTACAGATTTCAAATATTTTCATTTATTTTCCTCATCTAAGATTTACACAAATCCTCCAAAAACCCAAACAGAATCCTTGAGTTGGTTTTCCACTGCTGACATTCTTTGACTAAATCTGTATATTGGATAAGACGCCATTCACTGCCAAAGGATTGCAAAAGGTCTTCTCTGAATATAGCAACCTTCAAATGTCTGTATAATACTTTAACTGCCCTTAATTTAGTAGCTGGACTGAACTAATTATCATGAACATCAAAAGGTTTCCAGAAATACAGTCATTAAATATTTTTTCTTTTTCATAGCATTAAAGAGCAACTCCTGGCTTTATTAGCATAAGTTTTCTCTATAATTGGGTGCTAATGATGGTGCTTTTTCAAGGATTTTCACAGCTAGTACCTTGGGGTGAGTAAACATATAAATAGCTCTGGTAAGCTTAGAGGCTGAAATCTCAGGTTAACAGCATCATTATAGAGAGGATATACAATTACAATTAGAAGTACTTCCTGAAATTATTGCTGGGGCTTTACATTTCCAAATGACTCTTAACATGACTGAAGTCATTAATATATGCCCAACCACTAAAGAAATAAAAGTTATTTTCTTGCAGCTTCAGTAAAATTTTAAGTAACTATTTACTGAATTTCAGTGATCCTTTTTTTTTTTTCTTTACAGTGAACATAAAATTGGAAGGACTCCTCCAGCAGCAGCATCCTCTCAAACAATTGGAATGTGAAGAAACAGGATCTCAGAGGAACATTCTTAAATACACACTTTCGTTTTCCATGTGTTTAATTAAAGACCATTTGCTCACTATAGTCACAGCTGATGCTTATTGGTGTCTTGAGTCCTATAATTTACATTGCATTCTACTTTGTACCCAAAGATTTCAGGGAGGTGATCAAGCTCCTGCCCTTCTTCATGACTTAAATGCATTGAGGGTAAGGCTCTTTCTTGTGACTTTTCATTCTGGTAGTGCAGGAGGGTATGGAGGAGTGAGGGCTGTCATTGATGACATTTAATGTGCAAGGTTTGTCCGTGATGGACCACTGTAAGCACTGGTCCTACCCTCCCTCAGTCTAATGGTAACACAAGCCATTATTCTTTAGGAAACCCATAACAGCCTGCTGTCACCGACCTCCAGTGTGCAAAGCACTGTCTTACACAGAGACTCTCTCTGTCCTTGTTCTCAAAACATAATGACTTCTGCTTTGAGATTTCGGGAGAAGAACAAATCAAAATGTTATTAATGTGTTTTATGCACTGACCTTAACAGCAGTGACTTCAGCTGGGAAAACATTACTTTTTAGTATACATTCTTTCCTACAAAAATGCTTCATTCTCTGTAGCAGACTTCCCCCCACTCAGATAAGGAAGAAAAGAAGCAGCAAGTGACCTACAATTCAGCTATTCTCCAGAAATCATAGGTCAGATTTCCGTTTATAACGGAATTTTAAATGCAAAATAACTGCCATTCATGTGAACTAGAAACTCTCTATTCTTCAGGAACTCTAACTTTTTTATCTAGATAATTAACTGGTTAGCCTATGAAATAGGAACAGTGGAAAAAGTAAATTAGAAAAGTTAATACTTAAAAAGTTCACCTTCACATTTTCTATCTGTTTAGAGCATTTTATAGTGTACTTAAAATTCTTAACATTTTCTTCATTAAATGAAAACCTGAGAATGATTCTTTTATTTCTCATCAAAAACATCACTGAAAGGAATAAGTTCAAAGGAAACATCTGACAGGTGACTTGGTGACTTGTTTCTCAACACATCATGAGGTGTTGGCAGGTAGGGGAGTACTCAGCATGTACATGGACTGACATTAAGGCAGCCTTCACCAGAAAAAAACAATGATACTTTCTTTGCACTGTGGAGTCTTGGCATTTCCAAGGTTGCTGCAGAATGTTTCCTGTGGTATTGAATCACAAATAAAGCGTGCAAACTTATACTTAGTCCCATGCAACTGTTTTAATAAGCCATATAAATATATAATTTTTGCAGGTCATTTTCTTAACATTACCATGAAACTACTAACTTCTACCTCCCAATGCTGAAAATCTCAACATTCTAAAGCTTTTCTAGGGACCAAAAAAAAAAAAAAAATCACAAATTTTAATTATTTTACTAAGCAAACTCATGTTGTACTTTTTTTTTATTTTCAGTGTTTAAACAAAGCAACATTTCATTGTGACTGAAAAAAAACCCCTACTTCAAACCAATTGCCCTCTATCTTTGAATAAGGTGCAATGATAACAATTTGTCAGACTGAGACCTGAACCTCACTCTTTACAAAGGAAAAGTTTGCTCATTAGAGTCTTTGCGCTTTTAGCTATAGGAATGCATCACCTTCTTTAACAATGCCCTCTGGTCAGCTGGCTTTCTGCACTAGGCATTCTGCTCCAGACAGATGTGGGGAATATTAATCATGACAGTGTTTTACCTCCTACTGCCCTGACCTTCACTGGGCAAAGTGAAGATCTCAGAAACAGAATAGCTGAAAAAGTAGATTAATTTGGGATGAGTCCTTACCATTTTGGGCCAGACCCCAAACCAGAATCAATCTAAAACCTCTGCTGAAGGCAACAGAATTGAATGTCTTCTGCCACAGCAGTCTCTGCAGGAGAAATTTACTTTTCAGTTGATTCTAGGATGCCTAAAGTATTAAAACCACTAAAGCTAGTGTATCAATATTATATGTAAATGTTACAATTTAGATTCTTTGGGAGTCAAACTATAACTATCATGATTGGCACCTTGCAAATTTGTCTGTAAATAAGGATTAATTTGATTCTTGCAGGCTAGTTCTCAGATAATTTGCAAACTCTCTTCTTCCTACAATTGCTGGATTTTTTCAGCACCGTACTAGTAAATATTGTGAATATATGAAAATATCCAGTCTTGATTTTTATTTTCAAGGAAGGTTCTAACTACAGCAAAAAGCACAAAAATATGTCTCCAATATTTAATGACATAAAAAATGTATACAGCAACTTAAAAAGAAAACAAAACCAAACCTACAAGAGTCCCCACAAAACCCCTGAATATTGAAAACAAACTAATGCTCTGGAATGCTCTTCATCATATTTCAGTTTTTGAGGCTGGCAATGCAGCTGCTAGTCCCATTTCACAAATGAAGAAACTGAAGCAGAGTTTTGGATTGATCGTGGTGAGGTGCTTTGAAAATGAGCCAAGTGCTAGGGTTCAGAGGCAGGAGAGACCACTGAGGTTCCCAAAAGCCCCAGATAAAAGTTCCAATTACATTCATTTACCTTTTAGACTTTATCATCATGTAATGAGCTATTGCATCAGAGAAAACTAATCAACTCTTATCCTTTCAGGGTGAAAGGACAAGTAGTCACATTGTAGTTACAGGCTCAGTTTTGGAAAGCCAGAAACCCTCACTCTAAGCTAGCATGCAGTTCTACATGCCTTGTAACTCAGTGGAAAATCTCAGCAACAGATGATTGGCCAAATTCACGTGAAAGTAATATAATTTATGCCAGTGTAAATAATACAACAAAATCTCACAGATTATTTAAATAAATATGGTACTGGAAGTTGGCAAGAAGCCTTTCAGACAGGAGAAAAGAAATTTAATTGGAAAGTGTATTAATGACCTCTATTTTTGACAAGGAATAAGTCTTCATAAGACTCATCTCATCAATAGTTTGTGACTTCCTCAAAAAGCAGCCATGGCTGGGGCAGGAGCAGAACAAGCTGCCTCACTGATGAGCCTGAGCTCCTATTTGAAGGAAGAGCGATGCCCGTGACAGGAGGTCCGTGAAACTCTGACACAGAGGAGGAAAGAGGGGCTGCATGACTGACCAACTGTAGTCACTGCTCAAGACCGAGGAGCAGCTCCCCTCTGGGACACACTCCTGCATTGGCCATCGGGGGTCTCCAGTGTGCCTGGGAGCTCAGGGCCCCAGATCAGCTCCCACCCTGCCTGGGAGCAAAAGGAGTGCCAGCTTCCATCCTCCCTGTCTGATGAGATCCTGTCACCAGATCCTGACTCCCCCATGGCCCTGAAAGCGAGATGCTCCACTAGTTTGTGTGCAGTGTACAAGTCACATTTACAATCTCCAGGTTTTTCTTATTGTAAGAAGCCAGAATCCCACACCTGTGTGGGAGTAAGGCAACTCTTCCCACAGGGGTGGTTCACCTCTGCAGGACGAGGACAATTTCAGAAAACTTGGAAGACCAGAAGCACCACAGCCCCTCAAGGTGCACGTGCTGCCGTGGCTGCCACCATGGGGGGCGAGGACCTTCCCAGCAAAATGGCACATGCACATGGTCCCTGTGTGCTCAGCTACTGCCCCAACTTCAAAAGAAAAAAAAAATCTTTTGCTAAATGTTATTTTTTTCCCTTTCCTCCTTGTCTACAGAAACCTCCCACAGTTTAACAGCAGGAACCAAGGCCCCATATGGAAGAGCTGCCAAGAGACTCTTTGGAGCAGCAGTGCAGTAGGAACATCCAACTGCACCCGACTCTGCATTTCCCTCAAAGTAAAACAAAGCGGTACTGCTGTTTGGGTTTAGAAGAACAAATGCTTTCCATGGTGTTGTTATACAAATCTCAGTTTGCACTACAATGGGTTTTTTACACAGTAATTAATTTTAGAAAACTGTTTTTAAATTATAGTACTTTTTATAATAGTTTCCCTGTGATAACCTAAAAATCCCAACAGTCAGTTTCATGCCCTCTGAAGTGATTTCTCTTTTAGTTTGCTTTTATTTTAAGCATAATTTATCTTGTACTTCTTAGTGTATGCAATAAATAAAGGATAATATTGATCATGCATGTGTTTACTGCAGAGAAACAGTCTCATTTTAATAATTCTGCAAATAATACAGCTTTAAATGTAGAAATATAAGCCAGCAGTGTAGGCAAAGTTATAAGAAATGGTAAAAGAAGAGAAGAAACTGCTCATGTATACACACTATTATGTTTCTTCAGGCAGTTTGAGCTAAAAAAGAGTTCCTGCTGGGGCTTTTTAAGAATAGAAGCAATTAACACAAATAATTCTTGACTGTTTACATTCTCAAGACCTTATCTCTCTCTCTCTTATTAAAAGCAATTGAAAAACTCCCCATTACATCACAAGACTTAAACAAGACCTTTAATTTTTCTATCAACTTTCTAGACTGTTATGTAGGTGTGTTGCTTTCCTGGCATTTGAGATAAAAAGAGAAATTACATGGGTAGGTTTTCTCAGTATTTAGATTACCTTTTTTATGAACTTTTATATACACAGTTATGGGGATCAGGTCTAATCTTCCTATTAGCATTTCTGAATCAGACCTTTCTTTAATAAGATTGAGACGCTAAGGGAAAATTATTGTAGCCTTCTCTAAATTTATCTCACAATCAGCTCTGTCAGTGGAAGACACTATAATTCAGTAATATTGCATTCTGGTAAGCTCTTCTTTTTTCCCAGAAATACTAGCTGAAATGTGCAAAATACAATTTTTCTTATACATTCTTAACCAAAAAATATTGCAGGTGATGAATAAAGGTAAGATATATTTATTAAAATGCTTTGTCTAATGTCTCATAAAATCTTAGTATCTCCAAAATTTATTTCAATTGGAATAGTAATTGTACAAATCGTACAAAGTGGAAACTATTCAAATAGCCATAAATACACAACAGTGATAAATATAAAGGTTTTGATTTGTGGGAAGAAGTGTTGAAGATTCAGTTTTGTTTTAAGCTCCTCTGTCAAATCTGGAAAACAGAAGGAAATTTTGGAAAAAAAAAGATATCTTGAGAAATTTGGAGCTTGAAGTTTGAAATTTGATATCAAAAAGTGGTACAGTTTAAGGCACTTCAGTTTCATCCCTCTGCGTAAGACTCATGTAGATCAAAACATGAAAAAAATATGAAACCAGGAAAGCATTTACATCAGAAGAGGTCAGGCTGATGGCACTGTCCTGCCACCATGTGACAGTATCCACTCCTGCCAGTCTGCAACACCTCCTTTTTCTGGCAGTGCCAAGCCTACAGCTGCCCAGAGGAGCTCTTGGCTGTTTGCACAGAGGTCGAGCACGGGATCAAACCATGGCTTCAGCCTATACTGTTCTCTGTGGCTACTGTAGCTTTTGTCCCCTTTTCTGAAGGACATGGAAGAATGTGCTGGATTTCTTCATTTCTTTTCCACTAATCTTTATTCTTTTAACTAATCCTGGTGATACAAAAGTCACATGGCCTCGTCCACTTTATGCTTTAAGAAAGGTAATAGAACCTCTTTTTGATGCTCAGAAGCCTTCAGTAACTCAGAAAATATAACCAAGATCTAATGCAAGAAAATATAAAAATATTAATCTTGGCTTTGTTGGCTCTCTTTCAGATAATTTCCCTTTTGTATCTAATTATTGAATTTTGACATTTTCATATCCCAAATTCAAGCCTTGGAAAGATGAGATGCCCTGAATAGTAATGGGTAGGTGCAGCTTGCTCACTGAAAGAATACAGACAAATTACAATATTAGTTGTGATTTTTTTCCACTAAGACTAGCAAATGAGTGTTTGTCATTGTCCAGGTTTTGAAATAATATTTTAAGCTGGAGGAAACAACTAGACAACCAGAATTCCAGGGCTGATACATGACTGCGACACTCATGCTCTGCATGTCGTCCTCCAAACACCTTCCCAGGGCCTCCTGCCGCCCCTTTGTGAAACCATTCACAGGAAGGGGAATTTATGCCCTAGGACTACACTACCAACTACACCCTGCTAAACAGACAATTTTGAATTAGCATAATGCCTTCAAATCTTGGAGAGCCCAGGAGAGAGACAAGCAACTCCTTCTGGGGTGCGTGTACACCACAGTAGTAACGCTGAGTTCAGTGGAGACAGACGACTTCTCAAAGCTGAGAAGCTGAAGCTGTGGTGGCTTCTTAATGCTGAAGATCACATATTAGGTCAATATTTTCAAAAAGATTATCATAGGTTTTATTGCTCTGGTGGGGACAGGGTAAGGTAACGTGTATACTGAACAGATAATGTGCAATATGTGGTTATGCGTGAGGCTTTTGTTTGAATTAAACAAACAGAAGCCATTAAGAGGTGTTCCTACTCCTAAATAGCCTCTATACTTTTAAAAAGATTGTTTCAAAACTAGCTGCCTGAATGATAGTAGCTGAGAACTGGTTATATCAAAGGAATGTGTTTCTGCACTACTGGAGCTGCCAGTTTTGAGGGTACTGGGGCCCATCAGAACATGCCTTAGGGTCGCTCGCAGTGCAGCCCCAGACACGAGCACAGCACAACAGGCTTCAAACCTGCTCCCAAAGTTGGAAACAGCAGCAAAACTAGCAGAATAATTTGTGGAGACACTTTCAGTCCAAGATTGCCATCTTGTGGACAGCAATTGCAGAAGAAAATTTTTAAAACCTCGACTTGCCATCCTGTCATCAGCAGTCACAAATTTGACAAATTTATTGCACTCTAAAAAAAAAATAACTATTTTTCAGTGAATCTTTAAGATCAAAATAAGGATGTTCAGCTCTCCCAAAACAATCAGAGAAATTTCAGTTTACAAAAAATTAATAATATTTGATGATACATTTTTTGCAGCATCAACATTTTACAATTACAAGGAACAGTTTTACATGCAAGAATTATCAATCCATACAGGCTGGGGAATCAAGGGACTGAAAACAGCCCTTATGAGAAGGACTTGGGGGTGCTGGTGGATGAGAGGCTGGACATGACCCAGCCATGTGCACTTGCAGCACAGAAAGCCAAACATGGCTTTGGCTGTGTCCAAAGCAACATGACCAGCAGGGCGAGGGAGAGGGTTCTGCCCCTGCTCAGATGAGACCCCACTTGGAATACTGTGTCCAGTTCTGGGGTCCCCAGCACAGGAAGTACATTGACCTGTTGGAGCAAGTCCAGAGAGCCACAGAGATGGTCAGAGGGCAGAGAGCACCTCTGCTCTCAAGAAAGGCTGAGAGAGTTGGGGTTGTTCAGCCTGGAGACCTGATGTCCCTGATCATTGCAGGAGATTTGGACTAGACGACCTTTAGTGGTCCCTTCCAACCCATAATATTCTATTCTAGGACTATGATTAATGGTTTATAAATTTAGACATAAAAATTTAATTAAACCTTTTAGAAGGTGACTTGGTAAAGTAATATTGTCTCTCAACAGACTTTAGCTAGCAAAGCAGCTTTAATACAGGGAAACTGCTCACCTATCAAGTTACACAGGTAACAGATTCCTTTAAAAAGGTTAGTGGGCAGAAATTATTTTATTTACTCAATATTTGGATCTAAAATATTTTAATAGATCTGCATCCTACTTAAATATATTTTAGAATGCTGATTTTAAAAACCCTCCAAAAACAGTCTGTTCTCAAGGAAAGATGTGTGTAATAAGGAAAGATTTTAAACACAATTATCTGGACCGAACAGCATATATCCGATATACATGCATGATGCATATATGTATGTTTGATTTACTTAGGTTTGCCATTGCCATGCTTTTGAAACTGCCCTCCTGGACTCAGATTGCTGGGCTTGGAAATCTCAGGCACGCAGACATTCCCTACAACAGGGCACATCTGGAGAATGCAGGTTCATTGTGGGGAGCGCTGAGCCCCGCTCCCTGCTCTGTCATCTGCTACCAACGAGACTATTTCATCCGAAGATAAAAGCTAAGAGCATTTTTTCCTGTTTTCCAAGACCCTGCAGTGTGTGTGGCTCCTTCTTTGTACTGTTAATATGTAGCTTACAATGAGACCTCAAAATGCCACATTTCACTTGAGAAGCCAATGAGCCTGTGTTGAAAGGGACCCTTGGTCAATAATAACCATATATTGGGGATACATGATATAGAGGGTATCAAACTGGGACATTATTGAAGATATACTACTTTTCTTTAAACATTTTGCATTTTATTTCAGAACTACAAATGAGAAACAATAACAAGTTTGAAATCTAATCACATTGTAGCAATCCAGTAACAATCAATTACTATCAGCCGCATTTGCATTTTATTTACAGCTTCATTTTCGTAAATGGAAGCTTTCTTTTAATATTTTATACTGTACTGCAGTCACTTTAAACTGTGTATTAAATATATAATATCAGCCATTTAACTGTAAGAGATTTCTAGTGCAATTTTCCATAATATTTTATATAATGATCACTCATTCTCACTTAACTTTGTCTCAGCTCTATTTACTCTGTTATTTATTTGGTGTACTAATACACAGAGGAGATTCTAAGTAAACACACACAACTTCTATAGCAGAAGTTGAAAAACTGCAAATATATTCAACAATTTGTGTCCATAATAATCAGATTAATTTTAACAGTGAACATTCATTTTAACTTTCCAAGTTGAAATTATTCATACCTGATGTTCAGAAGCTTTAAAATTCCTCCTGTCTAAATTAAATGAAGAGAAATACTGTTCCACTTTTGAAAAAGAACCATGAATGTCTTGAATGGGCCATGTACCAAAGATTGTTGCATTTGAGAACATGCAACATAATGCCTCAGTGAACATCAATGCACGTCTGAAAAGCTCAGGTCTGTAATACAGCACACGTGGCACAGTCTAGAGCAAAGAGCGTGGTAGAATATATCAGTCCTTTAAAACAAGAAAGGCAAGCAAACAGGCTGGCTTCCTTCCACCAGGCACTAAGGTGTGGATTTGGCTGAAAAAAGGCACTGCCATGCTAACACACTCACACCTCAGCAGAATGACAATCACAGACTCCATTCAGCTGTTATTAAGGCTGTAAACATAGAAGAAGAGACTGCCAAAAGCAAAGACCAAACAAAAAAATCCGTCTCTTCTTGGTATGTGCTGTTGCAGTAAGCTTTGTCAGTTTTATTGCTTTATCTTATCAAAAGATTTTATAAGATAAAAACAAAATTATTGCTTTATCTTTATCTTTATCAAAATTTATTCAAATTTTGCAAATTTTCATTATTATAAAATTCTCATACAAAGCACATGAGTAGGAGCAGATGTTATGTCACAACAATAACAAATATACATAAACTCATGTGATGTGTTTTGACATGTTTACATTATCACCTTTCTGTTAAATCACAGTTTTGAAGAAAACATCAGATGTGACATCAAACATCATAAAACAGAAAATAAATTGTACCTATAGAGAATAACTTAATATGGATATCTAAAAAGGCCATCTGCTCTCATTGTCCCTGTATATATCAGCTGAGTAAATCCAAAATTCTGAAAGTGGCTTCTGACACTAAAGACACAATCATTTAATTTTCTCCGGTTCTAATTCCTATTGTATCCCAATGTTTCTTCCAGCATGAAACATTAAGTGGGTCTATTTTTAAAGAGCTATCTAATGCAATACTAATGGCATGAAGACCAGTGTTTCCACTGAAAAGAACATAAAGGAATAAAACCAATGAGCTCCTGAGATAAGCTACTTGTAGCTTGTACTTCATGTTACCACCCAGAGAGACACGTGGTGACAGAAAATTCCACACTAAATGGAAATTCCATTTCTGCCTGGTGCTGCAAAGAGAAATATGTAAAGAATCCTGCTGTGGACCACAGCTAATAATTCCTCAATGAAATTAATAGGAATATGAGGGCAGAATCACTGTTTGCACATTTGAGTAGTAATCTGCAAATGTCAAAATTTTAAACTCTTACTAGAAAACAACTTACGTGGAGTTTGCTCCTTTGGGAAACATGAAACATCATCATTAGAAATGTTTTGGACTTGTGTCTTGGTCAGCAGCAACACCTTTTAAGCAAGGACTAAGCATCTTCAGACTGACTACAGCTAACACACTTTATTCATGCAAAGTAATTTTTTAAATTATTTTTTTAGCACAGAATAGAACCTGGTGCTTACTGGGAGTCATTTTCATCTATCAAAACAATAGAGATTTCTTGGGAGATTCTGTGTACACACATTAATCATCTTCTGGTCCATGTGTTTGCTGCAGGCACGTGCTGAAATTCACTTTAAAACCTCCATTGATTTAAAAATGTCACAGCTGTTTCTCAGAAATATGTTTTTCTGTAAAGACAAACATGATCTGCTTCACTCAGTTTAACAGAGCCTCTGTATTTATAAGGACACTAAACCATCATTGTGCAGAAGCTGACAGAGCAAAATTTCTTTGCAAACCAGCTCTAAGTTTTAGTGGGTTTAGAACAGGCTTGAAAAGACATTTCTGTAGCAGAGTACAGGACTTAAGACCCAAAGGCTCAGATTATCCACTCTTGCCTGGGAAGGAACACATTTTTAATCTCTCTGAATATTAAGCCTAGACATTTTTGTACACTCTACCTGTACAAGCAGATAATCTTGGCAGAAATACAGCAATAATTTTAAGCAGTGTCACAGCATGAGCCTTGCCTTTATCCCACAGGTCTATCACGTTATGGGAATTGTCTGTAACCCAAAGATGAAAATATATTAATACTGCATCACTACGTATATTCTTCATACTTTTTATAGACATTTTTATGACTCATGTGCTGGGTTATTCGAGTGCAACAACATTCTGAGCTCCTCTCAGTTGCTAGTCAGTTCATGGAGGAAAAAAGTTAAAGCTGTGGGTGTTATCTTCCACGGTCATTTTGGGGCCAACAATACAAGCAAGTTGACCAGAACCCTACAGCAAATGCTTTCTGTCATAGCAATGATACCAGCTGCATTCCACAGAACTGACCAGCACAGGCAGCCTTGGGCTGCTCCCACAGAGCCTGTTCCTGATGAAGGGAGCAGGTGAAGGATGAGAAGCTGCTGCAGTGACCACGAAAGGCTGCATGACGCAGCACTGTGTGGTCACAGCAAGATGTGTGCTGCTGCCAGAGAAACACAGGTGACACAGAGGGATTCCCTGTCCCTGGGTCAGTGCTGCTGCGCAAGAGAGGTGTCCTCTGTATTCTGTTCAGGATGGACAAATACCCAAATTATACACTGTCCTCAAACAGCAGCGACTTTGAAGGAGAACAAATGTACCCCAGTACCCCAGTTGTCTTAAAAAAAATTATGGCAATAGAGCATAATGCAATGTAATTAATCTCTGCTGTTTTATTCCTAAATAACCCATGTTCTGTCCTCAGTACTTTTGTATTTGTTTATTCATGAAAAGGAAATTAATTTCAAAGTCCCAAGTAAACTATCTTTGAAAGGTGGATAGTGGTTTTGCGCCCAAAGAACCCATAGTTCCATCTTAGAATCATGTAAATATCTTAAATGAACATATTCAGGATCTCTGAGAAGAGCTGACCATCTGTCAGGAATAAGGAGAAATCCCTCCAGATCTTGTTTTGGACAGGAGGCTGCATTAACCACCTGTCTGTGCATATGCCTTTAGGGACATTTGGGACCAGCTCAGTGTGACCTCTGTGCTCATTTAGATTTATTTTAACAGGCAATATGTTATGTTGAAACAAAACTGTCCCTGTGGCATCACCCATCAAAGAGAGTATCTGCAGCATAAAGAGCAGGCCTTCGTGGGGGAAAACACACAATTCTTTTCAAAGTTGTCAATATTCCTGAGGTTTTATTCAAATCATAGCTGGAATTTTCTCTGGGTAAAAGCTGGGTGCAATTAAAAAGGGCATGTTCATTGGAAAGATTAACATAGGATTTGGATGTGAAGTTAAATCAAGACTGACATAAGAAAATCCCCACAAAATACTATATTCTGCTAATTTCTGGTAGAAAACATAGGAATCTCCTGGGTTTAAGATACAGATGTTCAGATGTAAGAAACTTTCTATGAAGAAAGAGGTTTGATAAGGTTTTAGTGACAGCTAAACTAGATTTGTAGGACATTTTGCCTTTCCTTTCTGTAAGCCTCCAAAATGTTTCCAGGCACATTTTTTATCAGATTGATAATAAGAATTACAGTGTCACGCTAGGGTAAAAGATTTATATTTCAACCACACACAGCTTTCCTGTTCAGGGTACATTTATCAGCTGATAGCAAATCCATAATAATGAAATAATTCCCGATTAAAATTATAATAAAGTGCTACACAATGTCATTGTAAGTATAAAGATGTTCTTAAAGTTTCCACTACTCTATTAATTTCAGTATTAATTCTAATACTGATGTTACTTTAAATGTCAGTACTATCAAGTATTTCACAATTAAAATACTAAGAAATATGATGAGACTTTTTATAAATACCTATATCAATGTTATAAATATGGAGAGCACCAGGAACATGAAAATAATGTTCAAACTAAAACATATTTGTGTTTAATAGATCGTGAGAAATGCCTTGAGCATGAGTAAGTGCAGTTTCCATGGAGTAATTTAGCTTTGATATTTTCCTTTTTATAACACAAACAAAAACCCCAGCAGAAGTAAGAAAATTACTATCTGTGTCACTTGCCACTGATTGAAGTATTGATGGTAATTCCATCTCATAAAACAGTTTGTCTTTTTATTTGAAAATCTGAAAAACCTTGGCCCTTTTTTAATGTGTGCCTTTTTAGTTTTCCACTTGGAAACATTTTACTTCAGAAATGGCCTATCTTTATTTTTAACTCCCTGCAAGAGGGAAAAAGTTAAAATGGTTCACATCAGATGTAAAAGTTTTAACCATAATGACATTTACAGAAAAAGAGGATTGAAATATTTTATACAAAAAAAAAGGAAAAAAACCCAACATCCTGAAATAGTTTAATTAATTACTCTGTTAAGATAGAAAATTATAAAATTCCACAAAATCTGTCAGCCATCTAAACCTGAGCTGTGAAGGTATCAGCATTACAGAGCTTTTTCCCTAATGTCAAACCTAAAACATCTTGACAGCAATTGAAGCCTGTTATTTCTTCTCCTACATGAAAGTTGTTGCAGAAAAGAGTTCTTTTTTTTTCTTTAATCTACTTTTTATATGCTGCAGGCTCATTTTGGCTTCTCAGAATTAAACACCACCAGCGGGATGGACTATCAGATGTTCCTCTTTCTGTTGAAAATGAAATCTTTCCTGTTGCCTGAGAACAGAGCCAGCTTCACACTGCATGAAACCTCCAAACTGATGAAGATAGCAGGGCTGATGCTGCTTTGTCTTTTCCTGTTGCTACTGTTAGGAGAATTAAGAGCAAGAAAGGGACAGGAAAGAACTGACTAGAAGAGTAACCTCATGAGGAGAAAATGGTCTTTGAATGTTTCTCACCCAGTTGTTATTAAAAATGTACGTGCTAAGTATATATGGTCTCTTTTTCTGCAAACCTCATTTATATAAGCCTGAACCTTGCAGTCAGACTTCTGTAATCACACTGCGAGAGTAGGACACGGCCATCATCCAGACCAGCAGTGTCAAAAAGCTGCAGTTGTCATGTTTCTGCAAAACCAGTAGTAGAGCATAAATCAACTAGACTATTCCTTGCTGGCTTTTCTCTATAGGTTTATGTCTTACCACACTGCTTTGTTTTACATCAATGTACCAAGGGGGATGGGGAACAGAAGCAATGCTTTGGCCTCTTTAAGGGTCTTGGGAAATGGCTAGAGATTGCCTGAACCATTTGTTAGTTTTGATCCACTTCAGATGTTTGTCCAACATAAAGAGCACTCAGAATGAAGGAAAAGTCCCTGTGTGAACCCATTACATCATATGGGTTTACCTATACATGTAGACAGACACATAGAAACTGCATTATACAGGTGGAACTTATCAGAACGATGTTTTCTGTAATTATTAGATACACTTTCTTATTCCTAGAACTCAGCGAACTTTTTAAGTCTTTGCTTCAGACTCATATCAACAACAGAGTTGCAAATAATTGCAAAAAATTATATGCATAGATTCATTTGGCATATACTCTCAAGATACCTGAAATTGCTGCTTGTTCTGTTCCCTTTGAAGTAGGAATCCTTTTTACTCAACATATGTCCGTAGCCTTGTGATTCCAACTGACTATTTAAATATGAAAGCAAAGCTGTACTATTTTGAATCTGATAAAACAGTCACCACTAAGCCTTTGAGATCTGTTGTCACTTTAAAGTCTTCATTAACAGCAGAAGAGCAACTACCTTGAAATATCTGCTTTAGCATCAGATCCCTCCGAATTGTGCTGTGTTGGTCACATGTGCTCCAGACAGATGGACCTACAGCCCATCAGTCCAGTAAATACTGATTTAATGGAAAGTCGCTCAATATTCTCAGTAAATTTCAGAAGAAAACAGCAAATTCATTTTGATCTATGGGGCAGGTAGTGATGAATTAGCATGCAGAAACAGCAGCCCTCAGAATCAGGAAAAGTACGAAGTAAGCTCTAGCTGGTTGGATTGTGGACAGTGAAAATAATAGCACTCTGAAAATGGCCTAAACAAAACAAATTAGGATAACATAAATAAAAAGGTTAAAATGACATTCCCAAATTATGCTAATTCTGCAGCAGGAGTGATCTGGCAGTACATTTCAGCTCTACATTTAAAGTGTAACATCTTACAGCATTAGACTCTAATCCTTCCATGGGTAGACTTTTATGCTCATATGCTCATTCAGTAGATACCTGGATAGGACTTCTGTTGCAAGGAAATGACAGTTAGGAAAACAACATTTTTCAAATAAATTATTTTATTTGTTTCAGAAGACTATTCAAATCTTTAATCTGAGATAAAAAATGCCTTTTAGTTATTTACTTCAAGACTGTAAAAGTAAGAGAAATGAAAACAATGAAAATATCTACATGGTATGTCTAATTTAAACCCAAGCTTTTCACCAAAAGTTCTTTAAAATCTATAGAGTTAATTGCTTAACTGAGGGGCCCTTCACTCTGGAAAGTCTCAGAAGGTCTGCAAGGAAACCTGTCCATTCTCAGCACGCTTGAAGCCCTTCAGTACATAATATATTGCATAAAATACGGACTAAAAGACAGAAATGAACAGCCTTTGCCAGGTGAGTACATGATCTGTTTGGGTCAGCATAGTTTTCTTGTTCCAAAGCAAACTCGCAGAGATAAGCTTAAATCATCATGGTTAATTATTTTGCCTGTGATGAGAAAGGTCTTTATCACTGCTAAAGTTATTCCACTTTAAATAAGCAATTAAATATTTATCAAGCAATGAATCCAGACATTTTATATCTCGTGTTTGGCCTGCAGAGTGAGTCTTTGTGGAAACAGTTTAAAATTTGCCAGAGCTGAGCAGCTCCACCAAAAAATGAAACCATGAGTATCTGCTTGCACTGTAGACATGAGGGCAGCAGTGGAAATATTTGCCTGGCTGTGTTCGGATTCCTCGGCAAACTCAAGCAGGGCACAGAGTTGATCTCAGAGATCCATCCTGCATGGATACTGCCTACCAGGACCACAAGAGCTGCTTCCTTGAGAGGTGTGGGGGACTGACCCTGACTGGGAACAAGTGCCCACCAAAGCCACTTTGTCACTCACCTCCAGAACCGGACAGGAGAGAGAAAATGTAACAAAAGGCTCCTGGGTCGAGATAAAGACAGGGAGAGATCACTCAGCAGTTACAGGGAGAGATTACTCAGCTGTTTGGTCAGCAGATCCCGGGCAAAACAGACTCAGCTTGGAGAGATTAGTTTAGTTTCTTGTCAATCGAATCCAAGTAGGATCAGAAGAAATAAAATCTTTAAACACCTTCCCACCCTTCCCTTCTTCCCAGGCTCAATTTCACTCCCTATTACTCTACTTCCTCCCCACAGGCTGCACAGGAGGATGGGGAATGGGGGCTGTCATGTCAATCCATCACACATTGTCTCTTGTCATTCCCTCCTCCTCAGAGGGGGGGACTCCTCACACTCTGCCCCGGCTCCACCATGGGGTCCCTCCTCTGGGAGCCAGTCCTCCCTGCACTGCTCCAGCATGGACCCCTCACAAGGTCACAAGTCCTGCCCCCACACCTGCTCCAGCCTGGGCTCCTCTCCCCGTGAGCCCGCAGGTCCGGCCAGGAGCCTGCTCCAGTGTGGGCTTCCCACAGAACCACAGCCTCTTCTGGGCATCCACCTGCCCCGCCATCGGTCTCCTCCAAGGGCTGCAGGTGGATCTCTGCATCCCCACGGACTCCATGGGCTGCAGGGGCTCAGCTGCCTCACCATGGGCACCATGGGCTGCAGGGGAATCCCAGCTGCAGTTCCTGGAGCATCTCCTCCAACTCCTTTTGTACTGCAGGGCTCTTTGGACTCTTTCACACATTCACACTCCTCTTTCCAGCTGTCGTGCACCAGTTTCCCCCCCCCGCCCCTTAAATCTGTTATCCCAGAGGCACCACCACCATCACTGATGGGCTCAGCCTTGGCCAGCACCGGGTCTGTCTTGGAACCAGAGGGCATTGGCTTCATTAGACATGGGGGAGCCTTCTGGAACCTTCTTACAGGAGATACCTCTGTAGCCCCTCTGCTACTAAAACCTTGCCACTCCAATCCAATGCAATGGATTAAATGGGCCCCAGAACATTCATTTTCAAAGCCAGTGTCAAAATTTCTCTATTTCATGCAAGCATGGGATTCAGCAAGTGACCTTTTTGATAAAACAAACTTTTTAAAACTGAAAAGTTGTTCAAAGCTTAATGACCTAGATTTATCCTTTGCCAGCAACTCTTCCTTAGAGAACAAGTCAGGATTTAATTATGTCCCACCCCAGAGATTGCCATGACCTTCTAAATAGTTAACTTTCATAATTTAGTCTTAGAACATTATAATCTTTCTCTGCCAAAGGCCTATTGATATTGCTATTGTCTACGTGATCCTGAGACATCACTAGCAGTAAGTCAACTCTGTGACTGCAGTTACAGTTGAAGGACACAGCAAACTCCATCTCAGTTGTGGACTGCATGAATCAAACCATGGCAAATAGTAAAAAATTGAGTGAAACCACTGATTTTATATAATATTTTTTGTACAAGTGCTCTATACTAAAAAAAGAGGTTTTTATCTAAAAAGCATTTTTTTACCAAAATAAATTGGACATGAGTCAGTTCTACTCTGCAGAATGCAGGCATATTTACTGAAGAATAAACTGTTTTAATTACCTTTACATTGTTTGTATATATTTCTTCTGTTTGATCTACTAGTTGAAGAATATTGTCTGGAAATCAGGACCTTTGAAGACTTGTATTTGTCTGTAATGTATATTGTTTTGAAATAGGTAATACAAGAAATCCAACCAAGCAGCTAATTTAAAATTTCATATTGAATACGTATTGTCACAAGTGTAAATGCTAGTTGTCAAAAATCCAGACTGCTTACTTCAGCAGGCCTGTTTGGGTGCACAGACCAGGATCCAGCTACACTGGTTCTTGTGCACCTTCCTACTCTCACATTGTGCAATGGTAAAAGCCCCATGCTGAAGATATCCTCAGTTAGTTCACCTCCTTCAGAGTTAACAATTTCATTTTCCCCCTCACAGCAGAGGAAGAGAAAGAAAATCAACTAAAGGGAAACCTGACAATGACTGAAAGATGAAGCAAGAGAGAAAATGGAAAGCAGGGCCACGTCCTCTTCATTTCTGTCTCCAGGCAGTTACTTTTACAGTTCCGCCCTTGGGAAAGATTATCAGAAATGATAAGGGATGAGCAGAGAGAGGGGGAGCAACAAAACACGAACAAGTGAACAAGTAAGCAAACAACCTTAACAGAGTAAGAGAGTTAGGTTTAGATTTTTGTTGCAAAAATTTTGGCCCGTGGCTGTAATTTTTCACTGATGATATATGAATTTTAGCCCAAGCCTTAAGTTTGGGCAAAATTCAGCCCATTAAGGTATCTACACTTTGCTTCTGAAGGAAAACTATTTAACTAAGGTTGTACTCATTTAGTGAAAATGAATTCTGTTTGTGAAACATATATAAAGCAGTTTATGGTTTTACTGTGTTTTCACAATAAGCTGGTCTTCATGAGAAAAGCTTTCCACAAGAAAAATTATGCCTAAATTATGCCTAGTTCTCCTATCTCTTTGTAGTATATTTGTACTAAATGAGCAGCTCATCCATCAGAATGGAGTACTCAAATCCCTTAAAGACCTTGAGCTAATTCTGTGCTATCATTTGATTAAAACTCGGTGCCTCCACTTCTCCAAAATAAGGAATTTTTTTCTGTTTTAACTGCTTTAGCATGTATTTAGGGAATAATACTTAACAACCTTTTTGCCCAGAAATCTAGCAGTATGGAATTAACTTACATAAAATGTTAAAACATTCATATCTTTATCAGCACATAAAGAAATGGAAATGGAGTTTCTAAATGAAGCAGAGACTGGTAAAACCCCATAACTTTAAAAACATTACAGATGAATTTAAACTCTTTAACTACACACACTATTTGCTTTGGTAGTCCCCAAAGGCATTTCCAGGATGCACAGTAGAACTTCTATTTATTTCAGTCCTGTCATGGCATACACATATAGATTGGATACTGGGAACAACTGGTACCAGCAGTCAATATAGCAGTAAATAGATTAAGATCAATTAGCACCTGTTGTATAAGAAAAGGTTTTATATTGTGTTTCACATCTGCAGCACAGGAGTAGAAATTAGGTAGAATCAAGATTTATGGGTAGATGAGAGACCAAGATAAATAAATGTACTGAAGCAAAACTTTTTGATAAATTATTAATCTGGTTTTGGGAACAACTTTGATTTTCATTGAAGCATATTCATTTCAACAAGGCTTTTTTTCGAAGGCTTCCTATTTACAGAATGGATGGCTGGTTGGAGTAACAGCAGCCCAAGTTCAGTGTCCACAGGATGAAATGGGAATCTGAGTTTCCCATGTCCCATAGGGCTGCTCTGCCTACAGCACTATTGACTATTCTAACAAGTGGTTAGAGGATTACTGCCTTAAAATAAAAATTAAAAATTTACCATAACAAGACCATTGATGCTGATGCAAAATGAAAGCAAATTGAAAGAAATCTTAAACTTTTGTACTTTTTGCTGTCTAATCCCGACCCACAAGTTTTCTCCCTTTTGCTCTTCCTCTGCCCTCCCACATCCCACAGGCAGTGATGGAGTAGCTCTGCAGGTGCTTTGCTGCTAGCTGGGGTCAGCCCAACACACTCCTTTTCTAACAAAATTCACTGAGCAGCTAAGCCGGTGACTAAATCCCAAATCTATCAACTGACTAAAAAAGAAGATGTAATTTTGCCACTGAGGCAGAAATAAGTTCAGTTGGATTCCTAGGTCTGTCCCAGGCTTTCTCTGTGGCCCTGGACAATCTGAATTGCTACTGTCCTTGGTTAAGCCACTCAATTTCCAGCAATAGGAGTTTGACTGAAACTAATGTAATAGCAGCAGCAGCAGCACTAAGCCATGTATGGCTTTTGTCTGGATCTAGAACTGTTCTCCCTCTTGTTTGTAATCCAATTAATCAGTAAGAGGTTGTCTAAACTCATAGCCAAACAGCCTGTGGTTTTATGTTACAGAAAATCCCATGAATATCAGAAAAGATAGTGGTAATTGGATTATGTGTGCTTGAGAGGACCAACATCTACTGCAAAGGTTTCCTGTGTTCTCTTGCTCCAAATGCAACAGCTAAGGAGGCTCAGCTTCAGCTTTGCAACTGTGTTTGTTCTTTAGCTGGTAATTGTACACACACAGCTGACATTAAAGAGGCTTTTGAAAAAGCTAATACAAACTTCAGGCTGTCCCCAAAAGTAATTTTTAGAGAGACAGGTAATAAAACAGACTTGTGTAGTTCCTTCGCTACACCTAACCCGACTGAATGCGTCACTGTCAACTCTAGCAACCTTGGACACAGAAGACAGTGTCACACTAACCAAGATTAATAAAACTACTGAATACTAAATATAAAATAAGACCAGAGTTTTCGAAACTAAAACTTTTTGTTCCTGAGGTGTTAAAATGCTAATGGTTTACTTTTATGCAAGTAGCTTATATGAAGCATGGGAGATTTGATAGACACTTTGGACAATTGCAGTAATAAGCAGCATGAACAGTCTCTGGCATACAAGGCTCTGGAGGAGGTGTCATGTGAATATCTGCTGCTGTTACTGTCTTTGACCTTATTTGTTTTTTAATTCTAACTCTAAACTGAGAATCCTGCTCTCATTTTCTATGCAGCTTCCTTTTCCTTGCCTATAAATTAGGACTTTTAAAATAAAAACTATTTTCCTGTTGTCAGTTCTTTACCTCTTCCTTCAGTTTTCTTTACATTTTCCTTATATTTTCTGGTTGACAAGCATAATTTCTGATAAATCAAATAATTCAGTAACTTCTCTTAACTGCTAACAATTCTGTCTTAATCTTTATTTTGATGAGAAGTATTTTTCATTCCATTCCAGAAGGTCTTCTGAAAAACAGGAAAAAATTACAATATTGGATGACACATTTTATCTACATAAAATATCACTATCTTTATATAAACTAGAACTGTTATACCTTTTAATGATATGGCTTGTATAAACACCACCACAACAATTCAAAATATCATGAAGTAAATAATAAACAGAATGTGAGAGTAAGTAAACAAAAAGGAGAGCAAAAAACCACAGCGTGTTTGCTTTTCTCATCCTGGCAACCATTAATTCTGTTTACCTATTCTGACTTTATTTTAACATATGAACTGAGGGGAGAGAAAGGAAAATAATTCATAGTAGAATTAGACTTAAGGAAATGAGGCAAGAAGTTTACCTGTCATGAGGCAGCTTAACAATTAAGAAGTAACAACACAGCATTGAAGAGACTTCTGGGCCATCAATGACCTGCTATTGCATTATTGCGTGATTCCTGTTGCAAAATTATGAAGTTTTTTGTTTTGTTTTCAATGCCCAGTTGCCTCTACCCCACTGCTTCAATGACCACGCGGGAGATCCATGCAGGAAGCTTGTTTGCTTGCTCCACCCATGAGTCCCCGCACTGTGTGATTCACGGAAGGGAGGCACTGATGAGCTGAGCACCTGAGTGGGGATTGTCCAAATGTCTGCTCTTGTCTGTGCAGCATCTTGGGATGTTTTCTGTTTTGTGCTTCCTAGCGAGTGTTGGTTTGCTGCCACTCGTTCTCAGTGCAAGAGGAACAGCTGAGGAACAACAGACTTTTATTTAAGCAGCATTAAAAATCAGAACTATTAGAAAAGAAAACCTTGTGGTAAATTAAGCTGATCTCTTTGGTCTACAACATAAAAGAATATTATCTTAATTATTTTAAGATTATTATTTTAAATATTATATCAATATTATAAAGATTACATTATTAAATATTATTATGTTTCATGGTTATTTTTAATTAAGATAATTGTATTCTCTTATTTTCCTTATAAAATGGTTTCCTTATAAAATTTTCCTTGTAGAAATGCTAAACAGAAAACCTTATGCAGCAACACTTCATGAACACCTTAATCTTAAATTATTCCTTAAATGAGTCCAAAGAAAAGAAGAAATGACTGGTTTTCTTACAACTAAAGTAATTTACAGTTTTACAATACCTTTGTGAACTCTGCACACTGAAAAATTAGTCTTCCAAGTCCCAAAATACTACTAGTTTCATGGTAAAAAATTGCTAATGTTTTTCAATAGTTCCCTATTAATTATTGACAAAAATTACTCATGTTCCTGTAGCTCTCCATCTACCTGAGCATGAGCATCAAGTTTCCATGGCCCTAAAGCAAAATTATGAAACAAGTGTATTATCAACTTTTTTTAACAAGGGCTAGGGGTCAGAAAAAACAAACTGTCACAATCCAAAAAACACTGACAAATAAAGCCCAAAAATCAATCAACACAACTCCAATCCTTCATCATCTTTGTACCATCTATTAGCAACTCTGTTTTCCCATTAAAATGACAGGTGTAGATTCTTCTTTGTCCTCCTTGTACTTTCCATGTATTTAGATAAGCTTTTTCTGTGGTATTTTGGGGTTTTTTTATAAGGATGTAAAAATTCCTATCCTCATAAAGCCAAGTATGGAGGAGTGAAGGACCCAGTAACTGACCACAGGAGAGGAAGATATGTGAGCATTCCTAACCCATCATTGTAGGCCAAACCTACCTGGGACTGTTGCCAGGGAAGCTGAGCAGAGAATGCAGTTATATCTCCCTAGAATTCACAAAGTGAAGCCCTTCACAGCAGAGAATGGCTCCAAACAGCTGAGACAAGACCAAAAATGCAGTTTAATAGGGGAGATGAGAAACGTACTTATCAATACATAAAGCTTCATATAAAGAGGAGCAACCAAAGACTGGACATAGAAACTATTCACAACAACCCACACCTCACTGTATAGCCAGATTTAAAAACCTCCCAGGTTTGCTGACAGTGCTGCAGTGAAGGCTTCAAAACAGATGATCAAAAACTGAGCTGAGCTTGGAGGAACCGTGAAAATAAAAAGGCAGCAGAGCAGCACAAAGGCAGCAGAGCCGCAGTGTGATGAGAAGATACATGGTATCACAGGGATTAATTTTAAAAATTTAAAGAGTATTTTAAATTATTAAAAGAAAAATAAAATTCTTATTCTGTCATCTCTCTCCACGTAGTATAAGCAGAAAATAGAACAGGGTGACTACAATCACTGCAGTGTTAGTTTAACATGTGGAAACAATTGAAAAAGCTCATGAATAAAGTACAGCTGCTGAGATCTTGTATTTTCTTTCCTGACCATCAGAAATTTGATAGCAGTTTCTGTGCACAGCCAATAAAGTTGAATAAGTAGGCAGGTAAAAAAAAAAATTACAGCCCCTCCCCATCAAATGCCAATTCCCAAAAGTTTAAAAAGAGTTTATCATCTTCATGTTATTCCAAAATATTACTTTTCAAACTGTCATTACCTTGAATTTACTCTTTTTCTACATTAAAAGTTTTAGAGGACACAAATCTTCCAAGGAAGGATTGATAAAACAGGTAAGTCATAGCAACTGAATGATGTTAAACAAAAATCTAAACAAGGTAACCCAAAGGTGCAAAACAGGATGTGGACAGCAAATGTGTCCTCCATTTACATTTCATTTCTGTATTTTTTGTTACAGACATACCAGGGGTGAGAAAGTTTTTTCTCACATAGACAACAACCTTTACCCATGCAATCACACAACTGAAATGAATTTATTTGATTCCCTTACGCATATCCTCAAAACAATCTCCCCTTGCCAGCCTGCAGGAGAGAGCAACTGTCTCATCTGGAACCTTCACCTCCTGGAGTATTTCTGTTAATTGACATGTTTGACTTGCACTGTGCTACCAGCAGCAACCACCTCTGAGTCCTCTTCTAGCACTACAGAAGGCAACTCCGAAAATAAAATCAACAATAAAAGTGTAAGAAGTTACTCACCTGTCATCTGCAATTAGACATGAGAGCCAGAAAATCCAGAGCTATCTGTCCTTTGTACTAGCTCTAGTTAAAACTAAGCATTCCCAAACCGCCCCACTTGCAGCAAGAACAGAGAAAGCTACTTTTGATGGACTAGAAATACTAGAAGCAAAAAAGACTTTTTGTTAGCTGGAAGTTTTAATAGCAGGATTTTGAAAAGGAAAAACTGAGTACTTCATTTGTGGGTGTGATAGTCTGTGTGCATTGCTCCCTCTAGTGTAAAAGATAAAAAATCACAACAAACATTCCCCAAAAAATCACTGGGGTTGGTAACAAACTTTTTTAAGAAAACATTATTCTCTAGTCACATTTTTGCCCTAAATATTTGTAACATAATTGCTCATATTTTGATACAAGAAAAGAAATTTTCACAACGTTTCAACTGACGATGTGGATCTCTCATGCTTCTATTAACAGGAAATGATCACACCAGAACTGAGCAGTGAATGCACAAACTTACACCTTATACTTACAACTGTAACACTCCCCAAGAAGTTGGCAAGCCAGAATGTGGTGTTCCTTTTTTTCTCTCCACTAGAATAGTGATTTCCACTCTATGTTGTTATTATTACTATCACAGAACCTGGTCTAAAATATAGTGAAGCACTCTCCGATGTGCACGTGTTCATCCCACTACTGTATCTGGTTAGGCCACAGAATTAGGAAATAAAGCAGCTTTGGAGCTCAGATTTCCTTTCCTGAGTAGGTATGAAATCCCTTAAAAGCACCCAAGTCACACCAAAGATTGGCAAGTCTGAGAAATTGTCTTAGATTTTAACCCAATCTCAAGAGCCACTGGATGACACTGGACTTCATCACAAGAGAATATGGGAACAGCAACTGACACTGCTGCAACCTCCTCTCAGACAGGATCTGGGGAGAATTCCTGGGACAGTTTCAATCACATTTCCAGAACAAAAATAAACTAGCCTTTCATGCCAGTTTAATCAGAAGAAGATGCAATATGCTTTGTCAGGATACTTAACAGGCTTCTTTTAATCAGTAAAGTTTTCCAGCTTAAAATTCTCCTAGGTGCATGCAGTCCCCTGTAAGACAAAGGCAGAATATTTTCCTTCTCCAAGGAACTGATGAAACAACCTCTGAACAGAAAAGCCATAAAAGAAAACTTGGAAGTCTGAGCAAAATTCAAACTAAAGTGAAGATCACTGAAGATGTGATTAAAAAAAATCATTCCAAAACAATTAAATTAATGCTGTGCTTTTGCTTACAAAAGATGAGCTCTTTCCTTTGATGTTGCTAGCGTGAGAAGAAACTGAGAATGTAGGAAGCCTTCTAAAGAATCATTTTGCAACTGTATGTATACTTTTACTGGCACTTCATATTTCACAGGTATTAACATTCTTATCCTACAGGTACCATCACCTTCCAACTTCTGTTGTAACTGCATTTCAGCTTTCCAAGGTCCAAGACAGAGAAAACGCCCATTTCTCTGTGCGCCAAAATGAGGCTGTGAATCATTATCTAGTTTTACCCACACAAAATTTGAGTGTATTTTCTGGAATCAGCCTGAAATAAAATCTGATGCAGAGTACTTTTTTGAAAACCCTTTAACAGAGTCCTAACAACAACAAGTGGTTCTACTGTCTCAACATTGCCCCAGTTAAGCTCCATTGCCTTTAAAGAATGGTTATATGGCAGATCCTTGAAGTCATTATACAGTTTTACTTAATGCAAGCAACCAGAGTTTTGTTTTTCTAACTGATGTGGCTGCTGTGGCCATGAGAGCAGCACACCTCAATGATGCTCTTTCCAGGGTACCTGCCATCACTATTCTCCCTAAAGCTGTGTTTGCTGTCAAGTCTGAGAAAACTATTTGCTTGACCATTTGTGAAATTTATCCAACTCATCCTTAATTATCAGAGTCCATCACAGGCAACTGGTCTCAGCTAACTGGAATACCTCCTATGCCAAGGGGTCAGTAAGGACAATGCTGGGTGCCACAGAAGAACATTCAGCTTCTTGGCCTAGTGCCTCTGGAACAGCTCAGTCATGGAGTAAGAAAACGGGCACTGCAGCAAAATCCCAGGGGCTAAATTCAGGACAAAATTTACAGTTGAGAAAGAAATTTTATTTCAAGCTTCTACGGGGGTATTACAAACAATAGAGAATAAAAACATTAAAAACTATTTAAAAATTAATTGTCCCTTTAAAATAAAGATTCAAGCAGGTTTAACAATGAAGTATGCTATTCAATGAAGTTTAAAAAAAAAAAGATTTAAAAAGTATTGGTTTTGCTGTATTTGCTAATCCTTTATAAAAAAGCTGGGCATAAATACTTCGTGCATTCATATGCATTATTTGGTGTTTCATATTATATAACTTGGTACAGTATTTACGATATCACTGCAAAAGAGTTCAAACACAGTGCATTTATAAATAATGGAGCCATTATAAATCACATTGCAAACATACCTTGCCATTTTCATTGTTACAAATTCAGTATCTCAGTGAAGGTAGGAATAAAGTAGCTACAACAATCAATATCTTGACTTTATTTTTTTTCTTTTTAATATAAAAATGCAGTTCTGGAAACCCACCCTCCTTCTTCCCCCTGCCCAAACATAATGCTTTACTTCTTAAAAATAAAAATAAAGTACTAATTCTATATACATCACATGTACCATACAAAAATGTATCCAAAGTTTCTATTGCTACCAAAGTGTTCTAAATTAAAAGTTACATAAATCCCCTCATTGGAAACGAAAGATTACAAGTTACCAAAAAACCAAATTACACACAAACCATCGAGTTATTTTATACAATTTCCAATACATTTTTCTCCCAAAGCAAGTTGTCTTCTCATGTGCCTGTATAAAAATGCATATCAATATATTTGTCAATTTTATTTTTCATTATAAAGCAAATTAATACATTTTCTACAATAAATAAAACACAGGGAGGCACACATATCAACAAAATTAAACCAATGGGAGATAAATGGGATATGGTTTTGACAGAAAGAATGTGCTTGCAGGCTTTAAGCCAGGTTTGTTTAAAACAATAACAACCTTAATTCATTTTGGGCAACAATGGAGTGTTTTTGGTGATTTGCAAGTGATGTACATAGTATAATTTTTATTGATGTCTTTCTCACAAAGTACCCTCCAAAATAACTCAACTTCCTTTCTTAAAATACATATTTGTAATTGTAAATTTACATCAATCTTAAATATGTGGTACTTTGTGCAAAGAGCAACAATTTACACAAACATTCAGAAGTCTTTTTCAGAAGCTACAGACCACGGAAGAAATGATACAAGCAGCACCATACTGTATATGATTTAGGCAAACATATATTTGATGCCATTTTGATATTAGGCTTTAATATCCACTAAACACCTTAAGCTGGAAGATGGTGCTTAGGTAACTTAACCTCAGAAAGAAAGAAAGAAAGAAAAGTAAAAAGCATGGAAAGAAACAAAACCCAATTCCCTCCCCAGCAAAATTATAAAAGGAATTAAGGAGCTACTTCTAAAATCAGAATAAGTTAAGTGTTGAATATACATTTATGTACAATTATGAACACTATGAACAAGACATTTTAACAGGTTTAGTGGAAAATCCTCCATCTACAACACAATAAAATAATTAATCAATATGGCAATGGTGATTTAGAAGAATTGCTCAACCATTTCAAGTTTGCAGAACTCAGCCACTGAATCAACAAGTAAGGGGTTGTATCTTCAATACATTCTTTTAGACAAAGAGGTTCATTATTAGAGTTCAAGTCTCTGTGGTATTTTTCATGCCTTGCTAGAGAATCTCTGTTAGTCAATATCACTGAAGTCACTGACTGGTTCTCCATGGACTCGACTCAGGTGATTCATAGCACGATCAAAAGCAATTCTTACTGCTTTTCGTATGCTCGAGTTACGTCCTTCCATCATTTTTAACTTGTCTATGGTCTCATCTATCCCAAGGGGAACCATTTTGGATTTGGGAAGCCACTGCCTGTAACAAAAGGGCAAAAAATAAATCTGTTAAATATAGAATAAAATCAAGAGGCTTGTCCAGAAATGTCAGGGCTACTATGCCGTATTTCTCATATTGCAGATCAGTTTTACCATCTTGAACAAAACAATAAAACACCTTTTAAGGTAGTGCTTACTTGCCTTAAATACTTAAAGAACATGAAATATTAAGAAAATCTCTTCCATAAAACAGAGGCTACATTCCAATTCAGTGGTATTTAGTGATTAAGTATCAACAGAAAAAAATTAGCCTGAAATACTGATGCAGTTAAATAGGCAGCAGCAACTAACAATGGGCATGGCTCAAGAGTCACCTGACACAGTATTGTTTGTCTTCATTCTTTCCCTTCCAGTATCACCAGGAGTTTTCAGATGATGGATTTTTGCCTTACACTTCAGGCATCTCAATTTGTTCCTTATGGGGAAAGCTGAACTGGCAAGGAAGTTCTGACTAGCATGCTTTTACCCTGCAGTATGAAATCCCACTAGCTCCATATTCAGGGTACTTTTCTGTTCTAAGCTCCATAAATGTCTTCAAATTCTGGGCATAGAGGAGTAATAATGGAAAAATCTCTACATCCCATTCTAATTAAAGCATTCTAAATATTTACTTTAAAAGTATAAATTAAATTTACATTATTTTCATAAATGTTGATTGCAATCCTGTTTTCTTAAATTACACACACTAAGGAAAACAAAAATCAGGTAAATTAATAAATATCTATCAAGGTATGTTACTGTAGTCTGCAATCCCAATCCTACAAAAGGCAGAAGCCCTCCTGTTCAAAAACATTAGTTTGGGAAACCATTTGGAACCGAACCAATAGGAAATCAGACAGTCAAATCTGCAAAAATTTTCTTTTAAATGAGTAAAATTGAAATATTGAAATATTTTCATTCTCTTAAAGCACTCTAAACTACAGCCCTATTGTAGTGAGCATACACACTGAAATAAAATGTGAAGAGTCAGTACAAGGACAGAGACAGTATGGTAACAGCATGAAAAGCAGCAGTCTAACCACTATCAGTTTTACTACAGATCAGAGGAAGTTTTAAGAAGGTATTTTTAAAACAAAGCTTTCCAAGTCCTCCAGATATAAGCGGTGAAGACGAAGAAACACATATGAAAATCCATAGATACTCGTATCACAGACTGAAGGTGACACACACCCTGCAAATGAATGAAAATCACAGACAGCAGTTCAAGACTGAAAGAGACACAACACAGGGAGAATTCTGAGTGCCAGAATAACCATAATAAAAGGATCATTACAAAAACAAGTTGGTGGGGTCAGGGTAGAGGGGAGGAAAGGGGATGGAAAAGGTACTGAGTTTTTTCCCGTCCATCTATGCAGAGTTCCCATTAGAGACAACTTTACATAGTATTTACAAGATTTAGGACCACCTGCATATAGAGACTAATCTGAAAAGTTTAAGCTGCAGAGGACTCCCCAGATCAAGAAGCAATTACAGCAATTACTAAGAAAGTGGCCAGGAAGAACATGCATTACACTGGTGACACCAGTAAGAGAAAAAAATGAGAAACAGAACGCTGAGTATGTTTAAATGCAGATGTTCTCTGCCAACAGAGGCAGAAGAAGGCAGGATCCTATGGAATTCTGTGCAACCGAACAAAGACAATTATGAAGAAGTACCAATTAATTAAAAAATAATTGAAGAACACAGAAATTATGCTGAAAGATCCAAGGGGCAGAAGAGCAAACATCACTTATAAGATTACGCAGGAAGTTATTTAAGTGATAGTGTACTGGCACAGAGAAAGTCAGGAGAATGGCAGCATCACCAGACACCAAATACAATCACCTAAAGAGGAAACTGATACCTAAAAGTAAGCAAATTCAAGAGAAAAACTGAGATATGGACAGATTTACAGTTAGCTTGACCTGTATGGAAACTTGGAGAGGAGAGGGTCTACAGAGAACACAGAAAAGAAATACACAGTTTGATGAGAGGCAGATGAGAAGCTTCCATGTCTAGGAAAAATCCACCAAAACCAAAAACTACCCTAACAAAGAAAAGAACACCAAAAAACCTAGTATGTCTCCCCATATTCCCACAGAAAAACCCCACCAGCCCTAAAACCAAAGACCACCCAGGAGGGAAAGAGAATGTTTTGTTGGGTGAATTATCCTCCTTCAGGCTCTACAGAGCATATTGCTAGTACCAAAATAAATGGAAAAAGGGAAGGTTTCATGAAAAAATTTAGAAAAGGCTAAGAACTTTAAACAAAAATGTTAATAATGCATTTAACTGAAGACAGGTTAAAAATTCAAAGAAAATGCACTTGAGTAGACTGGGGGGAGAAGTGTTGTAATTTGGAAAGCAACAATGAAGGATGATAGAGATGTATGTTAGACTGTTGCTTTTAAAAAACCTATGAAGCAATTTTATCGGTCAATAAACAAAAGCAGCTTGCAAATAGAAAAGACTATTTAATGACTTCTATTATTTTCTTCCAAACTGACCATAAAAAGATATCTTTCAGTGATGATATATACACCTTGGTCCAAAATGATATATACCTTGGTCCAAAACCAGACTCAAATATGAAATTTTAACCTTATAATTTATACTTCCATAGGAATGATATCCATGGAAAAATAATGTTTCAGTTTTCTTCTGGACCAAAGGTATGTTTTCAAAATTTTAAGTCACTGCATCAAACAATACATTTCAGTAACATACCAACTTCTTTTATTGTCAAAAAATAGTACTAAGAATAGTTTCTCATCTGATTTGGTCTGCATTTGTTCTCCAATTTTCAGTACATCTAGAGGTGGCACTGGTATAGTAACACCATTGTGATGGCCAGCAACACGAGGCATCTTAGGGTCAATAATCTGTAAGAGAGAAGAAAGGACAGTTCCTCATATTTAAAATGATGTAATTTAAGAAGGTATTACAAATTAAGTTAACAAGAAAATAGTAAAGTAAACAGCCACTGGATATAAACTGACTTCATGTTACACACAACTTTTTGACATAAGCTGAACAGGCATAGTGGAGACCTAGTGGCAGACTTCAATGAAAACACTGAAAAAAGCATTTTTCACCCATATCAGTTCTTCTTAAAAGTCCCATCTGAATTTTACTTAATACAATCGAGACTGACAAGCAGGTTTTAGAATGAAAAAGTCAAACCAGAATTTCTAAAAGTTGTAACTGACCTCAAATTCTGGGGTTTGAAATTCATATACCTTAAAGAAACAACCTATTTTAAGGTAGAAGTATTTCTGTAAAATACATGCTCCATACTCAAACTCTGCAGCAAAAATCTTAAAAGGAAAAAAAAAGGGTATCACTTTCAAATATCTTGCATATCCAATTTAATAACTCAGTCTTCAGCAAAACATGCAGTTACAGTCACAAAGTCTTTCTAAACAGAACTTGAGGGAGAGAGGGAATATGCTGCTAACATTAAACTAACCACCCTGATGGAAAAATTCCTTGGTATGCAGATCACAGCATTATGAAGTGCTTAGCTTCCACCCAAAGAAGGGTCTTTACTCCATGCCTGTTCTACCCATCTCCTACTCTACAAACTCCTGTTGTTTTTCTAGCATCCACACTGGCACCAATCTTAATCCACAGTAAACTGACTTTGGGAATTGAACACAAAGCTAATACTGTGGGGAGTTTGTAGAAATCAGAACAATTTTCTTCTCTTGATGAAGGTTTAACTCCTCAATCAACTTATCCCACTCTCAGAAACACCAATGCTGACATAAAAAAGAAGGCAGAAAAAGAACCCTTTGGTCTTCATCAGCTTATATCTAGTGCTAACACCTTTCAAGAGACAATCAAATCATCAAATTTTCAGCATCTGAGCCAAGTTAGCCACTGAGAGCACTCAAGCGCTCTGAATGTCACCTCCAGAGGTTTTAACCTGACTCCGTATGATTACATTTCATGTTGTCCTTAGAACACACATATTAAAAGTCAGGATTGTCCAGACTCATATATAAATCAAGCCAGTGTATGAACTGTTCATATAACCCCAAAGCCCTAAAGCCAAACACCTTATCAACATTTTCTCTTGCAAGCCTTGATGTAAGTAGAACTGCATCTATTTCTCCCATATTAACAGAAGCATATACATCTCCTATATTAACAACAGCTTTAAGTTTCCAGTACATCACTCACAATTGTCTGCAATCAGTCAGTTCATTCCAACTATTGAGTTTTTTGTTTCTTTAATGAGCTGTAGAATCAGAAGTATTTTTATACTCATCTTGAAGCAGAAATAATATATAATGCAGAAACAAAGACTACTGAGACAAGTATGCTGGTTTTAGCAGGGATAGAGGCAATTTTCTTTGCAGTAGGTGGTATGGCTATTTTATGGTATAGGTGGCATGAGGCTATGTTTTGGATTTGGGCTGAAAACTGCACTGACAATATAGAGATGTTTTTGTTAACGCTGAGCCATGCTTACACAGAGTCAAAGCCTCTTCCACTTCTCATATTGCCCCACCAGTGAGGAGGCTGGGGGTGGACAAGGAGTTGGAGGTGACACAGCTGACCCCAACTGACCCTAGGGATATTCCATCCCATATGGCATCATGCTCATTCTACAGAGCTGGGGGAAGAAGGTGGGGACATTCAGCGTGATGGTGTTTGTCTTCCCAAGCCACATATGACGGAGCCCTGTGTTCCTGGGGATGACTGAACACCTGCTGCCCATGGGAAGTGGTTGGGAATGAATTTGCTTTGCTTGTATGCACAGCTTTTGCTTTCCCTATTAAACTGTCTTTATCTCAACCCACGAGTTTCCTCACTTCCAACTCTCCCCCACCCATGGGGAGTGAGCAAGCAGCTGCAGGAAGCTTAGCTGCCATCAGGGGTTAAACCATGACACAGGAGTATAGCACATCTCCAAGGACAGGCAGGGTAGCAGAGATTATTGACTTAAAATCTGATATTGCAGTAACTTTACAAACTCAATGCACAGTAAAGAAGGCAGAATAAGGTACCTTTATTCAACCTGAATGGGAAATTACCAATTACCTTAAGTTTGCACATGGTGTTTTCAGACCAGAAACAGTATCATTACTCTACTTCTGGGAAGGTGGGCACTTACCAGAGCTGGGTAAGACGGATATCCACTGCATTTGGCCCATACTACTTTTAGAGGCTCAAGAACAGATGTTGCAGCATCCGTTGAAATCCACATACTACTATGCCCAACTTCTAAGAACAAAGAGATACAAAATTAAAATGTTCCAGAACGAAACCTCAGACAAATCTTCTGCAGTTCTTGGTTTCCTAATCAATAGTTCATGATCATTAGAATCCAAATACTAATACCAACTTTCACACACATACCAATAAAAAACAGGTAGTGCTCATAACATGAGCTAAACGTCTTTACATGACACTACTACTTTATTCCAAGCCTACTGATAAAGAACAAGGGTTTAGACACTTCTAGAAATAGTGTATCTTAGAACATCTTAGTTCTTAGGAAGTGTTTGCCAAATTCCAATAATTCTTTCCCTTTGAAAAAGCTCCAAAGAAAACATAAAATTATGGTACTTCAAATAATAGTTTCTTTTACAACTGTGATGACAATCCTGTCAAATAGGTGATTTTGAAGATGCAAGTTGCATGGTATATGTTTCCACGTGCTGGATACCTGGATACTCATATAGCACCTGGTAACTCAACAATATTTGTTTGGTACACCTTTCTATTCTTATGCCTAAGTTCTAACCCGCATTTTCATTTCTATTTATTTTTAACAAGTTCTCTTGGTCTCTCTGCCCTGCCCTTTCCTGCAGTCAAGTTCAAAAACATCAGCAGGTTTCCAGGCAGCAGCAGTAATGTTTTATTTCTTCTCAGAACAAATATTTGAGTTTATGTTATTGTGCACTTATGTTGCAGTGCACGAGACAGTGGCCACTGCAGCAGAGCATTCAGAGGACTGGTGGCCAGGCCTCCAGAACACCAAGGTCTAATCCTCACCCCTTGGTTACGGTGAGTTCCCACGTTCCTAGTGGTTCTTAGTTTACATGTTTTAAGTTTATTGGTTCAGGAATTCGCCACCCAGTTTTATGTATAAGTTCATGTTTGTGTATTTCCCTTAATTGCCTATGTATTAGTTCTGGAAAGTTCTCCCTTCTTCGACACCCCATTGGTCTACTCATGTAATTCCCTCCCTTAAGTTATCCCTATTGGTTATTCCCCTGTTAGCTCCTCCTCCTCAGTCGATCCCCATTGGTTGTTTCCCTTTGTTCCACCCCCATATAAAATACTTCGTTCCCTCTCACTCCCTTGTCTTTTGTCCCTGGACCCTCCACAAGCAATAAACCAGCTGGAACCTACACAGAGACCCCTCTCTCATCCTTTGCTTCTGCCGACGCTTTTGCACCACCTTTGGGACTCGCTCCTTGGGAAGGAGCCAGCTTTCCCTGCAAGCTGCAGCTGACAGCTTTCCCTGCAAGCTGCAGCCAACCCCTGCCTGTTGCAGCTGACAGCTTTCCCTGCCTGCTGCAGCTGACACCAAGGACTTCTGCAGCTGGATGCTGTGCTGCCTCGGGCAGCCCCAACAGTGTCACACTTCTACCAGAATCCTCCATTTTCTTCTCTGTTGCTGACCAATGGATTGAAGCCTGAGACAGGTTTAAACCTTTCAGTCGACCAAAACCACAACTGGTCTCCTAGATACAGTCCAGAGACTGGTCAGAATACAGTGAGTTATACCCTCAAGGTGGAACTGCGGGTGGTGATTGAAGGGGGAAAAGTTATCCGAGTTCATATGCGGTAAAGGTGAGGCAGCATTTCCTGTATGAGGAAATGTGGTACCAAAATACAGTTCAGGGGCTGCAGCTGCACTTTCTCTCAGCAGTAAGGCAATACTTGATAGAAGTAGCTCACTACTTGCCAAAATACAACTTAACTCCTCAATTATTCTCAGTCCACTCCCATTTCAAATGGGCACTGCTTATTTATAATAAAAGGTTCTATCTCAACATTACAAAAACATACTAGGGGAAAGAAGTGGTTTAAGACCTTTTAAAAGTAGAAATAGCAAGCAAAAAGTGTTTAAAGTGATCACATAAAAAAAATTAGTTCAATCATTCTGCACAGTAAGTTCTATTTCTCAGCTCTGTTAATAACAGTTTGTAAAGTATTCACATGACAGTTAGAAAGAGCCATGAGGGTTTCAATTAATGCATCCTTCCTTTACAGACTGTTTCTAAAAATATGTACATAGAACTGTATCTGGTACATAAAAACAGTACAAGTCCTCTTGTTCAGGGCAGCTATCAAGAAAGAAACCTATACTATTCTCAGCCACAAAGAAAATGGTATTTTAATCCTGAATAAAAAATCATACACAAGCTGACAGGATGCATGCAGCCAGACTCAGAGACTTCACAGGCGTATATACAAATAAGAGCCTCGGAATTCTTCCTAGTCAGAATTCATTCCACATGGGAGTAAGGGGTTACTAGTCTAGCACATATGACTACTAATTTTCTTTTACAAGATCTGTAAAAGAAAACTCATTTTCTCTTTTTCTTTCAAAACATCTTTATTTCGTCAAGCTAGGAGAGACAATCAAAATCCGAGTCAGATACTATTCTTTTAAAAGTCTTTAAATCATCAAAAGCAGAATCCAGTAGTTTCTCAAAGGATATCAACAACAACTTCAGAACGCTTAATGTATTTAAGCAGTTAAAATAAGAATGTTAGAACCTGTCAAATAAATGGACAAAATTATAGTTATACAATACTATTAAGAATACAATTATTTATAGTTACCAGCTGCAATTCTTGCTGCTTTGGCATAGTTTCCATTTTCAATGCATGATATCAATTCACTTCGGTCTTCCAGTGTGTGTCTCCGTATGAGGGCAGGTTTACCTTTACCACACTTCGGTAGACTGAAACTACGAAAGTATTAATATTAAAACCATTACTTGATAATTTACATTGTTCACTATAAATCAAAACTTTGGACAAGAATTTAAATTTCATCAGTATAGAGTAAAATCAGTAGAGCAAACTCCAAAACTATTTTGTGTAATGAATACAAATAACAACATAAAAGCCAAACCCCTGACTATTTTCATGCACAGAATTGCCTGGTTATCAGCAGAAGACAGTTCCACTGCTCCAACACTAATACTACACAGAAAACACAACTATTCTCTCTTTAATTTTTCACTACAAATTCCAGTCTTTCAATTGTGAAATGACTATACTCAAAATGGGAACTTTGTTCTCTGCACACTTTTCTTCAAGAAATCATAGAATCTGAACAAAAATTGCATTAACAATTTGATTTAGAATATCACATTTAAAACAGATGCAATATTAAATCTCTTTGTTTCTGAAAGCCTGTTTGACATGAGTACATTAACACCATTCCCTTAACGTGAACACATGAATAAAGTCCTCTTTTTTTTTTGTTAACAGATTCACCCTATACTCTCCTGTATGCCTCATCCTAGCCCAGGACTGGAGACAGCTACCTTTTACCCAGAGATCAGTGTTCTTTCAGAAGATACACCATTGGTGATGGAGACATACTTATCAAAGGTGGCAGAGGTGTTCATTCTGATGGTCCTGCCTTTAACGACAGACTCCATGGAGAGAAAGTCAATAGCTGGTACACAGTTACTATCATCACTGGAGGACCTAGACAGCAATCCATAGACTGACAACCTACAGTTCCAAACCCATTGAACTACTACCTTTTCTGTATACAAGACTCTGCTTTTTAAGTTGCTTCTCTCTCGCCCTCACAAAAATAAACACACACATTTTTAGTGTTCCAGATTAGGAAGGTAATTAAACCAAGATACTATATGCACAAACATATCTGTATCTTTACAGAGCAAGAGAAGAACAGTCAGTTTGAAAGTGTAACTGCCTGGATATACAATAATCTGAATTCAACAGAAGAATGCCAGCAATCCTGAAAGGTATCTCAGATCTGACATAAATGAGAAAATTAAAACACACACTTTTTTCCAAAATTTATGCAATCCTCCAATGTGGGTCACAAGCAGTATAGAAAACTGATATATGCAGTCTCAAATTTGTATTTCAGATTTACAGTTTTACCTTGAGTTACACAAGAGACTGTTACTAGATGAAATACTAGATTCTGATGCACAGCGACGACGAGGTTCAACTTTTCTTCCTGGAGTATCATCTAATGCTCTGTCTTTACTTTCATCTCCAAAACCATTTGATAGACCTGCAGCATAACACAAAAAATACACGGCATCAAACTGGAAACCACACCATTTTCATTAACAACTTTTTGAATTCACACAATGTATCATTATTGTTTTGTTCTTCAAGTATTTTGGTGTGATGAAAAAGAACATGAATATTAACAAAGTATTTCATTTCAAAAAAGTATTATAAATAGAAAGTTCCTGTTGTCCAGATTTTAAAGAGAGGATGAACATTTAGGTAAGGTACAAAAAAACGAAAGCAGGGGTTGTAATATGCAAAATTCCAAATGGAGTAAAAATCAGTTTTTGCATGTAATGTTTCCAACTATTAAAATAATCAGCCTGCAGAAGCTGAGTAGAAAAAAGCCCAAGAAAATAAAAAGTTACAAATCAGGCAGATTACCAAGGTAACAAAAGACTCATCTGAATGCAAAGCTGTAATCATTAAAATCCTTTTCAAACACTGGAAGTAAGACTGGTATGGATTTCTTTGTGACACTATAGAGTTCTTCCTGGTAGTCCTTCTATTTTAGTGAATTCAGACTGATTGACATGATGATGACTGTTTTCTGTCACCAGTAATCAATAATATACATGTTACTGTTTTTAATACTGTTTTGTAACACAAGTTTATATACATCGAAGAAAGTTACATTTTAATTCCACAATTGTAATGAAAACAGTAAAAAGGCTTTTTTATTACAAGCTACTTATTTGATTGGCTGTTGCAAATCCTGCTCTGGGTTTGCTATACAAACAGTATTGTCCTTATTAAACCATTTCTGTACTTGATTAAAGAGACAAATGAAGAGTTTTAACATAGCATTCTGAAGACCTTCCAGGGTCTGCGGGACGGCCCCCGCCCGGGGTGTGTGGACATTAGGACTAACAAGGAAAGAACCCAACAGAGACCCTACAATACTATCAGAAATGCACTCACTGAAGGCAATGGTACCAGCCTGCACTCAGCTACCGCAAACTGTAGGCTACAAAGAGAACAAAATTTTAATACAAATTCTATTCTGAGCATGCCACTCACAACACAAGGAAAAGCTACCCATCTCAGCCATCCTACCACTACCAGAGACTTGAAGGCCATCATGATCATTGTACATTCAGACACAGTCAAACTAGGTTATGTAACTATGTAACTTCACATGCCCCTCCACAGAGCAGTGTAGTATAAAACAACCATGGCAGAACTCCTTTTATTAAGTTTAATTCTTCCAGTCTGTTTGCTATGAAGACCTCTGCCAAGAAGGCTGACAACTAAGGAACTTGAGCTAAACAAGTTACTTTGTACAATCCAGTAATTTGTCAAGCATTTCCATACAGGATTTTTCCCTCCACCCCAGGAGACCTTCCATTTGGATTATCAAAACAATTTAGATTTGAAGAGGAAAAGGAGAATTTACTCAATGTTCTGAAAGATTTACATATAAGCATTCTCTTTCATTGTCATTTAGTTGACACTGTAAATATTCATGAGTGTTTGCTTTGTAACTCCTATATTTGTCTTTGATTTCCTACAGAAGAAAAATGATAAAGGTAGCATTGTCCTGAGTGTCAAGCACCAAGCTATTGAACAGTGCTATTGATTAATATTGTTGTCATTCTCAGCAAGTTGATAAAAATATCTGCAGATTAAGGAGGAGTTGGGTCCTAGACTGTGCTGAAACAGAGCATACTTCACGAGAAAGTATACAGGGGAATTTAAGTTATCACAGTACACTTCACTTGGCATTTGAAATGAAAAGCTGAAAAAACCATTCTGCAAAGGACATCTCCTAGGCCTCTGCAAAAACTATTTTTTATATCCTGTCAGACTTATCTTTCAAGTGAGGTGTATAAACTGTTTTGTTTTTATCTTGCCACAAGCTGGAGACACATTACTCAAGTTATCGCTCAGGCATCTAGCTAATGTGAATCAGCCCTCAGCAGAAACAAGTCAGATCACAGACTGAATTTTAAACAGAAAGACAGATCAAGTAACGATTGCTGCCAGAACAAGACCACAGGTTCAGGTTTCCCAATGGACTGTGAAAGTGGAAAGAAGTACCTGTATTATAAGAGCATGTGTAGAACATTTAACCATGTATGAGCCAAATGTGACTTGGGTACTTATCTCTGCATACACTGGTTTTGTACATACATGCACACCCAGGGGAAAAGGGCTTCATATTTTTATTATGTCCATCAGTTTATGACTGTGCTGTCACCAAAATGGACATTTTGGCACTCTCAGTCCCTGGCAATGATGTCTTCTCATTGTCACCATGTCAGTACCAAGAAATATGTGGTCATGGTAAGGAGCCAGTTTTCAGCAATGCACTGGACAAAGCAACCATATCGCCTGATTGCTGATGCTAAGAAACAAGGGATACAACAGAAACATTCAACTACAGCAATGGAGACAGCTCTGTGCAGTGGCAGTCCAGCTTTATTCTAGTTTAAATATAACTTGAGAGTTTAATGACTCATTTAATTCACTTACAATTACAGTAAGAATGTTTTATCAATCTGTAGAATTGGTTACTAACAGTGGTGTTCTGGTTTCTACTGAGATAGAGCAAATTTTGTTCCGAGTAGCTGGTACAGTGCTGTATTTTGATTTAGTATAATGTTGATAACACACTAATGTTTGAGTTGATGACTGTGCAGACAGTAAGTCAAGGACTTTTCAGTGTCTCATGCTCTGCCAGTGAGCAGCTGCACAAGAAGCTAGGAGGGAGCACGGCCAAGACAGCTGATCCAAACTGGCCAAAAGGATATTCTGTACCATGGAGTGCCACGCCCCACAGATAAACTGAAGGCAGTTGGCTGGGAGGCGCTGATCACTGCTGGGGGATGGGGCTGGGCATTGGTCAGTGGGTGCAAAGCAACAATATTGTGCATCACTTGTTTCTCTTGCGTTTTATTCCTCTTTTTCCTATTATTATGACTATTATATTTTACTTTGTTTCAATTATTAAACTGTTCTTATCTCAACCCACAGGTTGCACCTTTTTTTGATTCTCATCCTCATCCTACTGCGGGGAGGGAGGAGTGGGAAAGTGAGGGAGTGGCTGGGTGGTACTTGGTTGTCAGCTGGGGTTAAACTACAGTAAGTGGGAAAAAACCCCAAAACATTTTTGACAAATTAGGAATACTACCATGCAAAAGAATTTAGAGCTTCCTTTAGACATATTTCTCTCTCGCTTGTGGAAGTATGAAAAACAAAGAACTTGCAAGCTATCAGCAGTAGTTTTCCTGACCATCAAGCCCCAAATGACAGGAGCTTACACAATCCATGACACTCAACTTCATACAATTCACATTTCAGAAGTTATAGGGAATAGGCATTATTTTAAGAAAGGAAAACCTCAATGCTTAGTTTAAACAAAACACACTCATATCTAGTCATAGATGCAGCAGTTTTCAAGTGACCTTGTAACTTGCCAGAAAAAACCTAGGCAATAAAATCTAAGTGCTTTATGGCAGTAGCACTGATACGCAAAAAAAATAAATTGCATATACTACAGAATTTGGTTTCTGTTCTATCATTACAAAACTATTTTCTACCATGAATCATGAAACACACAATGTCCTGTAGCTGCTAGAATAAGTGAAATTAAAGATCTCCATTTGCATTGAGGAACTTGCAATTCATTGCATCAGTAGATATAACTAAGAAGGTCAAATAAAGAACATCCGTGAGAGACGTAACTCATCCTGCTTGCAACTTTCCAAAAGCTCATTATTTTGTTAGATCAAATGAGCTTTCTCTACAGTCAGGAGTGAAACTTTATGTCAGGTACTGATCTTACACATACTGCCTCCAACACCACTGAATGACAACCCTCCCCTTCCTGCCAAAAGTCCTAAAGATCAAACTTAAAGCCTTTCATTAGTGGTTCATTTCTTTCACTTTTCCCCTCTGTTCTTGAGTTTCTTCAAAAAAGCAGTCCACTCTCAAGAGGCAGAACTTAACCTTTTTCTCTTAAAAAGGGAATTCTCAAACAACAAAGTCTGCTATCAATCTTAAATGCAGGGTTACTGCCATTTCTAATCTTCAGCTCAACTTCAAATTACATGGAAAATTTACTGCTTGTCAATCATAGCATACAACACAACCATTTTGAAAATAAAGAAATGCTAACTAAGAAGAAAAAAAAGTAAGGCAAAGATGTTCAGCCTGATACTTTTCCACAGGTCTCTCACTGCACTGAAAATTTTATTTATCAGGCAAAGTTTTAACTTTTTCTCAACAGTGCCAATTTGTTCTTAAGCTGCAATTAAAACTTTCATTGACTACCTACATCAAGCAAGTTAGAATCTTGTTGCCCATAGCAAATTAATGGAAGGAGGAACAGGTAATTCCCAAAAGAGAGCAGAAGTTTGGAAAAAAGGTAGAGGAACAAAGCTCAGTATAGTCTGAAAAGCAGCACAGCATGTCCATGAATGTAAAAAATGCTGCGCCAGAATACAGAATTGTGCATTTCAGACTGTAATCACATCTTACAGTTCTGCTGAAACAAAAAGAAAGAAGCAGAACTCATGCAAAATTACTTTAAAGCACTTAAAACTGTACTATGAATAGCTTGATGCAAAACCAAGCACATCCAAATGTAAGATGAAGTGCTCTGCTAAAACTAGACCTGAAGGGCTGAGATTCAACCCGGGAGCTAAAAAAACTGGGAGCATTCAAAAAGTGACTGCACATAGTGCACTTATATAATACTATTTAGTCTCATTTTCAGTCGCGACTTGGGCACTTACCCAGAACCAGTGACGTTACTCTTCATTAAAATATATATACAGTAGAGGAAAATGTCTATTGTACTTAAAAACCCCATCTTTTTCTTGGTAGGTTTCATTTCTCCAAGGAAGATGAGACTTTTTGGGGGGAAGGGGGAAGGGAAAAGGATGGAGATGTAGCATTTTTAACTAATCTGCTCTCACAGAACATGTTCTGGGAATAAGAATGCTGGGACTGGTAAAACTCTGCGACCAATCTGTGTCACATATACTACAACATGTACAACTTTGTAACTTACGGAAATGGGGCAATATATTGAATGAAGAGCATAGTTTCATATATGTCAAAGACTTCCTCCAAGAGTGTTCATTTCTATTTGTTTTTTGTTTTAAGGATGGCTGGTGTCTCCAACATGATCCAAATTAATTACTTCAAATGTAATTGTCTTTCTGCGTTCCAAAATGATCATTTAATTGAATTCCATTCCATGTTGAGGATAATAGAAAATAATTAGGATCCAAAGAGATAAATACCCAGCATGATATTAGTTAATATGAGAACCTGGAAGACAGTGAAAAAGCCATTAAGTCTCTCTGAAAGGAAACAGAGCTTTCAAATAAATAAGCCATCCTTACAGCAGCGTCCAGAGACAGTGAGAATGACAGAAGTGTCCCACATATTCTATCACTAATAACTAAGGTTTCTAAATGGACAATCTAAATAAATTTCACTTTGCTTCAGGCCTTTTTCTTGAAAAAGAAAATACTGAAAGTCATTGAAAGCACAGAATACAACCCCACGTGCATGATATGCATCAAGAACACAGTTTAGAAACGTATCTAAAAATACCTCCAGTAAGAGTAAGAAAGGGGATGTCACTGATTTAGGGGAATTTATAGATACAGGTATGCACACACAGGATAAAGGAATACTTTAAGGCAATAAATCATCAAAAGTTACTGTATTCTTAAAAATGTGAAACTTGAAAATGGGCAGACTGCAGAAATAGGAAGGTATCTACTAAGTCTTTTTTTAAGAGTGACCCTAAGAGTAACCCTTTAAATGTTACTTCAAACAGTAAATTCTGGAGTGCAGGTGTATTAAACACAATTCTTCTTTTCCGAATACACAGATGAATATCAGAGCACATCAAAGTTTCCAGTGCTTAAAACAGTCTTCAGTATGCAGACGAAATGGAAGCCAGTTACTCAAAGACTACAAAGCCTGGTGTGAAGAATCCCCTTGGAAATAAAGCTTTTAAAACTTGCTTAAAACTTGGACATGGCTAAAGATAGCAAAGACAGCTCAGTATGAGCCCATGATGTGGCACCTACACACCAAACAGTGGCACCTTTGAAGATCCTAACCAGAAAATTTTAACCTTTAAAGGTTTAAGTGACACAGAACAAATACAGTTTGGTGGCTCAATGAATAGCCTATTTGATGCGTTCCAAAAGAATGCCAAAGAATTCATCTTGTAACTACTAATTTTCTTCAAATCTGAGAATTAAGATGCGTCTCTGGCTAATCAGATGAGACTCTGCTACAAGAGCAAAATCTGATTTGCACAACAGAAAGGATAACTAACCAACATTTAGTAACTACAGCTTCCATAAGAGAAGGATCGTATGTTGCTCTGCACTACAACAGGATCTCTATACTGTAGGATGATTGTTCAAGGCATTTTAAAATATGCAAGTGGGAGGCAACCTTAGTGGAGGAGTTTGAAAACACTCCAGAAAACTCTGAAACGAAAAAAGAGCATACAAGCAGAAACATTTCTCAAAAAAAAAAAGTTACAACTTCTCCTAAGACAGTATCAGCTGTTCCACTGGTACAGACTGATGAGGCAGTAGAGTAGAAAATGTCATTAAAAAGTGCATACACAAAATCTGAAAAATTCAAAACTAACTTTACAAACTGAATTCTTGAATCAGCTTTGGTTTATGTAATTTATGACACGTGAAACACACAGAGATGATTGTAAAATGCAAGCTTTAAATGCCTGAATCACATACAGACCAATGGTATGTCATTCAGGATCCAAGAAATTACTACAGAAATTTAGTAATATTTAGGACCATTTACTTCTAATTACCTTGGCAAAAACTACTTAAGAGGATTTAAGATCAGAATCTTTTTTCCGAACAGTAAAGATCCCTTAGAAAGGAACAAATTTTTTTACACATTTTCCATTTGAAGATTTTTACTTTCTTGCCTACAAAATCCTGATATAAATGAAAAAAAACTTTAGAGATTTCTTAAATACTTCAATTAATTAAGATGATCTTAATTCTTAACTTATATAATGAAAAAGCATGATAATTATTTATCAACATACTGAAATGAAAATTCTAGTGCCTAGCAGTCTTTCAGAGCAGCCCAGCAGGACGGACCTACACGTACAAAGAGAGGCTATTTCATTCCTGAATCAAGCTGTTCCTAAATGGAACTAACTTTTGCAAATTAGTATCTACAGGATTTTATACAGAGCTTTTATCAACACTTTTTTTTTTTCTTTATTTAAAGTAAGGGTTTCCCTGTAATTCTGAAAACACAACTTTTGGATACGGTATCCAAAGAAAAGAGAACAGATGGACAGAGAACTCCAGAGCTCTCATACATAAGCAGCTCCAGCAATCCTGTTCTATTAAAAATAAGTAATTTAGCATTTATTTGCCTTCTACAGCTATTTAGGAAAACTGGTCCTTAATTTGTACCTCTTTCTAGGACAGGGATCAGAAAACAAAACTGAAGTTGCTACTTGAAAGAAAGATCAAGGCAGAGATCTGCCACTCCTGAGATAACACAAGGACACCACAGTAAACTGCAAATCTTTGAATTACTTCAGTAAATTACACAGCTGCATTCCCAGCCCTAATTTTCCAGGCCTTTTTTACCTTGAGAGGTACCTTATGCAGGGAGATTAAAACTTCATGTGATTCAGTATAAAAGATCCAGTGCTTTACAGCCTCCTTCTATGATAGCTTGCAGCATACTTGAGGAAGTGCACGACCTGAAACCTTTGAGACTGAAACATCATACTAAAAAATTATTGCAGCCTAGCAAAAATTAACAGTGCTTCCTATCCTAAGATTGTCTTCCTGGCTTCATCGACAGGAGCTGCAAAGACCAAACGAGATGTTTCACTGCTCATGCAGTTAACCTGACAGTGCTTGAAGCATCGTCAAGAGAAAATAATCAAGAGCTATTAAATACCAGCTCAGCTTTGCTATTTTCAGGCAACACTGAACAAATGAGTTAAAATAAGGCTGACTTGCATGTTCATATCTGTGTCTAGTCAGATGAATCTGTAGTTGCTTTTTTCCCCTCAGACCTAAAGTACTTTTATCGTCAACACAGAATTTTTTTAGAGAACTCAGGAGTTAGCCATGCATATCAGATGAAGGTTAGTTCTCAGCATCTGCTTTTCTCTCCACTTTTTTCCAGTGACATGCTGTTAGGAAGTAATTTCTGAGCATTATTACAACTTTGGAGGGAAGGGAAAAAGGAAAAGTCAAGGAAGGAAATAAAAATAAAAGGAAGGAGAAGAGAAAACAAAATCAAAGTGGGAGCATTACGACATTAGGATAGCATGGCCTGTCAAAGTGACAGCATGACCAATGACTGCTGTTTTGGTAGCAACAAGAAAAAGCAACTTTGCTTCAATTTTACCCATTCTCGAGTACTACACGTTTCTTTGTATGGGATAGCTTCTTAATGTGCACACTTCCCCTGTGCATGCCAAAGGACCTACATCTGGGTACTACAATGGGAAACATAGAAGAGAGCTATTCAATTGAAACCATCCCAAAATACTAGACTGCATCTACGATACAGTGAACGAGTACATGATACCATAATTACTCTTCATGGAGGACATCCCTTGTGCATGCAAATACATAATCTAATCTCTTCTCACTGAGTGGAAAAAGGGGAAAAGAAAAAAACCCCACAAACCACAAATCCACACACAAACCTTCTCTGAGAGACATTAATTTGCACTCAACCATACTGTGTAACCTGTACCACTCTCTCCACTCACAGCAGAATGGGCCTTAAGTGACTGGTACTTTCACCTGCCAGGTTCAGTGCCTGACACTACTGTTGGAGTCACTGCATTAACCTTTTCTATTGTCCACCTCTTAAATCAGACCTGTAGGTCAGTATGTGGGGTTTGGACTAGATAACCTTTGAAGGCCCCTTCCAACCCAAACTATTCTACGATGTTCCAAATAGTCAGCTGACTTGATCCACTTTGGTACCTTCTGTGTCTGGTACAAGGGGACTTCACGATATCTAAGCCTGTGAATTTGAAGGTAGATCATCTATACTCAGCCCCAACACCATGGCAAGTGTCTTCTTAAATAAATTAAGAACACACTTATAAAAAGCATGTGTGAATCTCCAAATTCACTAGCTTTTTAAATATCTTCAATAAACCCCACAGTTCTGTTTACCATCTGCACCACACAGAAAAAAATAGTCTTAAATGTCACAGATGAAGCACATAGGGGACTATGACATTTAATTTTTTAGAAAGCCAAACCTGGGCCAAGAAATGAGCTAAGTATCAAAAAAAAAAAAAAAAAAAAAAGGCAATACCCAAACACAGCAAAATGCTCCACAATTCCTACAGCACCAATAAAAACAGAGGGGCTTCTACAAATATTTATTGCAGAAGATTTGGTTATAATCATCTTAGAAAACACAGCAATTGTTGGGTTAATAATTAAGTTAACTGGATTAGTGATGTCCAAGAACTTTAAGTTGGGTGTTAATAATTAATATCTTAAAAATGCCCCAAAAGACAACACTTTCAAAGAAATTAAGATGTTTAAGACCCAAGAAAAATTTCGAGAATACTAGTGTATAATGTACCTTACACATGCACACATGTCACAAGCCTTGAAAAAAGCACAAACTTGCCATTTATCCAAGTGTTCATCAATCCCCACCATTCTCAACTATGTTGCTCCAACTCCCTCTATTCCAGTAATACAAATCAAGAAATAAGAAAAGGATTTTTCACAGTCAGGAAGTTAACACTACGATTATTTATATGAAATAAAACCAAAAGGAACATTTATTTTCTTAAAAGTCATTGCGAGTTTTGATTGGCATAAATAATTTCCTACCCCTTCTTTCTGCCTTATGCACTTATTTTATTCTACGTGTATTACAAAAACCCTCCCCTACCTCCCAAAATGTTCCCAGAAATTCAGTTGGCAGAAATTTTCCTAAGGCTGCCAGAACTCCTGTCCAAACTTTGAGTGAGTCAAAAACAAATGAAGAAATGCAGCAAGGTTCTTTTTTTTTTCCTCCTAATTTCTCTCCTTAATTTGCTTTATTTTCTGAGCAAATGGTCCTACGTTTCCCAGTGGCCTATCAACCCGTTAGAAAACCAATCAATCAAACTCATCCTGACAACTCAGCAGTCAGACTCCTGTAGTTCCCATATCTCAACACTGACAAATTTAACAATCCTGGGAATAATTCCTTTTAGGCCTTCCCAATCTCTAATACTTTGCTTGCAAATGCACCTTAAAATATTTTATGTTTTCAAACCTCCTGAAGTCAGGCAGCTAAAGTTCTTAGACATCACTAAGTGCTCAAATAACTAAATTTCACATCAGACTTCACATGAAACAATCACTATGCACTTAAAGACAACAAATCAGGACTGTGGATCTGTCAATAGATCGAGTGAAATTGCTGCACTTGACTCATGAATAGAGATTATAGATAGATAGATAAACATGCACATGTACTATCTTTCCTGTGTAGGCTAACCAGAAGAGCAACTATACCAATTTGTTTGGGTTTTTTGGCTGAGGAACCTTTATTTTAGTTTTTTAATTTATTTCGAGGACGTAAATTTCTTAGATGTGCATGGTTTAGTTTCACTTCCTCCATTTAGTGAATGGTAACTGAATGCTGCGCACATAAAGCCTGACTTTTAGCCAAATTGGGCTGTGTTCCAGAGAGGCAAAGATTTATTAGAAATCAAGTACTCAAGAATTAAAAAAATAAACTGTGTTCCATTTCACTCCAGGCATAATCTCTACTCTTATATCAAATTAAGTAATAGTGGTCATCACTACATTACATCACATCATTAAATTCTATCAAATGCAAATGGCATTCATATTCAGGCTATTTGCAGGCAGTTCTTAAGTGCCATCATTTTCTAGTAGTCAAGCAGAAACAAAGTCAGCCCAACATTTACTAATAGACTTAATAAGGAATCTTTGTTGTATACTGATAACTGCATGTGAAGTATATATTAAGAAATGATAAATTCCCCCACTCTATGCTTTTCACTGTGTGAAGTATTCTGTTTCAGCGATCCACATTCTAGATATTTATTTACATCTGCTTCAGTACCCTGAGAAAATCTGTATAGCTGGAAGCAAGAATATGAAGTAAATTACATACTTCATTGAAATCTTCTATTACTGCTATTTGGCCAAGAAATAATAGAAACACAACATACTGCACTATAATAATCACTATTTGAAATCCTGATTCTGTGATAAGTTACAGTGGTTGTTTTAGGATAGTGTATTTTAAATACTTAGTTTCTAATTAAAACAGAGAGTACTATAACAGTTAACTCTGAATTATTAACCCAAGTTTACGAAAGCTTAGAGATGATTGATAACACCAAATACACATGCAAATTTCATCTGATCATAATCTAGCATTTTACAATGTTAAAAAAGGTTTCTTAAAACAATACTTTGTTCCATCTGCTATCTTACATAACTGATACAGGCAGATTTTTTAATGGCCAGTAAATCTGCCTTCTATTCATTAATCAGTTTCATTTTTCTCTGATGTAATAACTGCACCAACTATTTCCCCGACAAAAACGATTTAAGTATACAATGGCTATTTAGAAAAGGTCATTGAACTTGGTCACAGTTGACTTGACATGCCCAACCTTCAAGAATCACACATCAATCTCTGATGTCACCAAAATTTCCTAAGTAAAACCAACAATTTTTTTTTTTTTAAATTGTTGCTAGATACCATGTGAAGCAAACCCAAAATACATCAAGTATGTATGGGAAATTTTTAAACACGTTTCCACTATGTAGCTGTCAGCTTCCACATAGCAACTACGAAGACAGATGTGCTCTGTGATAATGCCCCAGCAGAGCACTAGAAAATTTAAATTTAAGATTACACTACACTACTGCTTCATGTATTTTAAAGATTCAAATATAAAAGGTCAGAGTATTGAAAGGAACTGTTTTCAGTCCTCTTTGAAGGTTAAGTCATATTGTTCAATATGACTGAAAAAGAGCTGGCATTTCAGTAATCTTGTGTATGAAAACCAACAACACTTACAAAGGAGTGTGTCAGTGGATCCTGTGTGTGTCCTTGAAAATAACTGGCAAAAACGCCAACCCCAAATGTAAGTCAAAAGAGCACAATAAAAGCACTCTATAATAGTAGTGAAACAACCAAGTAGGTATGGTTTTTCTCAACTAAATAAACTTTAGAGTCTTCCTTTGAACTTCATCATGTAAGAATACAGGAGTGACAAGAAAGGAGCAAACACTGAAGAGACTGTACAGTACAGGACAGAAAAGACAAGACATCCTTAAATAATGCCAAAAACCCTCACACTGGCTATGAGTAGGTAAGAAGGAAAAGAAGATGTGACAGTGCTGCTCTCGACCACTTAAAATTTCAATGCTTTGCATATTAAGCAAAGTTCTTTTTAATGACTTTTTCTATATCCACTAAAATTAAGGATATTTAACATTCACACCATTCAAAAAACTGTGCAACAATAATTCATTTTCAACTGCAGGGACTTCCCACAAAGCTGCTAACTCATGTCAACGCACATAAGAAGCCTGTGGCATGCCTTTTCCTATGATTGGGTGGCTTTGGAAAAAGCTCTGCTGGATTCTACTGAATAAAAACATTTTTACCTACAGCATGAGATTAAATTTTGTAAAAAATAAATAGAAATAATGTATTACTGTATACATGATCTGATGCATTTTTATCATAATACAGACATCTGCATGAATCAACATCAGCTGCATACACAAAAAATCTTAACTGTTTTTAAATTTTGGTATCTGACATTTGTGCTAGTTTCCTGCTGAACTGTAGCTCAAGATAGCTGCCAACTGCAAATTGCTTGAATTAGTATGGAGACACAAATTTGAAAATAACATGAGGAATAAAATTTCCTTTGTGAAAGCAAAATGTTTGGTTGCAAACAGGAAACCTAATAAAAGGAGTAAGATCTGATAAGCTGCCACATCTGTATGAACCATATATGTTTAAAAAACAAGATGCTATTAAAGAATAACTAGAACATTTTCAGGTGAATATTAACTGGCTAAATTGTTTCAATTCATTCTTCTTGAACAAGTAGAAATTCTAACTATGAATGCCCCCTAAGTATTTGTTCTACATAGATTTAATTCTGTTTATATCTTTACTAGCTTCAGGAAGAGACTACATAATTTAGTTTTAAAATAACAACAGAAAAATCTCGGAGCTTCTGGATTTTATTCCTGGAACTGGGTTGTTTGTTTTGAAGCTAATCAAAAGCACATTTGCTCCACATACACCTAACTCCAAGAGAAAAAGAAGCAAAATAGCTGAATTTAAACATATTCAGAAATCTGGTGGGTTTTGGTTTTGTTGCTGCCTTTTTTTTCCCTTTAAGAATTAAGTTAGCTTTCTTACAAAATAAAAACCTTTTCTTTCCCCCAAAGAAAAAATTCACAATGTTCAATATAAAAATTTCAAGGAATTAGTACTAATTCCTGGTGTAATCTAGCACAAAATGATTCACTGTGTGTGATAAAATGCAATCTATATACAGGTACATAATGAAATTATCTAGATTATAAACTGGCAAATTAGGATATTTGGAAACCAAAGCTTTTTATATTATTAATAAACATTAACTCATTTCTATAATCACACTACCTTCACTTGGCTCTTACTTCAGAACCAAAGTACCAGACCAAATCTGCATTCTCTTTCCAAGGTGTCAGGAAAAGGAATGGAATTTGAGGCTTTCCAAAGAAGAAAACCAAACAGAACCCCAAAAATACAAATGAAAGAGACTTCCCCCCACTAAATTTTACATAACATCTTCTCATGCCATGATTCCAGCATTAGAATCATTAGTGTCTCCACCTGATCATTCAAAAAACCCCAGCAAACCAACTAACTAAAAACAAAGCACCACCCCACACCCCAAAAAATCCCACAATTCAAAACAAAAAAATTCCCACCAAACAAACAAAAAAGAAACAACATAAAAATCGACAATGCTCCCCTTTTCCCCCCAGATATAAGCCCCTCTCCTTCCCCAGCTTTTGGAGCACATCTTCACACAATGTTAAACTCCTATCTCTTTCATTCAAAGACAACTCCCCACACGCTGTTTTCATATCTGCTAAGGGTTCCCAACATGACAATGAAAGAGTACTTATTTCATCCATAGCAATAGCCACGGATGACAGGGAGATATCCGTAAGTAATTTCCTTATGCTCCTTTTATTCCTCAAAGGTTTTATACAAACTTCTCAAATTAGTAGAACTAAGGTGTGCTAAGTAAAAGATGTGATTAATGTCTTGAGCTGTTCTGCACTAATGTATCAAGATAACATTTTCTTTAAAATATCCTTTAGAGAAGTCTCTTTAAGAGCATAATCTTCCACTCAGATCCTTCAATTTCACTTAAAGTGAACAGACTAAAGAAAAAAAAACCACATGAAGTGTCATTTTACTTTGGGATTTTAACACTTCCATAAAATACATAGATATATAAAGTGCCTCATACACAGTCATCAGTTTCATAATGTTAAAATATGCTTGGAGTAACACTTGGCAAAATGAAATCATACATGGCACAAGTATTTTTCATGCTCCTGCTTACAAGCCTTCTCTTTTTGGCACCGTATGTCAAGTTTCCATGGAATTTAACAGGAAAAAAAGCAGCTGATTAATCTTTCCTACAGGTTTCAACTAAAGAAAAAAAAAATCACACACCCGTATGTGTAATCTTAAAAACTGCATCATGAAACCAAAGAACCCAAACTTGGTTCAGTAGGTGTTACTGTCAAGGGCCAACACAAAAATGAGTAACCATTTTCTCAACTATAACTACTCAACTGTGAGGACAGCCTGTTTCAAGTCCTAAAATCCGAAGATTAACAACCACACGTACGTAAAAATTAACAGGTATATTAACTTTCCAGATGCATCCATTCAAATAAGTTTTGTAAACATTTACCTGTATCCAAGCGCTTTACAGGGGACTCATCATCAACCTCAGAATCTCCACATGCACTCCTTGATCTTTTCCTTGGGTGCAGAAGTGTCTCCAACCTTGGAAGGACTACAGACAAAAAGGTTTTGGTCCCTAGCTGTGGAGAAGTTGGCTGGGTTTCAGTGTTCTTTGCAGACTTTTGGGGGCTTATACTTTTCGATTTGCAGAAGAGAATGGATGTACGTCTGTTTACATCAGTTGATGACTCAGCTACAGCAGAAACAGTCGACTCATTGAGATTACTGTCAAGTAAGTGTTCTGGAGTGTGTCCATTTATTTCTTTCTGAATGGAAGTGCTATATAATTCATTATCAAATTTTACTCTTTTGTAAAGCTTACTCTGCTCTGGATTGAGTTCTACTGGTTTGAGGGTTGGTGGTTCTGAATTAGTCTCCAAGTTTGAAGGAAGAGGTAATGCATCTGATGGTTCAAGTTTAGGGGGAGATTTATCTCCTGAAAAAATTATAAATAGAGTGTGATTTTTGAAAACCTGTAGTTATAAAGTCTATTATAAAACTCACTATAAATGTGCAGCCCACCAAATAAATTGTTGTCTGGAAACAAAGCATAACATTTTAAAAACAAAACTTGTCTAGCAACAATCTGTCCTAGTTAGTAGTTCCTACTTTTATACTGGGAATGTAACAGGGGTAGAGAAGAAGATGTTTATAGTTGGTGTTAACAATTTATACCTGGATAAGTACTTTTTTCCTCTCATGCAGTTATGTTAGTTTCATTAACTAAAAACTACAAAACCTATTTTTTCATTAGAAAATTGGGGTGGTGGATCATTATCTGTTAAATGCAATTATACTGCCATTCAAGTAAAATTTTTGATAATATACATTTTAATCTATTTCATCTTATCAATATTCACCTTATCTGCCTATGAAAAATTTTATCAGATAACCAGTAAAAAAAAATAAAAATTTTGTAACCTATTCTACTTCAGTGAACTAAAATGTGTTACAAAATCTACACAAGGGTATGATTTGTAAAGCTGTTTTACAGTTGTGACCAGAAGTTTTATCTACCAAAAGGAAAAAGTAATAAAAAATGGGGGAGAAAAACCCAACACCCCCAAAACCTTGCATCTTGATTAGCCACTAGTTGACAAGTAACACACTTCACAATGCAGACTTGATAGGAGAAATCAGAAAAACCACCCTCTACCGTTTCTCTCCAGGCCCCTTCCCCCTGCCCCATATTTTAATTTTTTTTAATATGATCATGTCCCACTCAGTTTCCCTAAATCCATGCTGGGAAAAGACAATAGAGATATGACAGTGGGTGTATAAAAGTAGTTTCAGTTTTTCATTGCAAGTAATTGGAAAGAAAATAAACATTCTACCATTGCAGCATACCCTGATACGAACAGAAGGATGTCCTAACCCATAATTATCAACTCAAAAAGATGTTAAAACCCTTCTAGCTTCCAAAATAGAAGACAATACTTATTCTAGAGTAACTGTATAATACCAATGTATTATTTATGTTATCACATAAAATATTTAAACTTAGTTAAATTTTCTATGCCACCTGAAGAAAGGCATAAAATCCCCAAGCATTTAAAGTTCTCTATTTGCAGTCTGTTGTTTGGTTTTGGCCCAGCAATGTTCACTTGGAAATCAATGACTTCTAAGTGCAGAAAAATCTCTACCCTGTTGTTTAAGGTTTAATCAAATAATAGCATAGTTCATATTAAAAATACCTATTTTTACAATACAGTGGGACTGTGCTCACATCATTTGAAGGCACGCAGGTATTAGAATTGGTAACTAATATTTCAGGAAAACAGAAGAATGAAATGTACAGTCAGATAAGCACATTTAAACTACCAGCAATCAAAAAATGCTATAGTTTAGAATCTCCAAGGTGACTTTCTTTGTGAACAAATTCTGATTTTCTTACAAGTAATTAGAAAATATTCAAAAAAATATTTAAGAACATAAAACCACTTGAGAATTATTTAGAAATAAAACCTAAATTTCATGGGGTTATTCTGGTACCGTATTTTTCAGATGATCCGAGACTGGAAACTGAATTGCAAGGAGGGGTAGTTCACAGCTCTACCAAAGTCACCGCCTGTAGAGATCCTGGGCACAGGATTCTAATACTTTTCTTATCTTTTTTTGGGCAATTTGTTTTCTTTACTCGTCTATGTACCTTCCATTTGAGAACTGAAATTTGAACTAATTATTATTACTCTTCACTAGATCAGAACCGTAACAACAATGCCAATCAGCCCTGGATCATGCCTTTCATTACACTTTATTTAAAAAGCTGTAATATACTGTAAATATAAGAAAAGAGCTACTGCTCACTTTGGACTATTTTTTTCACAAAAAATAGCTGAAGTGAAAGGCTGTGGCATAAAAAGGTTAAGCTACAAATAAGTTGTGGATTCATTCACTGCCAAAACTCACATTCCTAAAGGACTATTTTAATACCATCATCACTTGAAAATTAAAAACAACACCCAAATTAAAAAAACCCAATCCATTAAACATTTTGAGAACACTTAAAAGCCTCAGAACAAGATAATGCGCTGATTCATGTATGCTTTTTCTAACGATGCTCAAATCTCCAGCAAGTTCTATGTTTGCAATTAAACACTAAGTTGCTGTTTGAATGGCAGTTAAGGACAATCATTTTATTGACTTCACCTTCCAAAAATTTTGAGAGCATCAAGCTGCAACAGAGAGAGACCATTTTATTTATTACCGTGCTTCCACTTTCCCTTGAGCTCTTTCCTCCTCCTATTCAATGCACTTATTCAAAAATGAAACCCATCTCTAACTGTCCTAAAGAAAAAGTTTAGTTTCTTAGAGCTAATCATGAAACAAAGTCAACAGAATTCTTATTTGAGTGACAGATTTTTTCTGCATCATTTAAAAATGAGCAATAAAAACCTCCGAAACTCATTTAGAAGTTAAAAATGCAAATATGATATTCAAATATGAAATACGAAGTTAGTCCTAGCACACTGCTCTCACTGAAATCAATGGCAATTAGCCAAGAGTAGATGCAGTTCTGAGACAAATGTTTTGAGGAGGAAGAGAAGAAAAAGGGGAAGAGCTGGGTAGATACAGCTGACTTGATACATGAAATTTGTTAGGTCTTATCAATAGTTAGCTTTATTTAAAATAAATAAATAAATAAATAAATAAACAACCCCAAAACCTACCCATCCTCCTCCCCAGAGTCTAGAGCAGAGAATAAAAAAGGCTAAAAACACAGTACAACAGCCAGAGTCTTCATTACCATTGACCAAGGCTCACATGATCCCTAATACATATTTCGACATTTAAGTGTATTTCCGAAAGTACAAAGATATTTTTCACTCAGCCATTTCCAACTGCTTTTCCTATGAGATTGTTTGCACTTTCACTTTGTAACACTTAAATTTTTAAAGCCTTGCTACCATGAAAAATAACGGATGGAGGTTTTTTTAAGAAGATCATTCTACTCTTAAAATATTTGTTGTGATTAAGCAGCTATTTGCATATTTCAAAACTAATATTTTAATTTTAAAATCAGTATTTTAAACGTAACGAATATTAATTTATCAAACTCTTTAATTCACATTATTATTCACATTACAGCACCTGACTGAAATGGTTCAGAACAGTACTCATTTAAACATGGTTTACAATCTTACCTTCTTCTTCTCCATCTTGTTCTAATGCTGCACTTTCTTCTTCGAAACTTCCAATACCTGATTCTATTTGGGGAGCCTGGTTGTGTTGCTGACTTAGTTTGTTGCGAATAATGCTGATTTCTTTCTTTAACAGCTTTGCTCTTTTGCTCCTTGACCCACTGGATTTCATTGCACAGGTGAGATCAAGTTTTTCTAGCAGCTCTCTCAGCTGTTCTTCCAAGGACATATGTGCTCTGTTTGCAGGATTCAGTAACCTATCCACTGAAGTCAAAACACGTACAATTGAAAACATGTTAGCATTTCCCAGAATATTTCTCAGAATAATAATACCAAGAGGAGGAAAAAAAAATCACATGCGAAAATAAAAAAATACTGTCAAAAACCTGTTTAGATTAGAGTCAGAAATGGTGAAATATTTCCTACTATATATTTACTATTTTTCTTAACCAGCATTTTGCTCAAAAAAACTACATAGTAGAAAGAAATAAAAGGTCAGAAGGAAGACATAATTAATCCTTCCCACTCTAATAGATTAATTCCTTCTTGCTAAAGAAAAGGACAAAATTACAGTTATAAAAGAAATGTGTTAATTATTCTCCTCCACTGCCCAACCTTAGAAAACTCACGTGTATGTCAAAAGAATAAATTTTAATTCCTAGCATTACAAACGTGCTCAATTTTTTAATATAGTAGGTTATTTAAAAATATACTGAGCTTTATGAACACTGGTAGTCATTTTCCATGTCTTACATCATGTGAAAGAAAGCAATCAACTTAAAAACCTTTTCTGTGTAAGTTGTTACATTAGGCTCTGACTGTGCCAAAATCAGAATCCAGATGGCACTGATGTCTAACGACAGATCTGGTAGAACAGAAACACCATAATCTTTCAAGCAGTGTTTTTAATGGGGGATGGGGAATCTAGTTAGCAAACTGAACAGCAACAATCCTAAACATCTGTATGGAACATACGCTCTGTGCGCAATGAAAAATGCAACTTCCAAAAATAATCGAAAAACATCTTACCATCTTCCCAGGAGAAAGGCTGGGGTGACTCAAGTTTAGGCCTTTCCGGTAAGTGCATTCCAGTTTCATTGTTATAGCCAATTCCTTCAGCATCTCGCCTGGCTTGCCTGAGAACTACACCTCCTTGATCTCGTAACCGCACTGCAGCTCTATAAAATATTGTATCTTTTGCATTGTATTTCATACAGTTATCTATGATAAGATTGAAGTCTTCTTCAAACTCAGCGAGGTTTTTATAGCCTTGCGCTTCTAACCGTTTTCGCATGGTAGAGAAATCCATAGGATGTTTAATATGATCCAAATAGTCTGGAACCTTTGAATAAATATTTAAAACACAAATGGGTAAAACTGTCTTGTTACAGCCAAAGCAGCATTAGTTACTAACTGATCCACTTAAATGTATTTTGTAACACCTCAATACAAGAAATTAAAAATGTAACTTAGAATTGCACATCTTGATGTTGCGAACATTTGCCTGCCAACAGAAGTTTACATATTACAATATTCTGCATCTTGGGTAACAAGTTTGAGCTCTACTGAGAGATGCTGAAACTACTTTTTTTTTTTTTGCTTTTTTTTTCCTTTTTTTTGTTTTTTTTTTTTTTTTTTTTTTAGTTCTGTGGTTTTGTGTACTCCTACTTCCAGGCAACTAGTGACAGGACAAGGGGACATGGCCTCAAGTTGTGCCAGGGGCAGTTCAGGTTGAATATCAGGAAAAATTTCTACACTGAAAGAGGGCGGTTAAGAATTGAACAGGCTCCCCAGGAAGTGGTGGAGTTGCCATTCATGAAGTGTTCAAAACAAATGGATGTGGCACTTTGTGATATGGTTTAGTTGGCATAGTGGTATTAGGTTGAAGACTGGACTTGATGATCTTGGAGATCTTTTTCAATCTTAATGATTCTATGTATAATAAACAGATGTGCATGCAGTATATGCACACACACACACACACGCACGTATAGCTAAGTCTGTCTAGTTTCACCTTCAAGTACGAACATAGTATCTGCATTTCAATTTTTGATACCCTTCAAATTTGCTTTACCAAAATCATCTTATTGAAAAATATCAATATGTACCAAACATTCCATAGAAGTATTTCCCAGAAACTATTTTGGTATGTAAACATGCAAAGGCTTTCATAGCAGTAAACCGTAACTCATAATGTTAATTATCAGAATAAAGATTAAAAGGTAACACTGTTTCTAACTCTGCATGTAATGACTCATTTCTTGTACTTAAGTGCCACCAAGCCATACATAAACACCAGGAAACACAGCTGCAAACGTACCTCTTTAAGGTTCACTGGCTGAGCAAATATTCGAGCAGAATCCTTTTCCTGCAGCTGATCCAGAACCGATCGCAGAAGGACAGTGAATGGAATAAGCTGAAGTTCCATTGTAACCTGCTCAATCTTGACCTAAAGAAGTAACAGTCATCCAATTGAGCATTTTTCATTAACAATTTGTATTAAAGTTGTTTTGCAGCAATAGTATAGTATTTTAGATAAGAAATAAAATACAAATACATTTAAATAAATTAGTTCAGTACTACTTTCAGTATCATCACCTGGCATTTGTCTGACATAGGTTTTCAGCTAATGATTTTATAAGAAAAAAATCATTCTCATTCCTACAACTCCAGCTTCCCAGAACTCAAATTTGTATTTTATAGGTAAGAATTGTTACACTTTTACATGTATTTTTTTTGAAAAGATGTTACAAAATAACAGCTTCACAATTCACCAACAATGTGAAAATAGTAAGAATTTAAAAGTAACATGATTCAAATTAAATTTCAGTTATACTGCTAAGTTCAAAGTTTAAAAAGAGAATCTGATTTACAGGCTACATAAGACCAAAACAAAGAGTAATTGGAAAGACAATGTTCTACATAAATTCCAAGAAAATAATTTCAAAAAACAGAATCAACATCTTCAAATAGTTGAACGTCCTTCAGAATTTTCGTTATTTTTGACACTATTTCAATTCCTCTGTAGCTTAATTTTCAGGCCATCTAAAGAGTTATCAGTAATGCAACAGTCTTGCTATGACAAAAGTAAATTCTTAATGAAAAATTAAAGCTGTGTGTATATACATATAATATAAAAATGTCAATAAAGTATAAGCAAACACACATACATAAAATACATGTATATAAATAATAATACATGTGTATAGTAAGCAATATGTGAATGAACATGAATGATGCATAGAATTCCAGAAAACACTCCAGAATGACAAATTTTATAAGCTTGAAATGAATGTTCACAGTTTGCAAAAGTCAAAACAAAATGGTGTTTTCATAAATAAGGACCATTAAAAACTCCTAAGTGCAAACATTTTGCTTTCACAGTTTCATATAAAAGTTTATCCTTCTGCATTACCATTTCCTCAAATCTCTTCTCCTGGCAGTGTTAACTGTAGAATGTCGTAGGACTTCAGATACAGCTTTTTTTTTTTTTTTTTTGGGACAGAAGGATTACAGTACATGGATCTGTATTGGGAAAACCTGAATAGATCAAATCTTCTACAGTTCTTCAGAAACCAATCGTTTTTCCAATTCTAACAGAATGTCTTGTTAAATAATTTCTCTATACCAATGCACACAGCATGTGCAACAAACAGAAGGAGCTGGAGGTCACAGTGCTGCTCGAGAGCTCTGCCCTAATTTCTATTACTGAAATTCGGTGGGATGAATACCATGACTAGAGTGTGACCACGGATGGCTACAAGCTGGTCAGAAGGGCAAAGAGGGGAGAAAGGAGTAGCAGGGTTGCCCTTTACATTGAGAAACTAATATATTGTGAAGAGCTGTCTCAAGAAAAGCCATGAGCAGGTTGAAAGCCTAAACACTGAGGTGAGTGAGGGAACTATATTGTTGGTATTTATTTCAGATCTAGGGGAGCCTACTGACAAAGCCTTCTTGCTCCAGCTACAGCAGGCGTTACTTTCACAGGCTATTGTCCTACTGGGGATTTCAACCACTCTGACATCTGGAAAAGTAGCATGACAAGCTGTAGGAATGCATTATACTCTTGGAATGCATTATACAGATAATTTTGCATGGCAAGTAATAGACAGCCCTACCAGATGGAATGTGATAGAGGATCTGGTGGTCACCAATGCAAGTGAGCTAATCTGAGACGTCAGGACTGGAGGCAGCCAGGGCTGCAGTTATCAAACATGGATGGAGTTCATACTCCTCAGAGATACAGGTCAGGTGAAGAGTAAAATTAGCATCCTTAATTTTAGGAAAGCAAACTTCCAGCTGTACAAGGCATTTGGCCATAGGATGCCATGGGAGACTGCCCTCAGAGAGAAAGGAGCAAAACAGAGCTGGCGGCAGATCTTGAATGTGTCTTAAATAAAACACAAAAGCTCTTGATACCTAGGTTTAAAAAATCAGGAAATTAAGGCAAGAGACTGGCAGGGGTAAGTTGAAACTTGACTGAGCAAACTAACAGGCAAGAAGTGCACAAGCAGTGAAAGCAGGGACAGGTACTCTGGAAAAACTAGAGGGATGCTGTCTGGTAGCCAAGCCACCCTGCATGATATTTGCAAAGTCATGGCAATGAAGTGAAGACCCAGGTGACTAGAAAAAGAGAAACATTGCACCCATTTTTTAAAAGGCTAAAAGGATGACCGTGGGAACTACCAACCTGTCAACCTCACATCTGCTCCTGCAAACATCATGGAACAGACCCTCCTAGAAGCTATGCAAAGCTTCCATGTGGGGGACAAGGAGATGATTTGAGACAACCTGCACAACTTTACCAAGGGCAAGTCCTGCCCAACCAACCTAGTGGCTTTCTATGATGGAGTAACTCTATCAGCAGACAATGGAAGAGCTATGGATGTCATCTATCTGGACTTCTCTAAGGCCTCTCACATGGTCCCCAACAACATCCTTCTCTCTAAACTGAAGAGAGATGAAGATTCTCTAAACTGAAACTGATGAAGATTCAATGGGTGGACTGTTCCATAGATAAGGAATTGGCTGGATGGCTGCATCCAGAGAGCAGTGATCAACAGCTCAGACTTAGGATGGAGATCAGTAATGACTGGTGTCCCTCAGGGGTCTGTACTGGAACCAGGAATGTTTAAGACCACAGGATCAAGTGCACCCCCAACAAATCTGCAGATGACACCAAGCTGAATTGTGCAGTTGACACATCTGAAGGACAGGATGCCATCCAGATGGACCTGAACAAGCTCAAGAAGTGGGCCCCATGGGAATCTCATGGGGGTCAACACCGTCAAGTTCCAGGTCCTCCTGCACCTGGGTTGTGGCAACCCCAAGTATCAATCCCGGCTGGGGAATGAACAGATCCAGCCCTGTCAAGAACTTGAGAGCAACGGTGGATGAAAACCTCAATATGAGCCAGCAGTGTGCACCTGCAGCCCAGAAAGTCAAAGGTATCCAGGGCTATATCAAAAGAAGTGTGGCCAGCAGGTCAAGGGAGGTGATTCTGTCCCTCTATTCTGCCCTCGTTTGACCCCACCTGGACTGCTGCATCCAGCTCTGCAGCCCCCAACACAAGGGCATAAAGCTGTTGGAGTGAATCCAGAGGAGGGCCACAAATATGATCAGAGAGAGGACTGGAGCTCTCTTCTGAAGAAAGGCTGAGAGAAATGGGGTTGTTCACCCTGGAGAAGAGAAAGCCCAAAGGAGACTTTATTGCAGCTTCTCAGTAGTTAAAGGGGGTTTATAAGACAGATGGGGACAAACTGATTAGTAAGGCCTGTAGTGACAGGACAAGGAGTAATAGTTTTAAACTAAAAGAGGGTAGATTCAGACTACATATAAAGAATAATTTTTTTTAAGTGAGAGTGAAGCATTGGAACCACAGGTTGCCCAGAGAGGTGGTAGATGCCTCATTCCTGGAAAAATTAAAGGTTAAGTTGGATGGGGCTTTGAACAACCTCATATAGTTGAAGATGTCCCTGTTCATTGAAGAAGAGTTGGACTACATGATCCTTAATGTTCCTTTGAACTCAAGCCATTCTATGATTCTATGAAAATTTTACATATTTTCAATAGTTTGAATGCACAGCATGCATGTATATTACTTGACCCTATGTGAGGATTAAAATACAGCAGTCCTTCTGCTGAAAAAACTGTGTGTGAGAATACTTAAATTATCTTTCCTTCAGAAAAGTTTCACCAAATTAAAAGGTGCTCCATTTACCTGTTCTCTTTTTAATTTTTCACGTTTACGTATAAGTTCTATCAATAAACGTGCTCTTTCAAGATCGTGGCGCAGCCTTTGCCAGTACTTCAATTTTTCTTTTAAGGCTTGCATTTCTTCATCATCTTCTCTCTAAAAAAAGAATCAAAATGTTTTCGTGAAATGAAAAATGCATGCCTCTTTTTATACAATACATACAATATATTATATTATACAATATAATACAATATACAATGTAATACAATATACAATATATATACTATATATATATTATATACAATAATATACAATATTATACAATTGTTCTATACAATTACAGAACGTATGCATGTGAAGGGAAAAACTACTGTCTTGTAGTTATGGCACTTGGTCATAAGCTTCATGCTGCAAGAAGAGAAAACTTGTGGTCAGGGTATTTTCCAGAGTTACTCAAGGGTCTAATTGAAAATAAAATCTAAACTGGACAGCAATCCTGTGGCAAAGGCTACTGACATCAGAAGAAGCAACATAGCAAACAGCAACCTAGAAATCCAACAAGCTGCAAAACACAATACAACTTTTGCATCAAAATCCAAACTAGGTGAACACCATCAGTTTCTTCAGGAACTCCAGCCTGGTAGAAACAAATTATTCATGTGGTCATCACAGTCCATGTCCCCCACACCCAGCAGAACTAGGACACACTTGTAACAAAACAAAGTAATTATGGCTTGTGAGGACGGGAGATGAAAAGCTGTTTATTAGATAATACAGTAACTTCAAATGGTACTGCAGGTGAATAATGCAGCAATACACCCTTTTGGAAAATGGATGGAAGAATTTAATTTACGCATTTTTCAGAGTAAGTAATGTTTGAACATTTGCATTATTTAGATTGATTTGTACATACAAAACCCAGTGATTGTTTCCCTTTACTATTTTTCATATGGAAAAGGGAGGATACTGGAATTCTACTTATAGGATTCAAATGGTATTCGTAATTCACCAGAAAAGAGGCCATAAAGAAACAGAAGTCCTGATATTAGCACCAAGTACACAAAAGAAACATCTGCTTTGGAAAATTATTACATTTGAAAAATGAGTATTTTATAAAAGCATCTCTGAGAGATATCCAAAACTTTGCATGCTTGCCCGTAACTAGCATAATGCAATATACACTTGATAAGTCATCTTGGAGGGAGGGTGTTCTAAAAGCTAAAATTAAAACAGTAAATTCCATAAGCTATAAAATATAGAAGACAGAGGTATTAAGCAAAGTGCCTAAGCAGATGAACAACAAACAACACCACAAATTATTACACTGAAAGCCATAAATTCCTTAAGAAAAGGATAATTTAGAAGTACCACAGGTCCACTAAAAGAAGCTTGTCCAATTTTTCAGACAGCTGGCTCTAAAAAGAAAACTACAAAACCTGGAAGTTTAAAAACATTATCTAATAGATTTGCCAGTGCTATAATTCTATCATCTGCGTTGTATTTTATTGCTTTATATACTTTGCAGAGATAAAGCTTAGTTCATTTGAATCTCTGACTTCACTGAAGTTGGAAATACTTAAAATATCAACTATCTCTGTACTAGAATATAGCAGTCTGGAAATAGCAGTTTGCTCCTCTTTTCAATGAGAAAAAAAAAACAAACCAAAAAGAAAAACAACCTAAATACTGGAGCTAGAAACTTCTAGTTCCCTTTCCCAATGACTATTACAACTGACAGTCATAATTTCTTTTAAAGAGTTAAATCTTGACATAAACAGAACATAATTTAACTGCTGGGGTCAAAATAGTTCAAAGTAAACTCTGACATAAAAGAATATTAATATTTTCAATTCCATAAAATTCTCAAGAGACTAACTGAAATAGGAAGTCTACACTGCCACTAATTGCTGCTCTCCTACACCCCTTCATCTCTGAGTATAGACCCCATGTGTGGAAAAGCAACCTAACTCTTAACTGACTTAGCTGTACTATTTTTTCACTTCTACTGTTTTTCAGAACCAAAATTAAATTGTGGTGACTGCCAAAAGTAGGCTTGTCATCCCTTTGCTTGCAACCATTCAGAGTCTGCTCTTTTGCCCTATGTAAGGCAATTTAAGAAACTGGGGAACCGAGCCTGATGAAAGCTAAGTCAACAAAGCCATACTAGTTTTAGGGTGGGTCAGGAAACTTAAATACAGCAAGAAAAAATGATGGTACAGCAGGCTTTAGGGTAGTTTATTAGAGACTTAAGTATTTGGCTAAACCTCAAGGTGCAGTTGCACTCAAATAAAATAAAAATCTTTTACCTGAATCAGTTGTTTCACCAATTTCATTCCACAGAATAGGTACATACTTGTCAATCTGCGGATGTGACTCAAAATATCAAGAGCACCCTGTTTGGCCTTTATTTTTTTGTACACATACACTACCTTTCTAAATGGCACTTTAGCTTGGGGATCAATAGCAAGCCTCCAATCTTTTGACACTTCTGTGCAAAGTAATGTTGGCAGACAGTTTACAGCTTAATAGCTAAGATAACCCTCCTCTGCCCTAATCTATTTACTACGTGACATACAATAGATACCTTAATTAGATTAAAAGATCCAGGCAAGTTGAAGAGAGTGTGGAGTGGTTTTCAACAACCAACCAGTAAAAACTTAAGACAGAAAGAGTTCCTTTCAAAATTTTTAGCTTTCTGATAAAAATTTTATTAACTTTCTGGTAGGAAAGTTCTTCTTCTTCCAAGTCTTTCTTTCTCTATAACTGTCCTGAGAGCCACCAAGTTTCATTTGGCTGATGACACAAGAAAATTTCATAAAGAAACTCTTGTTTGGAGAGGGACTCTTCATCAGGAACTGTACTAATAGGACAAGGAGCAATGAGTTCAAACTGAAAGACGGGGAATTTAGATTAGATATTAGGAAGAAATTCTTTACTCTGAGGGTGGTGAGACACTGAAACAGGTTATCCAGAGAAGCTGTGAATGCCCCATCCCTGACAGCGTTCAAGGCCAGGTTGGGTGGGGCATTGAGCAACCTGGTCTAGTGGAAGCTGCCCCTGCCCATGACAGCAGGGTGGGAACTAGATGATCTTTAAGGCCCCTTCCACTCCAAACCATTCTGTAAGTCTATGATTTTCCAATGTACTTAGTTCTTGCCGAACATAGTATTACCTGGAAAAGCTAAAACTTACACATTTATTATGATGCCATGATGATTTTTCGCCTTTTCTTCAATATACCTTTTATTTATCCTCAGTGCTCTTAGCATGTATACTTGTAATTCCGTAAGTCCGATAACTTAGCATAGTCCTAGTATTCTGTTAAGCCAGGAGACCAAACATCCTGGAAGCGTCACAGATGGAGGCTGGAAAGCCCTAGACTGTCCTGAGAAACCAAGGTCCTCTCTAGAACACATCCTGTAAACTAAGATTAGGCCCATCCAGGGGGGAATTCCTTGGGATGGGGGGATACCACACTAATCACTCAAGCCTCTCATTAGAGAATCTTTGACAGATATGCTCATTTGCAAGGTCTATAAATTGTATACACAATCCATCGAGTGGGTGCATGTCGGTGCATTCCACCTTGGCGAAGTGGTGTACCATAAGGATCCTTATTAAATACCGAGCTAAAAACCCTTTTTTCCCTTAACCGTGTCTGGCTCTCAATTTTTAAGACCAGGGAAAGGCATCAATCAATACTGAGGGAAGAGGAAAACATTTTTAAGTCTACACAAAGAACATGCAGCAACTGAGAACTAGTCTCACCATTAGCACGCTACCAGTCTCTCCATATTAGCAGGAACACTGCCAGTGTAGCACCATATCCCTCCTTATTCTGGATGTGAATGTGTGAGAACAGCCTCACTCCTTACAGAGACTGTAACTTAATAGGATACAAACAAAAACAGAATGACAGTGACGAAATTGGAACTTGAGCAATACAATTAAGTTTTATTAGCATGCTCTGCTGGACTTGTATGACAGTCAGACAAAGCCATTTAGTGGCTGCAACTTGTGTTCTTAATGAAATCTTCAGTGCAGGTGTGACCTTAAGTCATCGGCACCTTCTTCTGTATTTCTTCTAACAGGGGCTTTAAACTAACTTCACTACAGCAGCGACAAGCTTCTACATTTAAATTTCACACCTTATTTTCATTCAAGCGTTCTTAAAGTTCAGGGAAAAAAACTAAAATAATGAGGATGTAAATTTATTAGAGTATTGCAATAACCTTCCTTAATTTCTAGGTGGAGAGAGAAGTGAGAGTATAAACCATTCTCTTAGACAGTTCCTTGTTCCTGCAGATTGTGAGGCAGTCCAGGTCTTTTTGCCTCATTTAGAACTCTTGGACCTTCACAATCATACCATAACTGAACTCTGAAACACATTTATTAGGAAGTAAATCTAGGTCATGAAGACCTCTCCCTTTGCCAAATTTGTTCTAGTAACCAGAGAGGGATCAAAATCACATTCTACTACGCATCCTGAAACCATTTTCAGGGTTTTGGTTCCTCCTTATAACAGTTCTTTTCTGTTTAAGTAACAGTAAAAAAAAAAAATCTGAATCTGCATTACATCACTGTTTATGCTTCTTTGACTAACTGAAAAATCTATGTAGGTTTCTTGATATTCTGACCCCCTCACATAAAATAAAAATAATTTTCCTACCTGGACTGAAATTAACAAAATAATCATGCCTATCTAAAAATTTTTGTGAGATTTTTCTCACAACAGCTATGCCATAGCTGTTTATTAATGTCTTGATCATAATTTGGTTTATACTTGGTAGTAACAAAATACATTAAATGCCTTGCAGTTATGACTACTTTAATAAATAGATATTGAAGGTGCTACGGAGAAGACACAATGTCATACACAGGACACTTGCTACTCACTGAAAAGCACTAACTACACATTTTTCATCAACAGAATCATTTAACACTCAGCCTGCCTTGAAACCAGATTTTACTTTTCAAAGAACAAACGTTTTAACAGACCAATATAAATAGCTTCCAATTTATTTAGAATATATTTTTATTATTTCCTTATTTAAGAATCATTCTCAAATTAGAAAAGAAAATTAAGAAATACTGTTTGTACCAAAGTGTAAATAGGCAACTGAATTTTAAAATGCTGATATCAAAGGGCCTATTTTATTTAAATCAAACATCAGTTACAATTACAGTTTTATTGTCACAGTCATTATTTAAATACATAGAAATGTTGCAGCCTTATCATGCCATCCCAGAAGAAAACTGGCACGTTAATTTTTCAGACACTAACAGTGGTCTAGTTCTATACTGCCACAATAGCATCACACTTCTGTGCTTCACTTCAGTATTTCATAAGGACTCAAGCTCATTTAAAAAAAAAAGTTTATTATCTGAATAAATGAATTTCAATTATTATTAGGTAACACTAATTAGATACACAGCCAGGCATCACTCTTCAGAACTTCTGAGGCAAAAGTAAAAGATTAATCAAATTTCAAAATGGAGCAATATAGAAACAATAAAAACAAGATGAACAAGTGGTCAATTTATATTCAAAGCTGACTCCACCTGAAAGGAATCCTGTAACTGGAATTTGAGAATCTCAGCTATGAGAAAAGGCTGAGAGAGCTCCAACTGTTTAGCCTGGAGGAGAAAAGGCTCAGGGGCAGAAGTCTCACCAATGCACATAAATACCTGAAGGGAGGAGGCAAGAAGATAAGAGCCAGGCTCCTTTCAGTGGTGCCCAGTGACAGTAAAAGAGGCAATGGGCACAAAGTAAGAATGCACATCAGAAGAATGCTGGGGTTTTTTTAAATTGTAAGGGTGACCAAGCACTGGCACAGGCTGCCCAGAGAGGCTGCAGTTTCCACCCTTGGAGATATTCAATAGCCAACTGGACATGGTGCTGGACAACCTGTTCTAAGTGGCCCTGCTTGAGCAGTGGGGTTGTACCAGGTGACCTCCAGAGGTCCTTTCCAATCTCAATTATTCTGGAAATTATTAATTATTTTTCCAGAGGAAAAGCTAAAAAAATAAACACACACACATGACAGAACAAATAATTAGGAAGCAGTGTTGACCGTGGTATTTTTATGACTACTTCAATCAATGACTTAATTCACCAAACAGAAATACAACTCTAACAAAAATAATAGTTCCACTTTAGAGGGGGAAAAAAATTCAATTTAATACAAGTAAATTATTATAAAATTAATTCTTAAGTTTTAGAGGCTGTTTTACAGGAAGTCAAACATCTGGGGAACGGAAAGAACACAGCCAACTACATATTCCGTTCAATTAAAAAAGGTAATTGGGATGCAGTAAGAATTTCCACATCATGACGCTTCACAGCATTTCAAAGTCTGTACACATGGATCCACACAACTCAGAAGTTTTAATTATTTATCCATTAACTTGAAGCCAAAACAGACCATGTGGAGTCACTGTTTTGATGTTTTTCAGCAACTTAACTCGTAGGAGTGTACAACTTAACTTAGGCATGTCTACAATCCCACTTAACTGTGTCAAAAGCGAAACCAGAAGTTGAAACAGGTCTTTGAACTTCAACAACTTGTCTTTTGTTCTGTTATTACTGAACAACGTGGGAAATACAGATCTGAATTTGAAAACTGTAAACTAGCTGTCTTATCCTTTACCCAGTTAGAATCTACTTTTTTTTCAAGTGTCAAATAAGACATCTGCTTTGCATCTTTTGATCAATTCAAAAAATTTTTATTTTTTATCTAACTCACAGAACACTGAAGAAAGAGTTCCCAAAAACTCCAACACTAACCAAAGAAAAATGGCGTTATGGTATTTGTGATGATAGTATTTTTGTGAAACATTTAAGCAAAACAAAAGAAAAAGATGCAGAATTTTTTTTTTTTTAGTATCTCACATATTAAAAAGTATTAGATAATTCCCGACTGCCAGTATAGGTAATATCACTTCAGAATATGGTAAAGAATTTACTCAGTCCTGAGTAAAAGAAAGTTTTTACTTTGTGCTAGGTTTCCTAGTTTATTTTTTACTCAATAAAATAGAAAATTTCTGATTTCTTCTTGTAAGTAAAAAGTGTATCACATACCTGTTGTGTGTTTCTTTGTGACTGTAAACTGGACTGCAGCCTTCTCAACAGTGGAACACCATTCCTAGACAGTCTTTTAAGCAACCAGTAACTGTGCACTCGTTCAACAAAATGCTTCTTTCGCTGAATGGCCACCTGATTCATAATCTTATTTAATCTAAAACATGGAAAAACTGATATTGTATTTTGCACAGCAAAGCATACAACATATTTATCTATGGAAGTTAAACATCACATATATATGAATGCATACTGTAAAAACAAAAGTAATCACTATGTTACAAATTTCTTTCAGTAAGATCCCTTCTGGTACAAGTATTTCTGAGCAGTAAATTACAACCAAGTACATCTGCTTGACACTGCAGTTTCTACTAAATACATTTAAATACTTTATAAAGCTAAAGGGAATAAATTTTTTCATAATCATTATTGGAAGAGCAATCCCAGATTAGGGCCGAAAATAAAGCTTTATGTGCATTTCATAATAATTTTCCTATTGAAAATGAAATCAGATAAAAAGCTCCAAATCACTTTGAAAATCATCAGATCATTTGTTGCCATCTACAGAAAGAATCAGTAGTTTATTTTACAGACAATACATCTTCAAACTTTTTGCATAAAAGCATGCAATGGAAGCCTTGTATTACCCTATTAATATTAAACTTTTGACAAATAAACCAAACAAAAAATATAAAACACAGGAACAATTATTATTTCACCCCAGACATATAATGAAAATAACCAAACAGAGAAGACACAAGTGAGGATGATATAAACAGTTAAACAAACTCTCTCAACCAAAATCAAACAGTATTTTCTCCAAAGTTGCTATTTAACAAATGCAAATACTCTATGCATACACTCATTTGCAAATACTCTAGGAAAGTGCTGCATGAATATCATACACAACAATACTGATTCCTATTTTTCAAATAATGACATGTTAGATAGATGTCCAAGTCTGAAGCACAACACTGGCCTCTCAAAATTTATATTCAAAAGGAAGTTTATCTGAAACAAATCTTCAGCTCTCTGAGCCTACAGTTTGAAATTACAGCAAAATAAAAGTTAGAAGAAGTTAATGGTTATAGAATTAAAATATTTTCTCTTCACATGATAATGCTGGTATTTTTAACTGGTGGCAGCCCTTGTATAATTAACACAAGATGCCCCAAGGTACCAACCACCTGTATTGCTAGAGAGATTGTTCCTTCATTTGGGGGCAGGGGTAAATTGGAAAGAGAGCTGGATGTAAAACAGTTACAGAAAGGTTAATAACAATGAAAAGAACTCTGTTAATTCTTCACTCAGAATATTACTACCCATAGCAAAACTCTACCATCGATAGTAGGGGGTTTATCAGATATTCTCCAAAATTTAATACTAAACCAGGCAGATATTTATCCAAGAAGTATCTGATTTGTAGAGCAGTACCATGAGACATTTAAACAAAAATCATGACTGTATATACATACTAATATTTTTCTGCTTTTTCCCTTTTAGAATTAGGAAGAAAGCAGTTTTGCAGTTAAGTGATAAAAGCTAAGTAGTCAAAACACCTAAAGAAAATCTAAAGTTAGAAGTAAGCCTTGGGTAAAATTATTTTTAAGAATATCTGGGAAAAATAAATATTTTTCAGACTAACATACAAGCAAATGTACCCTGAGTTCACCAAAGGTCATCTATCCCTGGGGTTTTTTTGGGATGTGAAGAAGATAAGCTGCAATACTACTCAGTGCTACAGTAACTATAGCTAAAGTTTTCAATCATCACCAGGCAAAGGCAGAGCAAACCCAGGTTTTCTTCAAAATACAGCACCATTGTGTCCTTTGGTTCCTCAATGACACTTTTTAAAATAAATAACTTAAGCTAGTTAGGCATTCTTGAAGAATTCTAGCTTAACCTAAAGCTTAGAAGGTCTGCAGATGGACTTCAGACTGTCTTGTACATCTTTCACTGGAGGGCAGACACAGGCTCCAAAAACATTTACTCAACGCAGAACAGATGTGACCCTACTAAACTTCAAACAACCTAATTACAAATAATTATAGAACACAATCAAAATCAAATAATTACTCTCACAAATCTCTTGGAAACAGTAAAACCTACTGAACCAAGTCAAAAAAAGCACAGCCAAATACACACCTATTTGGAAAGACCAGAGAATCATAACATGAAGAAAGGTGCCTTGGCTTCATGCCCATCAGATGTGGCAAGACTAGGCAAACAACTTTAACTACAGCTTTAAGTACATTTGCCAATTCACATAACAAACCATTCTATTAATATATAATTACAATAGTAAAGTGCTAAAATAAGCTTAAGAAAAATGTTCACAGAAGACATTCTTCAACTTCCAAAATAGAAATAAACAGACGGTAATTTGCGTGCAGAAACTACTTAACAAGGGGTTGGAAACTACTCATCTCTGCTTTCCCCTCCAAATTAAACCAAGTATTTAATTTAAACACCACACATGGGTAGCAGCAATATAATTCTCAAAATACAGAGGTCTGAAATGCTTCATGTGGCAGGTATCTACAGAGCCTCTACACTATGAACTTAGTGCTAGGAGGATGTTACATCTGCTGTTAGACTCTAGCAACCCACAACCTGTATCACAGCTCTTTAACCATCCTTTTGCTTAGTCTGATACTTCCAGGTAGACTTTTACTGTCCCAAACACTTTAAATTTTGACAGGCAATACAACCATTTTGGGGAAATGAGACAACACTGCTGTAGAACCCCAGAAGTCGCACAGACCGGGTACTGATTTAGAAGCTCCCACCACTTAAAGAAATTTGCCATGGATTCCACTTTCCTTCTTTTTTTTTTCCCCCAACAAAGATATTATAAAAAAAATACTGAAGAATAAAAAAAAAGGCATGCATTTGGGCCACGTAAGGGAGAGCCATTTAAAGACTTCATCATTTTGCAATGCAGGATCTGACTTGGACATGACAGGATTAATTGCTACACTGCACTGACAAATCCCCAGAGCAGAGGCAAGGCTTACAGAACTTAAGGCACCTCCCAGAACAACAGAAAACAGCTCAATGAAGGCATTTTTTTGCTAAGGTATCTGTCCACACTGTAACTTTTTCCAGTATAAGCACATCAAAAAAGAACAGCTTTCTGTATCATTTTCTAATGGCAAGTCAACCATACGAACAACTGGGAGAAAAAATCGTAATTTTCCCTCAACTTACCAGTTATTGAAAACAAAGTACATTGATAGAGGAATTTGAAAATTCCTTAAAAGGCGCCTGTGTTCCAATGGTATTCAGTGACTGCTGCTATCTAACTGGTCTCATAAAAGAAGCATTACGTTTCAAGCTGACGACCACTGCAGCCTTTCGGCACTAGCAGTCATACTGATTCTTGTTTTTGTTTTTTTAGAGCTACATGCCAAAACTACACAGATGACAAAAACATTTTTTAGAACTGTTTTAATTGTGTCACAGCCAACTGAGTGAGCCAGTACTACTTCCTTTCCCCAGCCCCACACTGTAAAACACTATGCACTACAAACAGGGGTATCATATAACTCCCAGCTTGTCCTTAAATAAGGAAAGGTCCCTTTTGAACTGAACCTTTGAAGCAACACCTACAGTCTCGTCCTGACATGGAGACATTTGATGGATATCTACTCTGTAAAGGGTGATACACTTAATTCACTGGTCAATGCATTCAGAGAGCTGAGCGTGTTGCTCCGTCCTTGTTTCCTCACCTTTTAGATGCATTTTAAATGCATAAAATAAACTTTGTCAATGTAAGAGATGTGCTTTTAACATATTGGAAAATCTCACAGCTACCTTCTTTGACTCATGACTTCCTTCCTTTCCCAGTTTCAGTTACATATCACTGTGGCAACTATGGCAACTGGTTACAGGGAAAAGTGAAACCAGTATTTTTGGTAACCAACAATGTGGCAGTTTAACCTAAGAAAGCCAATGAGAGATAATCAGCCACTTTTTTATCCATCATCACTAACCACTGCACAGACACTTTTTTTTTAACCCCACAGGTATTATTTTCGTATTACAATACCTCAAGATTATTAAGTTTTTGAAATACAAACTAGAAAGAACATTTTCTTAAGTATGTCATTTTGACAACATTACTAGAGTAACTCGAGCACAAAGAACTTACTACAAAAATCTGTATTAATCAAATACCCAAAGGAAGATCAAATACCCATTAAAACCAAGGAATTTTTAAACATGAACAAACGCTAGTATTTTAATTACCATACTTCTCCTGAGTCCCCAGTTTTATCAGTTTATTATTTTGCATCGTCCTTTATCCAGCACAGCAGTACTAAAGGTACACACAACACAGGAAAACTGTATTATACTCTGTAAAATTTCATTCAGTATCGCTAACATACGAGTTTCTCTTGACCTATGGTAATATCCATTAACAATCAAATTATGTTCCACTTTACTGAGCAAATAAAACATCCCTATTTTCCCTCACAAAGATTGCAGATACATTTCTAAAACCTGTCAGAAGAAAATGTAAAAAAATCTGTATTGAACAAGTCAAAACAAAGTAAACCAAGTTTCCAGAACACTTGAATTTTCACGCCTTGTTAGCGAACTTCCACAAAATATACTGAGACTTGTAGGAAGCAGGAAAGACACAAGACTTCCCTACAGATAATTATAGTAATTCCAATGACACTTACTAGAAGACAATTCACATAGAACTAGAATAAAAGCTATGGAAGAATTTATGTGGGGAATTGGAATTAATTCTGGAGCCTTACCAACTATTCCTCCTAGCTCCATATAAAAAAATTTAAGCTTTTGAAGATCAGAATGCCCACCTGGACAGATGAAACTCTCCCTACTCTTCCCATGGAAAACCATTGGCAGCAGCTGCTTATCAAAGTGTTTGTAAAACTTGTCTTTCAATATACTTTTTTTTTTTAAACAGTGAAGAAACACAACTTTGTTATCCCATTCCTCAATGAAAGATAAAACTTACTACATGACTTGTTAACTTAAAATTTAAAAAAACCACCTCAAACTGTTCTGACTTGAAAAACAACACAGGTAAATGAATAACTATGTAAAAATCAGAATCCATCTGCTTGTCTTTACTTCCTTTTGAAAAAGGGTAACATTCCTTTAATACCAAGCAGAAGTCAGCTACATGCCTAACAGAGTACATACCAAATCCTGGAAAGACTGAAAAGGATTTCATTTAAACTTCTCTGCAACACAAATCTGCAGAATCCCCACATAATAAATACATACTTTCCTAATTAGGACTGCTTTCCAGATTTTATTCCTTTTTGTCTGTTATGTTCTAAAAGTCTAGCTACTGAATTTCCCTTTCCTAGGTTGAGCGTCCAACAGTATATATTTTATCTACTCTTAAATAGATAAATTTTCTGAAGCCTGAAAGTCTCTCCAGGTTCCTATTCTTTATTCAACATTTACTGGTATTTAAATAGTATTTCATTTTGAATGCACATGTAGGAAGCACTTTGTGTTGCCTACATGACTGTGAAATTCCCATTTTTCTATTCGAGCAAACAGCTTGTAAAATTTTGCTTTGACAAGGTAGAACTGTGAACTTAAGAGGCAAGAAAACACTATTATGCCAGCTAATTCTCTGTTAGCTATAACAGGTTATCTTCTTCCTATTCTAACAACTAAGTCTGTGATATTCCAAAACTTCGGTTAAGGAAAAAAACCCAAAACAATAAATAAAATAAGAAAATAAATCCAAAACCAAACCAAACAATGAAAACCCCCCACTTTGCCACACTGGAAAAACTCTTCTCAGATAAATCATATGCACACATTTACTTCTGCCAGCTCCTATACATATGTAATGACCACATGACTTCGAAATCTAATATCAAAAGGCTAAATTCACATCAGATTAATCAAAAATCACCTTTCAATCTGTAATAAAAAGAAATCTCAGTATTTATCTTCTAATCTTTTGTGCACTCTGTAACTAGATCATTGAATTAAAAAAAACTGCCAGGAGACAGTTCTTCAGACAATGCATTCTTTAGATGTTTTGCTATGGCACAAGTCACAACACCCCTCTAATTGCCACAAAAGCAAAAAAATTAATGGAAGTTCACATAACTGGTGAAACTCAGAAGTTCTGAAAAACAAAATCACACAAATCTTGGTCTTCATAATTGCGTTATCACATATATTATCATTATGGACCAAACCCCTTAGAAAGCACACAGAATACTAATGATACGCCTTACAGAGGTAACATGTTAATTTGTTTTAAGCTTCTTTGCCTTGTACACATAAAATACACAAAAGAAAAAAAGTATTATTTTTATTCAAAATCTACTTTTACAATTTACTAAATAAGTTACACTTCTTCAAACACATTAATTAATCCTTATTTAATCAGCCAACCAGTGTCAAGATGAACTACCTTCAAAATAAGGCTCTAAAGTTGCCTTTACTTTTTTAAAATACTGCTGAGGCAAAACTAGTGAACACCACAGTAGCTTTTGTTTTTAATTTAGGGAAAATTACTTTTTTTATTTAAGCAAAATGATCAGGATGACATCAGCAGTAGTTTCTACATGTAACAGAAAGGTTTCAAACTCAAACAATGTGACAAGAAACATCAGCGGTCGATGCCTTCTGGCATCGCCTTCACTTAGGTGATTCTATGATCCAAGTATTAGGTACAGTCACAAGGCACACCTACATAATGCTCCCCTGGAATTAAAAGAAGCATTTTCACATAATTCTGTGAATTATACATACATGTATATTCAAGGATAAAGAGCTAACACACATTAGTCTGGATTTATTCAGCTTCCAAGTTCTTTGCAATGCCGGCCCTAGCAGTATTTTTCAACGGCTTTTTTATATTGAATTTTAAGCCAAATTTCTTATTATTTCCCCCCACCTTAAAAACTTTCTGAATGTATTAAAAAAACCCCCCACAGGACCCTAAAAAACATTTTTAAAAATTCCCAGAAGAATTCCACAAGCTACATATATGAATAAGAAGCATTATCTGTAAATGCAGGCTAACAGTGTCTCAAAGGCTTTGTAAATGTTCCTTTCCCCTTAATATTGCATTTCAACACTTTTTGTTTATTTATTATTTATTTTTCTGCTCCATACTTCCTTTCAGAGACAACAAGATTCCTATGTTAAGATAACAAGATTACATTTAATTACTTGGCAAGAAAGTTCAGGATAGCTCAAGTGGGTAAATTATAAACCAAAACAAAATATTGGTTCTGCCTTGAGACACAGTAACAGAAATCCAGCTTTATTTCCAGGCACAGTATTCTTCCTAATAAAAGCAAAGATCAACATAGAGAAATCAGTTAATGTGGGGCACATAAATGCTGATCCGTAAGAAGAGCTGAAAACGCTTTTGTAAGAGTCTCAGCAATTTTTGCTCTCAGTTGTTGGCTACTACTCACCTACTTTCACAACGATCTTTTAATATTAATGACACAACACACCTCATGCAACAACAGTGTTCCTACTTCTAATAAAAGTGGGGCTTTTTTATTTATTCTTTGCTCTCTATACAAGTGTTCCATTTTAAATGTTTTCTTAATTTCAGACATAACAAACATGCCATGTTTGTAGAAAGAGAAACTGAAGTTGAAAGCAAATATATATATACTTTTAATGTCAGCTTCCATTTAATAGAGTAGTACTTGAATGAATGGCATTTTAATAAAGCAGATTACACTGTATCTCAGTGCATACTTTAAAAATACTGAAGATTAAATATTTTATATCACATTATATTTCCCTCCAAGTATATAGCTACAATATCATAGTTTCACAGCATTTTTAAAGAACAATGAATATTGACACTATGCAAACAAGCAAACATATTTTAAATGCCTCTTTTGACACATAAGATCAAGAGACTACACAAAAACAATGCTATTTGTACTAAAGAATCAAGCACTCAAAAAAAAGTGAAACCATGTAGTTTTCCCAGCTAACATTGTAACTCTTCTGCTTCACGTACTCATCCTGCTTGCTGAATAAGGCAACAGTTATAAAGGACAAGGACAAACAGCAGCAGATAAAAAAAAATCCACAAGGAATTGAGGAGAGTCAACACAAGATAACTAACAGAGAGAAGCACCTAGATTTAGATTGCCAAGCTAACCCTAAAAGTTAGGATTTCTTAACTTGAAAATTCTGGACCTGCAGTCTAAACAAAATCCTTCTAGTACTTTTTTAGGGCAGGGGGCAAATCTCTCTACCATTACACATCCCCAGTGGCAATACTACACTTCAAGAACAAATTTGTCATTTTCTTCAGCCAAACTAGCTGGTGGCAGTGGGAGGCTACTTTTTGACTACCATTTGACAAGAGGAGCAGTTACTGTCTGTCCCTCCCATACAGTGGGACGGTTTTAGAGTGTCCTTTCCCACTCCCCTCCCCACACAGCACAGCTGCTCTGGCACTTCCCAGAAACACAACTTTTAGATGAAGCTCATTTCTACTTTTAAACAATCAAAAAATGCAAAAAACAAACAAACAAAAAAACCCCACCAAAAACAGACAAACAAAAAAAGCTGATGAGTACAAACAGTACAGTGTAAGCAAGCACATTCAGGAGTTTTGTATTTCAACAAAAAATGAATGGAATTTCCTACTCAAGAAACAACACATCTCTACAGCCAGAAGGTCTGACGTACATCCTCCACGCATAAGAGTTCCCTGGTGGTCCCATACATTACTACAAGTGCTAAGCAAGTTACAAGTCAGCATCGACAGCACTGAAAACTGAAACCACCTTAAGGCTCTAAGATGAACTACTGCACCTTTGGAAGTAGATACCCAGGTATAGACTTTCCAAAATACCCAGGCAACAGGACAGATATAGGCCCAGCATTAAAAATAAATAACAAAACAAAACAAAAAAACCAAAACAAACAAAAAAAAAAACCAAAGGAAAGAAAAAGAAAAGAGACGGGAGGTAAGCATTCATCTCCTATCATCACTGGATCAATGGTTAGCAACTTCTGATCCCTCACCCTCAAATCAGTAGTTCACAGATGAAAGTCTGAGATGTCATACAATTAGATTATAAACAACCTAGAGAATGACACTATCTACATAAGTTAACAGCAAAAAGCTCAGAGTATGACATCTGTGTAAGAAATTCTGGTCATGGTCATGCAAGGAAGTAGCATAGAAACCTGACCTAAGGTAAGCTGATCCAGAAATTGATGAACTACAAAAGTTGTGCAGAAATTGTGAGGTATGCTGTTCCACACCCAGTCTTTTAAAAATATTACGAACGTTAAGATAATTGTTTTGGAAAATAGAATGATCAAAAACTGTGTTATTAAAATGCTCAGTCCTTCACATACTCTCACCATCCATGAAAGGATATAAATCCTTCCCCCTAAACAGAATGTAAATTGCAAGATGCTTTTCAACTCAAGCTTCACCAGATGAACTCAGGGGCTGCATCTAGCAAGTACTTTCCTCCTCACTATGATCTTCATATTTGTACACTCTTCCAACTACTAACTCTTGGCAATATGCCAAGGAGGTGTATTGTCTAGTTATTAAGAAAGCAATCCAAACCAAGCATCTCCACGTGTGCCTCAATTTCCAGAGATGTTAAAAACATATTAAAATCAAATTCTTCAGGTAAAAAGGCATGAGTGTTTAAACACAGAGTGTATATATTTATTCAACTTAAATAGCTTAATTGCTCTTCCTCAAGAACTCCGAAAAATCATGCTTCAGCTCCAAGGGAATAAAAGCATACAAAAAAACAGATGAGAGAAAAAGAATAATTTAAATGAAGATTGCTGTGAAATGATCCAAATAATTTTTTAATACTTTATGGGTATGTACTTAACTCCTACAGAAACATGAGAGCGTTTCCAGAACAGAAAAAAACCTGAAGAATAGCCAAAGACAACTAGACAATTTTCGGTCTAAAAACTAGAGATTTGGGTCTGCAGTGTAACCACTTTTCCTTTCAATATGCCCATTTGTGTTTCACTTTTAATTCAGGGATCAGTTTTCTAGGACTGAACACGTTCACATTACAAAGAGTACTTAAGCAAGGGTCTCCCTCAGCTGACGACAAACAATTTATAATAAAGCCCAACCTTAAAATAGCTTTACACTGTGCACATTTTTTACATTTATGACATACAGTACAGGAACTGTACTTGTTTCTTCTGAAAAGAAGCATAAATAGAAGCAAGCTGAATTTCTCTGCAGTCTTGAAAAGAAATTCAATCATTAACACAAAAAAAAAGAAAGAAGAAAATGTCTTTTGTATTTTTGCTCCTGGTATCTAATGACTATTAAAAAAAACGCCATCTGATGATAACATCTTTTTAGGATCTGGCTTTTTTTAAAGCTGCCAATGGAATGAGCTGCCAGAGGGACAACTGAGAACATACTTACTTATCCTCAACTCTTAGTTCATGTTCTTTCTTACACGGTCTTAAAAAAAGCAAAACAAAACCACACTACACTACCAACTGGGATTGTCCTAACTAACACAAAGCCAAATTATTTTACACCAACTTCCCCCTTCCACGGACATGCTCCCGTTTAAATAGCAGTATTAGTTGCCTGCTGTCAACTTAAGTTTTTCTGCAGTGCATCACTAAACAAAAATACCATTTTACCAAGGAAATCGTAACAGAAAACAGAGCAATTAATCTGATGTTTGTAAACACCACATGGGAGCTGAAGGCTGTTTGTCAAAGTCAGTCAATAAGTAGCTTCTTACATTAACGAAACTTACTACAGGAAAGAACTGCAGTCTCAAAACACGTATTTATTTAGGTTAATTTAACCAGCTTTAATTGCTCACTACCTGAGACTTGTGAGTCAGCTATTTAAAAGGCATCCTATTATTTTAAAAGCCCTCACTTGTCTGTGCAGTCTGAGTTCAGTCACAGTACAGGCAATGAACCTGCACATGGAAGTGGTGCCTGTTCTGAGAAACTTTCCAAACTACTGCTCTTAAATCAGTAAGAATTTAAGTCAAGGGGTAAACAAACATATTGGTGTTGAAAACACACAAATATAAATTTTGGAAATAGCTCCTGAGAAGTTATTCTGCCCCATAAGGAAAACACTTCCTTGAAGGCTTTTTGTTAAACTGACATAGATCTTACACTACAAGTTTATTCTTAATTTAAAAAAGGTGAGATGGACAAGATTCAAAACTTATATAAACAAACGTAATTTTCATCCTGGATCTCTTAAAATTAGAAAAAGAAGCTCAGAATCCAAAATTAGAAATAAAGTTGACTTTTAGCTTGGCTTTTTTTTTTTAGTATGAAGATCAACTGCAGCTACTATTCCAAATTCAGCAGTTAATTCTCAAAAGTACAGTGAATGACAAATGAACACACAACATAACTTAGTCTGACAAAAAAACCCCAAACCAAACGTTCTGAGGACAAGACAGACCACTTGATCACTTCATAATTTCTCTGAAGTAGTTACTGCATTTTTAATGCAACTCCACAAAAGTACAATATACACATTAACAGTAATTCTCTGAGAAAGGCCTTCAAAGAAAGCATGTAAAAAACATAAAGAACTTGAAGGAGGCATCTAAAAGCACTGGTTTAAAATTAAACAGATAATAAAGTAAAGGTTTCTCACACTTTGATGGTTTGCTTACCTCTGGGGGGGAATATAAGGAGCAGATACTGTTGGCATAACTGTACAGGGTTCAACCACTGTTTTCTTGGCTTTTTTTGTCTTTTTTCTGATTTTTGATGTAGACCTAGCAGTTCTGACTGATCCCTCCTTTCTACAAACACCGTTTTTCATTTCAGCTTCTCCATATATATTCAGAGGTCTCCGTGTGCAACCTGGTGGAGTATGTACATCGCAATAGGCAGTCTTTTTCACAGAGAATGTTGTTCCACTGCCAGTTAGTTCTTTCACAGGTTCCATTTTCATATATAGACCAGCCTTTTGAGCACATGTCACATGGAATGCAGTATAGCAGTTTGCTTTGTGGCACTGGATGCAGGCACCAACACCTTTCTGTTTACAGAGGTAGCATGTTAACTTCCATCTGGCTGGGGGAATGTTCCTGACACCATCAATTGGCTCAATAAAAACCGTATTGGCAAATCCAACTTCTGGAATCCACAAAGCACACACCACGTGTCCCCAACGATCATCATCTGTCTTTTTAAAGGCACCTCCCTTGTTTGGGCACAGCACACAGTCTACAGGCCGAGAGCGGGACTGCAAACAGTGTCTGCAGAGCCACTGGCCCTCAGGTATATATGGCACCCCATAGCATTCCTGATGTACTGCTAAATTACACATATCACAAAACAGGATCACATTGCTGTTCTGACATTCACCATCCATGCATATACAACACACTGCATCTTCATCAATTAAAGACTGATGATCACCCTGTTTTTGGTTCTCACAATAAGACTCTTTCTCAAACCTATCCATAAGGAATTCAAACATATTCTGTGAAACAACTGACACTCCATCACTTTTCCGCTTATCATTTATCAATTCTAACCACGCATAATCTTCTTCATCCATGTCATACTCGACTTCATTATCAAGTTCTTCTGCTGACTTTTCAATGAATTTGTAATAAATTGGAGGTCTCCGAGGAGCTGAAGGGGGACTGTATTCAACAATCCGTACTTTTGGTTCTGGAAGAGGAGCTGTTGTAGCAGGTATACCATGTGAGCTCGGAAGAGCTTCATTTTTCTTTTTCACTTTGTTATTTTTATGGCGTTTGCTTCTTAGACAAACTGGTGGTCTTTCACTGTTTTCTTTATTGCTGTTGCATTCACTCATTTCCTGGGCAGTAAGATCATCTTCTAATATAATTTCTAAAGGATCAAAGATACTGATCCTATGCAGGCGACCTTCAATTTCTATTTCAACCATCCTTTGAGCTTGAGCGTATGTCAAGGTTTCTCGTGTCGGGGAGTGCTTAATACTGCATGGGGACGAAGAATGCCTTGCTGCCGATACTCGATGGCATCTTCCTTTTCTCCTCATTTGGTAATGTTTACCTAAAATTAGAGCAACAGTTAATACTATGAACTCCCAACAATCGTATTAAAGTATTAGTTTTTAAAATACTGCAGTAAGGAAAAAACCCTTCAGTTCTACTGCCCTCTATGTATATATTTAACTAAAAATAAACAAAACCTGTCACTCTTACTCAACAGGACTGCTCAGTTTCGTACAAGTTTAACCTAAAGATCAATAGATCTTCTAAGTAACACCTTCACTGAGTAAACACAGCTATACAAAATCCTTGCTACAAAAACCCTCTAGAAGCACTTTTTGCAAGACCACTGCATGAGAACAAAAACTCTTCAGAAGTGTCACAGATTAAAAAAACTGCATTTGTTACCTTGTAAGGAAACCTTTAATAGAATACTTTGTAACACCTTAGGGGTGCCTGCAGTTTGAAAATCTTTGCAACAGCTACAGATTATGCCCTCTAGACCTCTCTTCAGAAGAACTAATGCAATTGTGAGAGAAAAACAAGTTTTCTCTGAATTTTTTTCCAGCACTCACATTATCAACTCAATTACTATAGCTATATTTAAAAGCTAGAAAAGCACACATACTTCCACATTTGGCAAGTGGGCAGTTTGACAGCCCCTACTTTTTTTACTTTCCTCAATCCTTAGTGAGCCCATTATTCTTCACAACATGACAAGAAAAAACAGAACTCGCAGTACCCAATATGGTGCAGTACAGACTGCAACTAGTAAATATTCCACCTGTAAAGTAGGTTTGACTTAGAGCCAAAACATGTTCCCTGCTTTTAAGTATGCATGTACACACACCCTTCTCCTTCAACAGATTCTTCAGGAGCTGATAGATAAAGATCTCACTGTTTTTAAACCCAGTCCCAAGCTCTTTAAAACAATTTTTAAGTTTACCACCTACTGCAAAAAGATCACATACCACATAAAAAGATAGCTTTCTTCCCACCATTCCAAAGCGCCAGGGCTAGGATGAGCATGCATTTTGGTCACAAAATTTCTAAGTTAAAAGCTTCCATACATACTTATGCCTTTTGACATCTTCATGCTGGGTAGGGCTTTTGTCCCATAAGGGTTGAAAATATTAGAAACCTGACTGACATTGTCAAGTTTAAAATTCTATTCCCCTCCTTCCTTCTTCCCAATAAATCATTAATAAATTTCACCATTCAACCTCAGCTACATAAAAAACCCTCTATCTTTAATCACTGCTTAAAGTATTATTAGGACCTCACCATTTCAACTCCGTATTTCTAGTCAGTGTTGCTCACTATAACACAACTAGTGTTAGCATGTATTGCCAAAATAGCAGAGAAATAGAGAGATCAAAGCACAACTACTGTTAAAGACCAGTATATCTATTTCAGGAAGAAAACAGCAAGCACTGAACAACTACATTAACTACTCCATGCCACTTGCCTTTTCCATAAGTCTATGACAACTTCTAAACGCACACCCTCAGAGTACTGAAGGAACTCCTTTTACAGGAAGACTAAATCACTCAGGCAACTAACCCTAAGACTAGCTCCTGAAAGGCTCTGATCTGTCTGCTCTCACAAACTGACCCTGCTTTCATAATCTAAACTAATTTTATTATTCATATGAGAATTGTGCTTTTCACAGATCTTTCACACAACTTATTTTTAACTCTTATTACTTGTTTCTACACCGTATAACCAGACAACAGTCAGTGTTTAATCATGACAGATCTCTGATCTGCTCTTTATAAACAACAGAATAATATAAAAGGTTCCAACTCTTCAAACAACTTTGGACGAAGCATTTAATAATTTAATTCTGTAAAACAACACAGGATTCGATCACACTAGTTTCTTAACTGCAGAAAACTGTTTAAACAACTAATACTGCCACAGAAGGTCCAACGACTAAAACGAAAAACATACCAGTAATATAACCAAAATGAAGTTAGTTCCCAGTTTCAATACAGATTTTGTAATTCAGAGGCCCAAAGGTAATACAGTAGTCCTGATTTCTGTTTATTATTGTGAACAAGTAATGATGGATTCTTCAGCTAAAACACACTGACGTGTCAATGTACAGCACTTATTACAGATCAGAATGGACTCAATTTACTCATCAATGAAGAAACACAATTTACAACATGTTTACCTCATATAATTGCATTTCAATTCTGCCTATATGTAAAAGTCTGTTTAGGTATTTTTAATGCCCCTTCCTACATTTTAGCTGGTTGTGTATCTGTTCATATTGGCTCCTGAGGACAGAGACTGTTTCAGAAAAAATACAGAGGGAGAGATGAGAGGCGACCTTCAGAAATCAAAAACATGTGTAACCTGTCCACACTACCTTAACCCAGTACCACAGTAAAACACATTAATGCTGTTTCCAAGCTGTCCATCCCACTCCATTCCCAAGATTCTCGAGCATGGCTTCAGGCAGGCATAAGAATAGGAAGAAAATACTCAAAAGCACAAGATCTTTAATCTTGCTTAAAGATTTAGGATGGCTGTTGCAAAAGTCAAGTGAACTGTATGAACCAGAGTGATAAAAAAATTACTGAGTTGACATCTAAGTATACTGTAATATTCAACAGTAAATACAGCTGAACTAGGAAGGAAGTTACAGTCTCAAACACAGAATGGACGCCCTATAAATACAATGTAATGCACACAGAATCGACACGGGTAGTACTCTGGCCTAATTTCATGCAAATTTAGCGTGAATAACTTAAATGCCCCAGAGGACAAAGCAGTGTTTTGTTTCTCCAAGATTCTTCTATTTGCAAATGTTCTATAAATACTCCGGATGAAGACCAGATTTCTGCATAGCAAATTCATTATCTACAACTGGTTTGCTTTTCCTAGGCAACTATCAGCTAGTTTTTTCCCTGCCACCCTCCAACCCCCCTTCCCAGTATCCTGTAGATCGATAGGAATGAGAATCAAGACCTAAATTTGAAAAACAGTAAACTAAGACAAGTTTCCATTCAATGCTCACAAAGATACTGCACTAACCGCAAACGAAATTATTTTAATGTACTTCTCTTAGCACTGTCCTGCCCTCAAAGACTGCGGGATATAAACCAGGAAAGTTATCCATAGCTCTCTTCTCCCAGAATTGCATCAGCTACTTAGGAAGAAAATCACCAGCAGACGTTTTTCCTCACCACAACAGAAGTAGACGGAGACAGCTGTTTCTGTGAAATACACGATATGAGGCAAAAAAAAAAAAAAGCTATTTATCAAGGTGTAGGATAGCTAAAACCAATACGAAAAGTACAATAGCATATAGTTCTAAATTACTATCTCTGCCCTAGTTACCCTCCTCCTCTTCAAATAAACTGCCTCTGGTCCCTGGATTCCCTGCCCAATAGACTAGGGAATTCCATTCTCAATGGCACTTTCGTGTAGACCATTAAAAAGAGAAAGACACAGGAATCCTCTTTAGTCCTAGACAATGAGGGACGGTAAGCAAACAGTGCTTACACGGGGCGGACACCACCCGCCGCTTCAGCCGCACAGCAGGAGAGATCCCCTCGGGGGACGGCCCAGAGCGGGGGCTCACGGAGCCCAGCGAACGGGCGCGGGCACGGCCGAGACACGCGAGACCACCAGAGCCGCTCTCCGCCGGCCCAGCGGAAAGAGCCCACCGACGCCAGATCCCGCACGCCGCCCGATCCGGCAGCCATCCCGGGATCCTGCCTCCCGCGCGCGGCTGCCCACGCCCCCGGGCCCGCCCCCGCCGGTGCCGCGCCAACACTTCCTGCCCACGCCCAGGGAGCCTCCAACGCGCTCCCTCCCCTCCCGCCGATGGTTCCTGCCCGGCGCGGCGCTCCCCCCTCCCGGCCCCCGGCAGGATGGTTCCTGCCCGGGCCCATCATCTCCAGCCCTTCCCAACAGTCACTCCCTCCCCGCCGCGAAAATACTCGGCCCACAAATATGGCGGCTGACAAAACAGCTCCAGCGGCGCCCTCCCTCCCTCCCTCCCTCCCTCCCCCAGACCTCCGCGCTCGCCTCGCCTCCCCTCTCGCCCGCTGCTGCCCCCTCCCCCGCAGGCTGCCGTGCCCGGTCCGCCCTGCTCTTTCCCCCATGCCGCTCTCCCGTCCCGCTGCGGCGGGACCAGCCGGCTCCCGGCCCTGCAGCCCCCGCCCGCCGGCCCCCGCCGCCCGCCCGGCCGTACTCACGCTGTGGGAGCCGCCGAGGAGCGGCTGACAGACCTCCCGCTCCGCCGCTGCGGCCGACGCTCGGCCGGGTTAATGGCGGAGGCCCCGCCGGTGCTGCCGCTTGGCCCCGCGTCCGGCAGCCGCGGGCAGGCGAGCGGGCGCTACGAGGGCCGCGCTGCCCGCGGCGGTCACCCGGCGTTGGGTGCGGGGCTGCTGCTGCCGCCGGGCGCGGCGCATTCGTGAAGCGCGGCGCGCGTCGCCGTCCGGCTGCGGGCTCGGCGCTCGGCTCCCGGGGCTGAGCGGCTCCCCTCCCCCCGTGGCACAAACAATGCGGCTTCACCACAGCGCTGCGCCGACGGGGGGGAGGAGGAGAGGCGGGCGGGGAGGGAGGGAGCGAGCGAAGGAAGGGACGTGAGGGCGCCAGCCCCCGCCCAGCCCCGCCGCTGCCACCGCCGCGGGGCGGGGCCTGCGCGCCACCGCTCCCCGCGCCCCGGGCCGGCACCGGCCGCGCTCGGGGCGGGAACGCGCTGCCCCGCGACCGACGCGCTCCCGCCCGGGCCCGAGCCCGAGCCCGCCGCCCGTCCTTAGTAGAACGTTCGACCGGCCCAGAGCGGGCGCCAGGGAACGGACGGGGGCGGGACGCGGCTCGTTACAAAACCGAGGCTCAAAAGTTGAAGCGAGTGGTATTTATTATCTCTTTGGGGGGGAAGTCCAAGCTCAAGAGTCCTTACGTAGAAAATGTGCTTGAAAGTCGGCTCTTGCGTGGTCTCCAGGTCAAGCTGGTGCTTGTGGATTAACTTGTGGTAATAGCCTTACATTTTGACAGAGCAAAAGCAGGTTATTTCTGGCTCCCTCTGTGAAGGACACCCTTTGTTAGGTATTATTTTTAGACAGCCATTACAGCCATATTCGAGAACTGAAGGATTTTACTGCAATACATTTCTGCAAGGCAGCTGAACCCACATCCTTAAAAGACAACGTTTAGCTGGCCCAGCCTTACACAAACACTTGCCTGCGCCGATCATCCAGAACAAGTCCTGCATATAGTAAAAAGCAAGTGGTTGAGAGTAGGTGTGATTCTCTTTACCCAATCATTATTTAGCATCCACTCAGCTAAATTGCTGCAAAACAATTCATTTTTATGTTTTCTCTAGCAGTAAGATGTCTGCTTGCCTCAAAAACCAGTTGGTCCTACAATAAATATATGACATGGGAATCAGAAATAGATACACTTGCTATTACTTGCAGAAAGTTAATTAAGGTCCAGAGAGTTTAAGCAACTTGGCTAAGGAAATCTCGTAGAATAGGGAAAGTACTTTCCAAATCCTTTTTTCCTCATCAGGGACCATTCAGCACACCAATCTCTGAACAAAACACAAGCTATTAAAGCAGCTAACACTTGTGTAGAGCACTCAGTGTAGGAATAGATCCTTAGGCTCAGACAGACACAGTACCTTCAATTTCCAGTATAAGAAAGTTTGTATGAACTATGGGGGCCATCTGGTCATTTGTGTACTTGCCTGTGAGGAACTACTCTCCAGTTAAACAGTTTCAGTGATCCTACCATCAGTCTCAGAAGTCTTACAACATGCTGATATAAGTTAATGTTGTTGGACTGGAATTCAACCTGTGATAGAAAGATATTAAAGAGGGAGCATCATACCAAATCATATACATTAGTGTGCAGAGTATAAAAATGAATAGAAACAATGTTGTCAAGAACCTAATAATATTATGATAAGGAAATACGTTGGTTTATCTTTTAAGGGATAATTCACATGTGTATACGCTGTGCAGCTGGACAAATGTTTTTTAAGTGGAGACAAGCTTTCCACAGAAACCTTGATGATGTCCACATTCTAATGTGTCTGACACACAGCAAGTCTGGCTTTTTTCCAGTTTCTTTTTTCTGCCAGGTGGACTACAGCATTCCACAGTCCCTGGACATCCCTTTGATAATGTGGTATTCCTTATTGGTATTTGCACCATTTGACCACTTTTCTGTAATTTAAACTCATGCTTCTAGATTCTCCCAATTACTCTCAGTAAGATGGCATGTGGAGTTTTTCACTCTGGACCATCCAGGTAAGGACACGGAACTCATGTCATTTCTTGATATGGTATTTCAGAGCAATGGTACAAAGATCAGGGCACACTCAACACAAAACTCTGTGTTAGGAGTCTCAGACTTTGAAATAATTTCTCATTGACCTTATGACAGGCTACCAGAGCAGGATCCTCAAGCCTTCCATTGTAAATATTAGTATATTAGCCCATGTATTTCAAAACAGAACAGTATGCAGTATTGTCTGGGGCATCCGACCCAGATGGGGCATGTCCTCAGCACATGTCCCTATAATCTCAAAGATCTGTTACCTTTGTCTTTTCCACCTCACAAGTGAGACTTGGTTACTCAAAAGAATACAATTCTATTAGCATACGGTTCAATTTCAAACAAAAAATAAGAGGCCCTCTGATCTATAGTTTAATGACAACAGACCCCTCACCACCTTTTTTCACACCAGTTCAACATGTGCAAGGGGCTCCAGTCCCAGTCCTTCAGAATCCTCACACCCCTACCTGGCAGCATCAAGTTGTTAACCAAGTTGCCAATGCTGACTGACTCTGCAGGAAAAACTTCACAGGAGGAGGATCTTCTGCCTACCAGCTTTCACCTCCACTAGTCAAATTCTCAACAGTATCACTGAAAGAAAGATCATGTAAAGAAACACAGTCACTATTTATCTGCCTCAGCATCCTCCTCTCTTTCCTAGTAGAATCAAACTTCATGACACATTTCTATGTTTCTAAAGTGTATCACCTTTGTTTTCCAGATTAATAAAAGCCAACTCAGACTAGCTGCAGCACTAAATACTGGCAGGGGTACTGATCTTCCTTGGATGCAACTCTGTATCCCTCTCCTGGCCTGGACAGCTGGCTGGTGAAGGGACAAGCAAGAATCAGAACTCCACACCTTCTTTAGAACCCGCAAGAACCTGCATTTTGAGAAAGATTTTAGACTGCCAAAACATACATGCGTGGGTCTTCTTCCTATCATGACAAATCTGCCTAACCTTGCATGTGATGCTTCTGTATGATGCCAGAAGGCAATCTACCACTAGTAAGTTTTCAAGTTTGGTTTATTATACCATTTACACCTTCACACTCATCTATGAGATACAACATTACCATGGTCCTCTCATCCTACATGGGAATGCTTTTAGATCTCACTTACTTCATCAATCATGGTATGTGGCACTGGTAGAATACTCATGGGCATAACTTTGCAAGCTCACAAGAGAAAGGTTGTTCCCAAACCTCACAGAAGCCAGAACAGCATTCACTGTGGAAAAGATGCTGTAACCTTACCAATAGACAATTACAGCAGTGTGCTGACAAAATTTCAGCTGTTTATTTTCAGTCTGTGGGGTGGTGCAGGATCACTCCGCATCTTCTGGGTGATCTTTCCAAATTATTGTATTTACAGAAAAACACATGTATCACTGATCCATCTTCTAGTTATCATTGATACCTTGTCAGAAAGACTGACATATCATACTAGACTGAGTGGGATATATGGTCCAAAGTCCTCAATGACCATTCTAGAATGAGGATCAAATTTTTGGCTTCGAATATACAAGGGAAGTATTGGTCCATTTTACTCCTACATGTTTACTGAACATATTCCTTGTTCTCTAGTTAGGAAGAATTGTCCTCCTCATTCCTCTATCTGGAAGTTTTAGCTGTATTATGACAAAAGGGCGAGGAAAAATGAGACAATATTGGTGTTCATAATGTTCACTAACTGCTATGGAATCAAAGATCTTTTGTTTCTTACAGCCTCAGTAACTCTTACTTCCTGCATGTACCACCCTTCTCATTCTCACAGTCGAAGTGGCTCTCTGTTTATAAAATTGGTAAGACCCTTAGTCTGACCGTTCAGAACAGTTTATGTCAATCCAAATGAACAGTCTTCACCAAAACACAAGTTTAAAACAGACTGGGAGCTGTGTCAGTGCCTTTTATGGTATTGATGAAGGTCCAGAGCCCTTTTATCATCAGAGCTCTGGCAGAATTCACACTTGATCAGTGTGCTTGCTAAGAAATATCTCTGTGAGCTGCATCTGCTAAGCAGTCTTATGGAATGTTATCTATAGATAAGCTTGAAGATCATTTGACAGAGTGGTCTTCAAGTAGTAAAGCAGCTATGCAAAGGCCCTCACCCCACTTCCATTTAAGTATTTTTTGGAACTACTGCTTGGGGTCGCCTACTGCAAGAAGAGGTATGTGTCCTGTCACTTGCTGACAGAGAGATACACCAAGCACTTTGCTGAGATACACAGCTGACAGGGAAACCTATTGCCTGCTTTACTTATCCACTATCTTGAATCCTTTAACATCATGCACCTTTAGGATTTTGCAGTTTTAAGATGCTCTCTACAATATGTGCTCATAACCTTTGCATGGTGGACGGTGAGGATTGAGCTCATTCCTCTGGACACTGCAAAGATGCAAAACCAAACTTCCCGATCAGGATATACATGAAAACATATGTAAACTATGCCTCAATAATACAAAATAAAAAACCACATCCAAATTACAACATGCTGCAGCACAAGCACAAAGCTTGCCCGTGTACTGACCTGTACGTCTGCCAAACAGCAAAACTACCATCTACTATTTTAGAGACTATTTTATCAAGAACAAACCCTTGGAACAGAGCACTCTTACATATAATGATATTGCTGTTTCCAAGAGTAGACAGAGCCATAATCAAGAGAATAATATTCCCCTTCTCTTTCGTCATTGTCTCTTCGGCATTAATTATTCAGTTCCTAGTGTTTATGTAGTGGTTTGGTCCAAAATACTCATTACTTCCTTATTTACCTTCTGTGAGATAAGTTTACAGTCTGGCACCTTTATTATGTTCTGCATAGTAACTCCCTCTGCAAAGGTCTATATGGGAAGCTATTCCTGCCACAGGGTAACTGCCATCAGAACAACCCCTTCATAAACAAGTCACCTATTTTCTGTTTAGCTCCCAGGAGTGCCTCCCTTCATGACCAGATGAAAATGATTTCCAGCACAAGAGAGCAGCAGTAAAGTAAATCCAGGATTTGGGAGTGCCCCTTCAGCACCCCCAGTTAATTAGCCATCATTAGTTTATCTTACAAAAGCAACTGCACGTTTAGAATTGGAGCGTCCGTCAATTCACATAGCATAACTAACTGAGCCAAGTTATGGGCAAAGACAGAACGTCAGTGGTAATGGGTAGGAATCAAAAAAACAAAACAGTAATTGCTATGCAAAAAGTTCTAAAAATATCGTACTTGCACAGCAAAGAATTACAAAACAGCACGGCTAAACAATCTACATTGAATTTTGACCTCTTTTTTTTTTTGCAAGATATATCTGCTACTGAGGTTTCCTCAGTGTAAGACAGAATTTATAGAAAGTTAACACACAAAAAAAGGACCTATTTGAATTGAACAGTTTTGTCAAATGCAGCCATAGCAAAGGGAAAACAAAGTGTGCTCCATACCTATATGTTATATACAATGATTTTTGAGAAATACAATTTCTTTTACTTCTAATTTCTGTGGTTGTTCTCCTGATCAGGTTCAGATTTCATAAGATACCTGATTTTGTGATAAATGAAGTAACTTCTTAAGATAGCATAACCCATGTAAACAATATTAATGCAAACACACTGTTACCTTCTCCCTTTCCTACTTCCTGATCCTTTCCTCTAGACTGGAAAGGATTCTCTATACAGCATACATCCAAGCAAAGACAAGTTGTTCACTGCCTTCATAAAGTTTAATAATACATAAAGTTGATTTTATTTATTGAAGCCCTTATCGTTAGTGACTTCCCTATTCTCGCTTCCTCTGGTGTCAGTATGAAAACTTGCAAATGTAATACAAGATGAGGTATAAGCTCTGAGGGAAGTTCTTCTCCTAGTTAGGTCACTCACAAACATGTATCTCTAAGAAACAATCTCCAATGTTTACAATGAGTTAATACTTCAGCCTCAGCATAATTAAGTTAAAATTCAATTAGCAATGAGACCCAAATCCAGTCTTAACTACTTTACTATCTCTTCCTCATTCATTCTAGAGGACAAACCTGGTCTGCACATGATTAAGATGGTTTGCAATGGAGGAAGCTTGACTGTCAGAATCCCTAGTCATTTGTCCCAGAAGAAACCCAAAAATAGATGGGCTCATTCAGAATTAATACCTTGCCTCCTCGTTTACATGGGGAAGGACTACAAGAAGGTGACATCAAAATCTGGGAAGGAAAAATCAAGTGAAAAGTAAGTCAGAAGTAAGACTCAACATGTAACATCCACAAAAAAACATGAACCACCAAGAGCAACCAACATGGCCTGTAGCTTCCTCTGTTCAGAGAAATGCAACTCATGCGTATCATTTAACAAGTAGTAATTGAGTCCTACACAACTTTGTCCCAGACTTGCTACTGCCTCAGCCAGGGCCTGATGCTGACTAATAAAGAGAGTTTCCAAACTCATGTATATATAAATCAGTTTTGATAGTGATGGCTTCATGATGCAGACAAAATCTCCACAGGTCCAATAAAAATGCTAGAACAGGAACTTCAAACTGAGCACTCCTGAAAGACATACTCTAGCACCATGCTCACTTCACATAAAGGGTAAGTATGAGTAAATCCTGTCCATATGCTCAACTCCAAGTTAAAAATCAGTGACATACACCTCTGATGTGCTATAGAATGAGGATGATAGCGATTAAACAGTTGTGTTTGTAAAAAATGAGGTAATTAATATAAATGCACAAGGGCACCATGGTTTGGGCAGTGAATGCTTGCTCATAACTACTGTGTGATTGCTCATTCCTTATTTCCTGAGTACCCACCTTGACACCTTGGATCGCATGAGCAGAGCCAAGTGCCCACTGAAATAAATGGGCACGTATGCTAAATATATAAGTACTTTCCTGTGTTACATGTTCTTAGAAATCATACCCTTGTGATAGATACTAAATTGGACATCCAAATTTAGTACTTCTGACCTCTATTTTAAGGTTTTGATCATTAAGTTGACTTTGCCTAGGTAGTTTCCTGGAACAGGCTGGAGTCTATACAAGGAGGAAAGGAGATAATTTTATTAAATGCATTACCTCAGTGCATACAAAAATCCACAATTCTTTGTGCTTTATTTAAGAACTGTTATGGCTTGATGTAGTTTTAGCTGTCATGACTTCATATGGAAACTGCATCACTGATGCAGAAGTTACTAGAGGTGAAGCCAAAGATTTGAATGAAAATAAGCTTATCATAGCAGGTTTGGAGATAAATATTAGCTACTCAATTTTGCTAAAATAAGGTAATGGCATCAAAATGGTTACTACTCACTACACAGTTATTACCAACATTTAGTGTTTCCAAATGTATACAAATGCAGAAAGACAGAACTACATCAATTATCACTGCAGTATCAACATTATGTTTACTGCCAAGAAAGAAATGGAAGGAAGGAAACAATAAAACTAGATTAAGATGAACAGCCCAGTGACTGCAGAGACCCTGGGACCACAAATCACAAAACTGTCTGCAGCACTAAATATCCACATTTGGCTAATAACACAATATTGAAGTAGGTGTATTTAAGGCATATTTTAAGTTCTGTCACAGTAGGATAGGATGTAAGAATTTAATTTAGTTTCTGACTGGTCTTAGGCTCTTGCTATAGCCTCCCTGAAAGCCTTCCAAGTTCAAGGTGCACCCCAGTACTGACAATGACAGAGAGCTGGTTACTTACAGCTACATCAATGATGTTTCCTTCTTCTCTCAACCTGTAATACCTATCTTCCAGAGAACCCGAATTATTTATTTGGGAGCATGGTCTCCTAGCTTTCCACTATTCTACAGAACATAATGGGGAGCCAGCTACTTGCAGTTTGCTTCAGGGACTAGAGCGAGAAATTACTTTTTAATATTCATTTAATAAGATATCACTTTTAATTCATGCCAGGTTCAGTTAACCATGTAAATAAAGATGTTTATTCACAATATCTGAAACAGATAACAAGATTATAAACGCATAAATGGAGAAAAAAATCAAAGAAAAAAATTACTCTTCTGAAGTTAAATACTAGAAGCTTTGGGTTCTTCCTGTCAGGATGCCTTGCAGATTTTCCTAATTATCTGTCTTCCTAAATGACTATGTTCTTTCAGATGTTTACACCTCAGACTGAAACCTTCATGGAAAATCTGTATCTTTAGACTATCACCACACCAGTACTGCTACATTCACCACAAGCCGGCAGTCTGGAGCCTTCTCTAGGAATTGTAGTTACTCTTTCTTTTGCCTGTCACCAGCTCACCATCTCTTTGTTTTATTCATCACATTACTTGGGTGTTTGTGAGAAAACTTTCCGGATCCAGCTTTGCTCAGATTTTTAAGACCTAATTTCTTGAGTTTCCAGTGTATTTTTGTAAAACAACAAGAACAGAGAAATTCCAGCTATTTCACTCAATCTGTGATGCACACCTGTAGATTATATACAGAATCACTGATTGGTTCTCAAGCCACCTAAAAGATAATTCAAAGAAATAATTAACTTTCATTAATCTCAACTTCCCTAACCCTCAAGGAAGTTTTCAGAATAGGACATAGGATAAAATGAAGAAGTACAGAGAGGTGATTACAGAAAGAGCATCATTAGTGCAAAAGTGCAAAATTAATTTCCAGTCTTTTTTAATTTACTGTAAAATTTTCAACTATTAATTGTGAAACTCTCCAAAATCACAGCTGCTAAAAAAGGCAGTTAACAAAGCCACATACTCTAATATTAAATCTTTCCATATTGTGATAAGCATAACTATGTCATTCCAACTGTTGCAATTTCATAGTTCTCTAGAAGACGCTTCATGAGATGACATATTTCAATACTACTACTACTACTAATAATAATAGTTGTTGTTATCATCACCACCATAATTTCCTGTCAACAGACTGGTGATAGAGACTTCTTAACCAAGCTCTCATACCTCTATTACTGTGTCTAGTTGGCAGATCTAGCCAAGACAAAACTTCATTTTTAAGCAGTTCTATTCATATAACTGCACTTTGTAACAATGGAAACAGAGCAACTCCAAGATTCACCTCAAATCACTTTGGCTTCAGTTGCTTATATAGTAACTGACATATACAGAATATATATATAATATTGTCTGTATATACATATATACACACACCGATACAGTTGAAGTCTATCAATAAAAAGAAATTGTAAATTAAAAAGTAATAAGAAACAAAGGACTGCCTGCACACAGTGTAATAACTACTTTGTTGGGACTTTGAGTAGTGCATGAATTAAAAAAAACCAACTTAACATGAGCTTTCCAAAGGAAGTATTAACCATAACAGATCATTTACTGTATGTTGACTGGCAGAATCCATTTAGAAAAAATCACACCAGTACTTAAGTACAAACATACAACTATTATGGAAGAATATTGAAGGCCTCCAATACTTCAGATCAAAAAGCTATCAACTGATTTCTTCGTATACTGTCATAAAGCCAACCAAAACATTATTTACTAAATCTGTTAAAATTAAAAAGAATATTAACTGATGAAAATAACTCAGATCAAAAAACAAGGACTTGCTTAAGCTCCGTCTCTCTAAACACTGTCTTAATCTAAAATTTAACACTGTTTCGAAACCAGTACTGTTTACAGTACTCGAAATGTTTTTCTCCTGTTTTCACTCCCAAAGGTAAGCAGCGAGTTATGACTAGCAACACTTAAGGCAAAGAAGGTGAGACCTATGACTGCCACTGGGAATTTGACAAAAAATGTCACAATCACACCAGATCATATCTCACATAGAAATTACATACATCAAAAGGACCCAACAAACCACCCTTCTTCACCCTCACCCCCTCCTCCCCCGAAAGGCCTGGATCACTCGGCCCATTGATGACCTCAGCTAAGGTTTCTCAATCGGAGAAGACAATCACCGACCTACAGCCGAACACCGGAACCTTATCCGGAGGAGCTTTATCCAGGTAGCTTTAAGCATATAGCGGGCCACTGTTTCTCTGAACCGGCGCAGTGCATTCCCTTCAGCCCTAAACATCCTTCCCTGGGATGGCTGCTCAGGTTAAGACTCAAACGCCACACCAAGGGCTCCTCCCGAGGCAGACTGAGTATACTAAAACAGCGCCCAGAACCAAACCCGCTGTGCATTAGACAACGAATACAGATCAAGGTGGGTTTCTTTAACTGCAGATACGAACAATGGAGGTTAAATTCCTGACAAGGGCTGAGCTCGGAACAGCAGGTCCGTGCCCGCTCCAGCGGAACGATGCCCAGGAAGGCCTCTCCGCGGCCAGCCCGTGGGGAATGCGAGGCGCCCGCCCGCGGCCTCCCGGGAAAGCGCAGCCAACCAGGCAGAGGCCCCGGCGGTCCCCCCAGGCCTGAAACTCCGCAGGAACCGCCCCGACCCCGGCTGGCCGCCCCCAGAACCACCGTAGCCACCCCAGGAACGAAGTGCGGTGCAGTGACCAGCGGCCGCGCCCTTGCGGAGAAGGCCGGTGTCGGGGCACCGCCCGGACACGGATGCGAAAGGACCCCGCAGCCCCCGAGCACCGCAGCCCAGAGCGGCCATTTTGCGGCCCGGCCCGCTGACATGTCGCGCGCCGTGCGTGGCGCCGCCCCCCGCGCCTGCGCCCCGCGCCCCGCGGCGGCCGAGCCGGGGCAGCTGCTCAGCGCCGCGGCGGCGGCGGAGACAAAGCGCCGGGTAATGAATGGGACGGGCCCGCCCGGCCCTTCCTCTTAACTCCTTCGGGCCCGGCCGGGTGGCGGCAGCGGCGATCTCTGGCTTCCCCCGCGGCGGCCGCCCGGGGAGGTGAGTAGCACCGTTCCGGCACCGGGAGGGCGTCGGGCTGGGCGGTCCGGCTCTCTGCTCCTATGGTCCCTCACCCCTCTCCCCCCCCCCCCCCCCCCCCCCCCCGGGCCCGCCCCCGCGGCGTTTGGCCTCAGCGGCCTCGGTGCCTTGTGCGGCCGGGGACCTGCGTCCCGGGCCCGGCGGCGCCCTGTCCCTCCCGGGAGCGCCCGCGGGACAGCGTCGCTAGGCCGGGGAGGGGGCGTGTGGCGGCGGGGCAGTGCAGGAAGCCGGGAACCAGGCCCGCGGTGCCGGCTCTATTGTCTGCGGGGCCCCGCGGGGGGCCCAGACGGCCCGGTGAACGGAGGTCGACGGTGCCTAGGGGTTTGGTGCTGTCCCGGGCCGCCCGGCGGGCCCCACCGCCCCTCGCCCGGGGAGGGGTGTCCGCCGCGGCGCTGGGCGCGCCTCGAGCACCCCCGGCATTGTGCGCAGCGCGGCCGGGCCGGGCCGGTGGGACCCGCCGGGGCTGAGCGCCCGCGCCCACCTGGCGGGGCCGCAGGAGCCGGGCCCGCGGAGGGAGCGGTGACCATGTGGCCGCTGCTATCCCGACCCAAGATGGCCCAGGCAGCCCCGGGGTGGAGAGCCCGCTGCCCCCCTCAGGGTGCGAACCGGGGACCGCCTTGGGTACAGGCTCCCGAGTCGGGTGCCGGGACCGGAAAGCCCGGGAAATCCTAAAAAGCGTTTCCCCCCGAGAAACAGGACACGAGGTGGGCAGGCGCCCGCCAGTGGCTTCGGCCGCGGCGTAAGCACCGCGTCTGTGCTTGTTTGCGGTGAAGTTTCAGCCATCCCTCCTGGGCAGAGTCGCTCAAGAAAAGTGTCTCGGAAAAGCGCAGAATTTAGTTTCCATGTAGTGCTGCTCTCGTTTTCTACTTGGGACGAGGTAATTTTGCTTAAAAATGTCTTCTGTAGCTTCTAGGTCTACACTGAGACAGCTGCTGTTGTTAGTGGTTGTGTTAGAACGCTTACCGGATTTCTCAGGGTGTCCAGTACACTTAAAGTTGTCTGCTGTGTATACAGCCTACTAAAAGTGTCAAAACATTTATTATTATATTGAAAGGTTAAAGCCTCTTTTGCATTAATAGTGTTTCTATTTATCATTTCTAACTTTAGTAGGGTTGGGCTTTGCAGTGTAAAGACTTTTCTCCCTAGTGCTTATGTGTTAGAAGCAGTCCTGTCTTGTTTCTGGGGGGTTCATTTGAGAAATTTCAGTAATTTAGCATGAGCTGTCATATAATACTAAGCAGAGAAAACTTGTCAAGCCCCTGTAACATGAATGTACTTTCCAGATTTTTCCTCACGTGTTGTTGACTTTATGGCCCGCTATACATGTGTATCTGTTTTGCCTTTCAAGAGCATGAGCACAGCACTTTTCTTCTAAAGGTTATCTTCAGTAATGCAGTGTTTCACTTTAAGAGCAGACGAACACCCTTGGGAGGACATTTGTGGAGTACATACTGGGGGGAGTGAAGTCTGGAAGACTTTATCAACTATCCTCAAGATACTATGCTGCTATTAGGAAGCTGTGTTTGTGCAAATACTGGGCAGGGGCATTCTAGTTATTATTCACTATGGAGACAGGTCTTGCAGAGGAAAAAATTCTGTTAGAAACAACATAAATTCTTTTGTGGACTATTAGAAATTTGAGTGCTGTCCACTAGATATAAGACCAAAGGCAAGATGCTGACAGTTTTTGTACAGTTGGATGTGTGTCTACTTTGGTACTTTATGTTGCTAGGACCTTGCAGCTATTGAGGAATTTATTCCATAAGAGTTCTCCAGAGCAGTCATATATAAGAATTGATTGAGAATAAGTAAAACGAAATACCTAAACTAAGCATCTCAGAGAAGAGTTTTCTGAACATTCGTACTGTTGCGTAACAACAACTCTTTTACTTCTGGCGATGTAACACCCCCCATCCTTGTGACTGCTCTGCCTTCTTGGAAGCTCCTGGTAAGCGTCACCAAACCAGCTGAGTGTTGAAGTGTCCCTTGACTGTACCACTTAGGCCATGAGGCAGTCCCTGATCGTACCAGGAGCTCTGGCGTGGTAAAGGTGGGAAACAAAGGATAAGCAATTACCTCTTGTAGCCTTGGTAAACCATTTACCTGCATGTAGCCCGAGTGGAACGGTACCATTGTTACTGCACTTTGGGGAAAAATGCTTAGTAGTTACTGACTTGATTTATGGTCAGGAAGGAAGCCTACTGATGATCAAAGTCAATCAATGATCTTCTGACCCTATAAACAGCAATCCTACGTGAGGCTGTTTGAGCTTGCCTGGACCGCAGCAGGCTGTGCCAGCGCCTCTCAGAGCTCACAAACCCTCAAGCTGGTGGTACTCAATGACTGTCAGCCCCTCACCCTCCATCTCCATGTTCCTCAAGGTGCAAACATTGCCTATTGGGAAATGCAAAGGGATTTGACATATTTTAGTGAATTTGAGGGGAGTTTTTCATAGGTACCTTGACACACATAGAAATAGGTGTACACATCGTTTTACCTGTGCGTATGTTAATTGACTGTGGTATAAATGTTACTATTTTGAATCCACAGTTAAATCATTGTTACAATTGTTGTGAAAACTATCAAATCACTTTGTATATGTTAAAGTACTCATGTATTAAGTGCTGCTAAACCCTTCTACACTGTTATCTTTCCACCCATATCCTTCGCAGTCTTATTGCTTTGGTATTCACAGCTTTTGTGTAAATCATTCCAAACTGCTTATTTGATCTTCCTTTGTATGCTTTAGTATGTGCAGTAAGTAGTAAAGTGAACATCGCCACTGAACTCTGTAAAGTTGCATTTTCACATATCCATATTAAACCCTGCTTTTGCCAGTACCTTTGACAGTTTCTTTAAGCAGCCAAACCACTCATTCGTTACATCTACATAAGGCGAAATTGTGACAGGTACAGCATCCTCGTTGATAATGTGAGAGGCAAAGTACAGAACAGCAGAAGGCTAGACAGGTGATGAGCTTAGAGTAATGTTTGCTATCTTTCTGTTACCTTGTCTCCTGCAGCTTCTCTCTCTGGTGTTTCCACCATCTATGGCTTGTTTTAAATCAAGATGCTAAATGTCCAAACCAAGAATTGTGTTTGTAGAACAGCCAGTGTAACAGGTGCTTAGTGCAGAGGGGGTCTTCTTCAATAAACATAACACATCACTAAAACTTATAACAGGGCCTTGGAAAATACAGGAGGGCAACAGAATTTTACACATTTATTTAAAATTGTCCGTCCATTAAAGTAGACTATCCTACCAAGTACTTGTAAAAACTAGGTATTACAGAAGGAAGTGGCCTTTGAACCTGCTGGGTTTTTCTGTTTTCTTCTCCCTTTTTTCTTGGAATTCGTCTTCTTCGCGTTTTTAGAATCCTAAATACATTAACTTCTGAGAGATTTGGTTTTTCCTCTGCAAAAGTTTGAGTTAAAGAATGTGCATGTTGTGTTTTCCAACAGCTTGCTTCATTTTGCTGCCATTCACAGTGAAGAATATATACAGGGAGTTTTGTAAGTCCTGTTTTTTGCAGCTTGCTTTTAATTTTTAGGAGTTTCATCTTCAAAGTGAGCAGGTTTTGCTATGGGGTTGCCACTGTAATGAGCAGTTAAAATAATCAGCCATATGCAAATAGCATGATGATACATGTATATTGGCTTAGTGTTATATAGAAAAGAATATTATAGTTTAGTGGGGAATTTGCACCATATAGAGCAGACTGTTTAACTCATCATGACTGACATTTTCTCCTGAAGTAGGGATGATCTATGTATTTCAGTAGTATCAAAGTAAATTAATGTAATTTACATAATACCTGTTGTAGTGTATACTTTCAAAACAGACTTCACAAAGAAAGTGTTCTTATATGGCAGATGTGCCTTGTTTTCTGCACATCTTTGGCTGTTTATTTTGTATTTGTTACTGGCATCCTCAGTATTATTCAATTTACAACTATGGCATTGTTTGATTTCACCCAATTAGTGAAAAAATTGAGTAGTTTCTGTGGCCTAACGGTAGCTTTCAAGTGAAATCTAGAGTTTAAAGCTCTCTGGTCAAGAAGTAAGAAAAACTAAAGTTTTTATTGTAATTTTTAAGTGTTTTTTTGTTTGTTTTGGTTTGGTTTTTTTGTTTTTTTCTGAAGCAAAGGAACTTCTGTCCTAAATTAGTGTGATACATAGTTTAACCATGGTAGTATTGGTTTAGGTTTGGGGTTGTGGTTTGGTTTTGGGGCTTTTTTTGTGATGAGATAGAACTCAATGTGATGGGTTGTTAAAGCAACAACAGGGAAATAGCTTGATTTTTAAGGCCCTTATTTTCATTCAAGTGTGATGATTCAGAATAAATAGTGATTTTTTTTTTTTTTTAATATTGGACAACATACTGGAAAGTGAGGTATGAGTCTTTTCTATAGTGTGACTGGTTTCCAGTGGATGTTGACATAAGAAATATTATTATATTACTATAATCTTTATGTAAACTCAAAACCTGTGTGCTCTCTTTAACAATTACCACGCAGTTGCGTCCCCTCCATCTCTCACCTCTTTCCCTTCCTCCTTTGTTGTTTAAGGACATGTAGATTGGGACGATCGGTCTCTAAACGTTTAGAAGGTTACTAGTTTGTTGTTACAGCTGTGTGAAAGGTTGTTGGATTTTTTTTTTTTTAATGTCATGTTTTTTAGTTTGCATTCACTAGTGTCATACAGATATGTTTTTCCTGTGATGTGTTAGTGTAAGTTTTGCAGTGACTGTTCACATTTTCTGTATATTTAATATAAAAGCCAGGTCTGGGGTTCAGTACTCACTAGCTTGAAAATCATGGCTGAAAATAGGCTTTTTTTAACAGCTGAACATTTTAGCAATGCTTTTTTGCAATTATTTGCAAACTATATGGGAAAATATATTTAATAATAGATTTCTCTTGTGTGACAATGATCAAAGAATTTGTGCCTATTTCAGCCCAAATAAGTTAAGTGGCTTTTCAATAATTATGCTGCTTACCTGTTGCTGTAATTCTGTATGCTATTTTCTGAATCAGTGTTTACCTCTAAAGAAAATAATCTGCAATCCAGCTAAAATTACTTTTTCTTTGTTATTCTTCTCACAAAAATAAACAATCAAGAAAACCCAAACATTAATTTGAATTGAACAAAATGTTTGGCCTGGCTTGAAACTGTAGTCATCTTTAACAAATCAGAGAGGGGGGAAAATGGGAATGGAAGGGTTGAGGGGTTCTGGTGGGGTCTTTTTTTTTTTTTTAAGACATCAGGGAGTGTAAAGATGCATATTTGTAGTTTATCTTGCCTGTAGTCTGATGGCTCTGGCACTTGCAAGGAATGTGGGAGAGCCAGGTTCACTTCCCTGCTTTGCCTGAGGAGCTGAATCCACATCTGAGGAGAGTTCCCTAACTGCTCCACTGAGCACCCTGCTTCGGGTGGGTCTGTGTCTCCTTGGCTGACACCTTCCTCTCTGCATACATTATTTAAATGTTGCTTTAATAGGGATGGCTAAAGTATCTCAGCAGTCAAATTAGCCAGCCGCACAGCTCTGGAGGTGTTTCAATTGCTTAAGAGGCACTATAGGAATGTTTTTAAGTATAAAATGTTGGTAAGAAAAGTGATATGTAGTTTATTTCATAATGCACACTAAGCCAGTCATCAGAACTGTCTGCCCTCTAAGAGGTGATCTCCTTCCTAAGGAAAAAAACACTAAGTGTGGGTATATGTGTGTGTGTGTGTGTGTGCATATATATATATATACACAGTTAAACATCTCAGTCTGTTTAAGAAGAGTAATCACTGCAATATAAGAGGGAATGCTTTGCAGCTTATGGATTTTCTAAGGTGGCAAAATGTTTTCTTGGTTTGTTGGGTTGGGTTTTTTTCAGTGTGCTGGGGCAGTGTCACAGCTATGGCCTCTGCACAATGACACTCATGTCTGTATAATGGTCAGTGGGACTGAAGTTGCAAAACTCAAAAAATGTGTCCTGCAATAGACTGTTTCGTTGCTAAGTCAAAATATGTGATCTAATATGCTCCACTTGCAATCGCTCCTTTCTCATACATGAGGAATGATAATCTTGTGTTGATCCTATGCTATTGCATGTTGATTAATACATGTGGTTGGTGCAGTGTGTAAGCAATATGTTTAGCTTATGAAGAGAAAGTGTAACAAGGTGAATCCTGTAGTGCATGGAAAGGTGTCAGCAACCTTCTTTCAAATCTTGCATGTAATGTAGACTCTGTTTCATTCAGCATAAGCATAAAAAAATGGAGCAGTGCTAAAATAAGTACAAAAATTTGACTTTTAAATTTTATTTTAGCAATCATCTGAGGGGCATATACTGGTTTTTTATTATTATTTTTATTTGAAGTGAAAATGTCTAATTTTTCTTGATAATTGTGAGGGCTGGAGATTTGAAAAAAGGTGAGAGTTACTCATGTAAGTGCAACTCCTGGAGCTGTTACCTAAAGAGAAATTTGAAACATCTCATGAGTTGCCACTGTGACAGTTAATGTGTTTAAAACATATTAAAAGTAATTACTTTCTTCTTTTCCTTAGATACAATCATCTCATTAAGTTTGAGTAGCAAGTATTTAACCTCAAATGAAGCCGCCTGCCTGCAGTGGAACAGATGTGTAAGTTTGTTTGGTTTTCTCAATAAACTAGTGGGCAGCTTGTTTGGTTTGGGTCTTGTATCATTGTTTTTATTAATTTAAAGGAAGACAATGGATAAAAGTAATGAATAATTGTATGCCTGTGCATTGACTTGTATGGAGCTTCATAATTTAGCAGGAGGTTTGTATGAGTGCCTGACCCTTAAAAATTAAGTTTGGAAGCCTGGATATCTTTAGAGTGGTACAGAAATAGTAACTATTTTATGATTTATGGGGCATCTCTTACTCTGTGGTATCAGCTGGCATATATACATCCTTAGCTTGAATTATACTGCTTAAATAGGGGAAGTAACTTAGATGCTGCATTTGTCCTGTACTCAAGTTACAGGTGTCTCAATCAGATTTCATGTCTTCACTGAGAGACTTAGTTTTAATAGTTTCTTTTAGGATTTTTGTCTGAAAAATATTAAAACTTTATATATTCTGTTTGAGCTTTTGAGTACAGGTGTTATGGAAGCCTGAAATTCCTGAGTAAGAAGCACTAGAAAAAAAATTCTTCATATGAAGATTAGCACTTACATGTAGAGTAACAATAAATGTTGTTCTTGTACAGTATTTCAGAGCTTTGTGTTTATTTCTTATCCCATCCCCTCTGTGCCCTGAATAAAATAGTTAAATTTTTAAGCTGTCTGTATTATTGGTTAACTTGCATGTTAGCAACAGATGGACAAAATGTTTAAGACAGAGAAAATGTTGAGCTAGGAAATCATGGTGGGGGTCATAGAATCAGAAGAAGGGACCTCTAAAGGCCACCTAGTCAAACCCCTTGCCATGAGGAGGGACATGTTAAACTAGACCGCATCTCTCAGAGCCCCATCCAACCTGGCCTTGAATGTTTCCAGAGACGGGATATCTACCACATCTCTGGAAAACCTGTTTCAGCATTTCACCATCCTCATTGTAAAAAATCTATTCCTTATATCTAGTTTGGCTCTACCCTCTTTTTGTTTAAAACATTACCCCTTTTCCTATCATTACAGGCCCTACTAAAAAGTTTGTCCCCATCCTTCATTACAAACTCCTCTTCCTGAAAGGCTAGTCTAAAGTCTTGCTGGAGCCTTCTCTTCTGAACAACCCCAACTTTCACAGCCTTTCCCTGTAAGACTGTGGTCTCTGTAGGAAGAGAAAATTAAAAGCATGATTCAGATTCATTCCTTGAAGAAAAGTTTTCCTAGGTGACCCTTACAGAAGATGTGTGAGATTTTGTTACATACTAAATCTGTCTGTGGATTGTTCTTCATCAGAGTCTTAAGCAAAAATGAACTGCTAGTGCTTTCCAAACCCAGAGCAGAGCTGAAGAGCAGGAGAGAGTAGCTGTCATTTGCACCAGCCTCTCAGGTCAGTTTTAGAGCACTAGCAGTTTTCTTTCTATAAAGAAATCTGATAAAAGGGACAATGTTGTTTTTCCAGAATATCCAGAAGTTCACTCTCCATGTAGTAAATGCTGTATTTTAATATACTCATCTCAAGGTCACTGAATGCTTTGCACCGTTTCATTACATGATGTCAAGCACTGTGGTATATTATACTTGAAGTGCCTTTCTATTGTGACTCTCAAGGTTAAAAGCCTTCAATAAAAATAATCCACTTAGTACTGCCTGTCTAATGAAAGTGAGTATTTGGTCTTGGTACCTTCAAGAACTATTTCTTGATTTATAGTCCCATATGAAATAATTGTTGACTGCAAGCTCACTGTTCTGCTTGATGCTTTCTTCATTTGTGATTAAGGCAGCTCTCTTGACAGTGGGTACCCTAAAAACAGATACTTATAAAGAGCTGCTGTCTCCTGAGAACAAAGATTCTGCTGTCCAGATGTTACCTTCTCTGTTAAAATTTTTAATTTTGGTAGGTCAGCAGTTGTTACAGGTCTACATTCTTTAGCATCTATTGTAAGAGTTCATCTTCCAGTGCATATGCTATACAGTAATTTTTGTGTAGTTTAGATCATTGAAGAAAATCTAGTTCCTGATTAAAAGGATCTAGTTGTGTTAGATGTGCCATGAGAAGGTGGGAGAGAACAAAGCAATGTGAAAGCTGCTGCCTGTTTGTCTCACACCCAACTACTGGCTTCTAGCTCATGACAGCTTTTCTTAAATTAAGATTTGAGACTGAAAATCCCAGTGCTACAATGTGGCATACCTCATGGCAATCATATAATATTTTCTGGTTTTTACTCTGTGGTTCCCTTTCTTTATTCTGCATTAAAGGTGGAAACATGATATGCATGATATGGGAGCATGTGTACCGACGGGAGGAAAAAAACAACCAAAAGACAACAGTGTAAAACTCATTTCATGGGAGGTTGTCACTTGCTGTGACTTGCATTAATAGCTGCTGAAACAGTGAGAGGAGTGGGTCAGCTTTCAGGGAGCCAAACAGTGTGCAGACCGTGCTGTCAGCAGCATCCTTGCTTTTGATACTGGGAAATGGGAGGAATTGAGGTAATGTTTGTTTCCTTTCCTAGTGATTTTGAATTGTCTTCTGTGGCTTACTGAACTGTATGGGCGGACCATAATCCATTTATGACAGGAAATAAAATGATGCTCATAAAGAGCAGGAAGATTCCTCTTCCTTTTCTCTAAATGTTTTTATTTCCCTTTTCTATATCTCACAAAAGATTAGGTTTATTAGAATAATTATTTATAATAATAAAAATCAAGTGAATGGGAAGGGTTATCCATTTCTTTACCTGTTCTTTACTAATAGTGCTGTTCTGAATAGGACACCCATGTAGTCGTACTACGTAAAACTTATTTAAAAACCAAGTTGCATTATATGAATTAAAGCTCATGAACTGCATGGGTTGGAATACGTACTACAAAAAGCTTTATTCTTAATTTAAAATTTATTGTATTTTTTGCTTCTTGAGCAAAACCTTATTTGGTCAAATTAAGATCTGTTTATGGCAGTAGGATGGTTCTTTTGGGAGAAGAAGCTATTAGAAGGAGCTGTTTGTTTGCCTGGGGTGGGAGAGTTTTCTTTGTACTTCCTGCTAGTGCTCAGTGGGGTGCTGGTGGAAGCAGTGTCAGCTTCCTTTAGCTTGGTTATGAATCAGTTAAGTCTTTGCAAAGTCTCACCTTCCCTTGAAGAAGGCAAAGAGAATATACCCCTAAAAGAGGTTAAGAGGAAAATACCTCTTGTCATGGAGGCTAGGAACTGGCTGGTTGACAAGTGAATACAGAGATAAGCATGCTTCTTTCTCCCTCCCTCTCCCCTGTTCCATGAATAGGAAGGTTTGTTTTGAGAGGGACAGAGATGTGATCATTGTTTTTTAAACTAGGATTTCAGGTGAAAATGTCAGATGCTACTGATGAATGTACAATTGACTTTGAAAATACAGAATGACAAAAAATTCTTGAAAGAGGAATAAGAAGTTCACCCCTATCACGGGCATGTGCATTATGCCTGTATGTGATATGAAAGCTTGGTTTTAAAGTTACTTCTTTGTTTTTGTTACAGTTCAGGTACTCACTGGCACAGTGGTGAAACCGAGGGTTTCTGAACTCTAAAAATTACCTTGGATAGCGTTGTGAATTTTGCTTTCTGGTTTATTTAGTAGATTTAGTAAAGAGATGATCTTTTCCTTACTTCAAGAAAAATCTAGACATGCTTCTATATATTTATTACATAAGGAAGAAAGAAGATACCCTCAGTTGCAAATGATTCTCCAAAGAAATATTTCTTCTCCATACCAGGTGTTTTCTGACTTGAAATAAAGTTTTTGTGACAAAAGAATGATTAAGCTTAGGTTTAAAAAATCCCTATGAAGTATTTAGACTACGGTTTATACTCTTGAAAAAATTCTTTTGTCTTTTTGGGTACTATGAATTACATTTTCTTTCTAACCTTCCTTTAAGTTCACAAGCATTCCAGGACACAAATGTTTTAATACAAGTACAGTATTGTGTCATGTTACACATGTACAAATATAATGTATACAAATAATGAAAAACCTCTCAATAGCACTGTTGAAACTATCTGAGGACATATAACCAACTGGCATCAATATGAGCACAGAACTGGGTTGATGGGTAGCTGTGAAGGGTTTTTAAAACAGACATCTTCAGACTTCATCTGGTTAGCAGGCAAATAAATACTACTATATGGTAGTCTTAGTTCAACAGATACAGTTCCATTTTTTATATTAGAAAAGTTATGGTTGTAACAGGTTAATGTAATATATTCTGTAAAGGACTCCGTTTACATTCTGTGAGGTTTTTTCCCACTTTCTATTTACATGGATGTTTTCAGTAAGAGTTCCAAGAAGACTGACTACACAAAATATGGTGTGTCTTCCCTGTTTTTTTGTTCTTCATCATCCTGCCTATTCAGCTTTCTAAGCCTCAGCTTTCTTCTTTACAGGTGTCTCATTTCTTACTGTTTGAAATCATCCTTAAAGTGCTTGAAGTTTCACTCTTTCTGGATTTAAAGATAGACATTTAACAAAAAAACCACAAAAGTGGGTTTTTATTATGTTGTAAGCCAGGAAGGTAGAGTAGTCAGTAGAAAAATCACCTGTACTAATCCTATCCAATTTATTTTGTCAGTTGTGGGCTGCATGGGAGGAGAAAGAGAAGAGTCTAATGGACTATTCAGAGAATTGATCACTTGGAGAGAAGAGTTGTTAAAGGAGCTTTGCTTTGAATTTTCTGATGCTTTTCTGAAAGCGGGCTGCTGTTCTCTAGCAATATGGAGTAAATCTTTAGTTTTTTGCTTTTCATTCTTTTCTAACTTACCTATTGTCACTGTGGTTTTGGTTGTGTGCTTTTCCTATTCTGTGATGATACTGATGCATCTTTCCTACTCTGTTCTTATTTTTATCTTCTCCATTTTACCCTTGTGTTGTGTTACTGCAACCTTCATTCATCTCCTGTCAGCCCCAAATTGTACAGCATGTGAAACTAAAAGCAGCTTTGATGTCCTGGTCTAAAAGTGCTCTAAGCCAAACAATACAATACTTCACCTGTGTAAAAAAAAATCTCTAAATTTTTTCTTAAGAAAACCATCTTATTTCTTGTAACATTAAGAATTTCCCCATCATATCAGCATATGATACTGGTTTGTCAAAAATTATAAAAGATAAAAATATCAAAATAAATGTATAATTTGCTGTAGCAACACTGAACTGATATGTAAGACATGGGAAAGTCCTGCTTAAAGTTTTAATGAAACTATTGCTTAAAACATTGGCATTTTAACAAATGAAAGATCTGACATTTGGTAGGTGTGAACAACAGCTCAGAAACATATCCTGCAAGTATTGCATGGCTGATAATAAGAAGTAACACTTCAACACTTGAGACAGTTTGGATACTAGACATGATTGACTTAGTGTGGTAGATCTGTTTTTTATGAGTAATTTCTTAGTAGAAGCTGGGACAGAAATTATTAGCATGTGTAGAACCTGCTTTTTTTGTCCTTCGTTACAGTGTGCTGCAATGGGAAGTTAACAAAGGACATGTGAAGGGATATAGTCCCATTTGAGAACTGATGGTATTTTTAGTGCACTAAGGAAAAAAAATAGCAACAATTAAAGGCTTATCAGGTGGTTGTAGGTGTGAATAGTGCTACTAATTCTAGTGGTACATAATGTTATGTATGGTGGTAATGCAACATGCTTCTTTTTTTACTAAAAGTTGGGAGTTTCATTGTTTTGACCAGGGTGATTGTTTTGTTGTTGTAGCTTTACATTTTTATTTTACTTATAAGATAAGCACTGTTCAAAACCGTGTGGAATGGGGATTTCTGTGCTATGGGCTTTAGCATATTTAAGGGTGTTACTTATAAAGTCTAGGTGGTGGAGGATGATGCTTCAAATAGATATATGCTTAATAAATTGGCAGATAAATTTTGAAGATTGATTTCTCCAGAAATAAGGTTGAGCTTTGAACTTGATACCCTGTGTCAGACACCTTCTTTATTCTTACACATGCTGAACAGTTAGCCTGCATCACTGAGTCTGATGAAACATTTGGGTACTGAGCTTGTTTGCCAAATCCAGTGGGCAGAGTGGGAGCTTCAGACAAAGTTTGTTAAAGAAGCCCTCCTGTTCAGTCACAGGGTGCAGAAAGAACCTTCGTGCTTTCAAACTCCTTCTCAGAGAGGATCCAATCTTACCCCACACTTCGTCACACTTTGTTTTTGTTTAAAGGATTATAGAGGTGTACTTGAACCTTTATACAACTTTATCCTGCAGGATTAAGGATGGCAAACCAGATATACTTATATAAATATATATGTGATGTATTATGATAATCATTAGATGCAAATGATTTACAGAATTATTTACTACACAGTATAGGAACTGTAACAACTATTATATAGTATAGTGCACTATGAAGCAGTATTCAAGCAGTTTTATTAAAGTAATTTTATTAAAGCTGGCAAAACAATTAAGTAGATTGATGTTACTCATGCATAGGAACGACCTTGGGCAAATCTCTTTAGCTCAGCCTCAAGGAGTAAGAGGAGTAACCTTGAGGGATGTCTCCACTAGGGAAGGAATCTCCATACATACACTGCAAGAAGGCTTATGGCAAAAGACCCTGCATTAAAATTTGGGACTCAGCTTTTAGAGTGTGAAGTGACTGATGATGGTCAGATGTCTCCAGCTGTGTCAGCTCAGCAGCTTTGGATAAGTTATCAGTAGTATCACTTGTTTGTTCTTTTATCCAGGAACAGATCTACCAAACCTTCATCTCACTATCAGGATGTTTAGCTTTGGGACTGATGAGTCAGACTGGTTTGATCATTATTCAATGCCAAAAGCAGCATGATGCTCCCTTTTTCGTTTACCACTTGTAGGTTTGCAAATAGGGCATTGTTCAAGTTGGTTTTCACCCATTCCAGGCAGAACATCCTGCTACACCACTAAACAGGGCTACCAGAACTAAATGTCAGCCCAGTGTAAATAATATACGTGCTAACATGAACATCCTTATTTATATCACGCTTTGATTAATACGAAATGTATAATATTGTATAATAGTAATGTATCATATTTTAAAAGCATTATCTCAATTCTTTTAAGAAGTGTTATGATTGAGGATATGAGTGTAAGAACTCAAGAACTGGATCCCCTTTTTTTAAAATAAACATTGCTTTAAAAATTACACCTTCATTTCCACTTTGTTCCAAAGTATTTTTTTAAATGGTGCTAATTTGGAAATCATATTGTTTCTCTTCACTTTGACCACTGTCATGAATTATTTTCAACCTTTTACACAATGGAGTAAGAGCCACTGTAGTTTTGTGCAGGGGGAGCTGGCATGCACACTGTGTTGCAGATGATTTAGGGTTTCAGATGGAGATACTGGTACAAAGCTGGAGCTTTTAGTTTTGAATCTTTTCTGAGGTTTCAGGGAATATCTGAAAATTATTAGTAAACAGCATCCCATTGACTTTTCATATCATACAGCAGCAAGAGAAGAAAACAGCTGTACAAATAAAAATATCTTTGAAGAGTGAGAGGCTAAATTTGAGGAGTTTGAGTGTGTACAATGTTAGGTGTTTTCTGTGTGCTGGTTAGATTTTAACTCAATGCTGTCCATTTAACAATAGTCTATGACAAACTTTCACTTCTGAGCTGTTACCTTCTTGAATTATTATTAATTTAGAGGTGGTGGGAAAAACAGAAAACATAGAGAAGAAAATGTAGGAAAATGTAACTTGACCCTATTTTACTGCTTAAAATCATGTGTGTTCACAGTAAAATTATTTGATATTTTGCGGGGCAAGAGGCAAGAAAGAGGGGAATATTTACATTTAGTGGCCATTTTTATCTTTTTTAGTCTCTGATTCAGGTAAATTCCTGTATTTGTAATTAGAGTTGAATACTCAGAGTGTAATGGTGACTGTAATACTCAGCTCTCTGTGCCTTGTTTTTTTTTTCTCTGCTTGCAATGACTGATTTAGACCCCAGCTTACACCAAGCCCTGAGTTTTCCAGCAACATGAAGGGGCATGAGCATCTTTATACTTCATCAAATTGGAGATCTCTGTGTTTTGTCCTGACAAGTAGCAGGAGCACACCAGGGAGCTCACAGAAGACTATTCATGTCAACAAGGAGCAGTGTTCAATATTGGTGGTGCCGTTTCCACTCTTCATTGCTTTGTGTCCAGATGGGGCATATGGGGTTGCGAATGTGAGAGGGTGTTTTACAAGTTGGAGAGAAAACCTTTGGGAAACCACAGCAGTTACTGGTTTTCGTAAGGTCTGCCCTTCAGGTGACTAAAAAGTAATGGAAGAGTAAAGGTGTCACCTCTTTTTTCTTCCAGCAGTTCTCTACTAATCATACCTCCCATGGAGTCCAGAACAACTTTTTTTTTCTATTAAGTGTGGCTTTCTGTACTTTATTCAAGATTAAACTATTGCATACCCCTAGTTCATGCTTGTACATCTGTGCCAATTCGTGTGAGCTTCTGTGGGACTTGAGAGTAGGACCCACCTTGTTTCAATGTAACTAACATGCCAGTTTTTCAGTTCTAATTCTGCATTTTGATTGATCAGTATCTTGCAGACCTCTGTAGTTCCTTATGGGTGAGCTAGTACTGATATTTTGTCACAGAAAATTTCTATAGAAAAAATGCACTCTTCTAAGTTTTCTTTCTTCAAGGGATTTACAACTTTGAAAATCACTAAGGTTCACTGGACTATAAATTTATACGAATACGTTCTGCTTATTTGTTTAGGATTTTGGATGTGTGTTCTGTGGGTTTTTGGAGGGGGTTTTTTGTGTGTGTGTTTCTGTTTTGTTTTGTTCGATTGTTTTGCTTTAGCAAATATTTCATAATTAGCATAGTACCTGCCATTGCAGTTGAAGCAAATAATAATTTCTTAAAGTATGTGTTTCTTCTTGCTCATATTGTTTGCTCTTAGGGTTTTTCTTTTTATTCGGTATTCTTAATGATGCCTGTACATTTCCAAAAGTAAACAAGATTAATGCTATTATAAAACTGACATTGGTTTGTACAAATTACTTTTAATGAGCTTTTATGTACATCTTATGCTCAAAATCTGTCACTACTTTTGATTTTTTTTCAAACTAGTAAATGCTTTTACTTTTACTGTCTCCACAGTTTGAATCTTTCTTGAAAAAACTTCTCTTGCATTTTGCAGGTGTATGTCTTTGTATTTACACTACTTCCTCTTCAATAATAATGTCAAGTTTTTTGTTTTTAGCTGCTTTTTCTAGACCCTTATTTGCACCAAGATTCTGTGATATAATCAAGTTCAGGATTATTGCCTGACTATTCAATCTAAAATTGTTTAAAGCTTATAGGCTACTCTCTACTTTACAAAAAATAATCAGCTTATGGTTCAGTGTTCTTGCATACTTTTCATACTTCTCTCTGTGTTAATGTATGTCTCTGCAATTCTGAGACACCAGTGTCTCACTTTGTACCTCCTTCCTTCAGCAGTGATTTCTTCTGGTCGTGGCAGTTTGCTGCGGCACTCAGGACCAGTGACATTCTCCAGACGTTTCTTCTCAACCACTGTACTCTTTCAGTAATCCCATCTTGAATGGAAAATCCTATAAAATGTTTCTGCAGGCTTCTTACCACAGCAAGCCACTGACTACAGCTGCTCAGCAGCTAATAGGCCAGAGTAGCACATTTGAGTAGAGAGTTGTTCCTTAGTTACATTTATTTTCTTTGAAGTTTTTTTGTTGCAAGGTGACTCTGTATCTCATTGTGGAGATTTCAAAAGCATAAATCACTTTGAGCTGACTGCCTATAGCTTTTTATACCTTTGAGAACATTTTTCTTCTTGAATATTCTGTTCATTTAGCAGTAGTCCTTAATTTTGAGTTGCTTGGGTCCAAGAGTAAATAAGCTATGTAAACATGGTCATAACCAAATTCATACTTTGTTCCAGGTGACTTTAAAATTTTAAAACACTCCTGTCTTTTTTTGTTTCTTATTAAGACAGATTGACTCTTATATAGAGTTGGCATGGGAGGAGGAGATGAAAAGCATATCTATGTTTCTAACCCTGAGTATTCTGGGGACTGTATTCTAAAGAAAATTCGGTTGAAAGTGCAAGGGTGTTTGAAGGGAAGTAGATTGACTTAATTTTACAGCGTCATGTAACATCATAACACAGAATCAGAGAATGATGGCGGTTGGAAGGGACCTCTGGAGATCATCTAGTCCAGCTCCCCTGCTAAAGCAGGTTCAGCTGGAGCAGATTGGAAAAGATCTTTGTCCAGTTGGGTTTCGAATATCTGCAAAGGAGACTCCACAACCTCTCTGGGAGCCGCTTCCAATGCTCTGTCATTGTCAAAAGAAAAGCTTTTCCTTGTATTCAGATGGACCCTCCTGTGTTTCAGGTTCGTTCTAGTTAGGTTTCCTCTAACTAGACTGCCCTGCTGATGGCAACCCTCTAAGCTCTGCCATTCAGGCACTTATCAAAGCAACAAAAATCATGCTTAGATGTTTGAAAGAAAATGGAAAAAAATACATTCAGAGTCTTCTATGGGGCATCCAACTTTGGGGATTTCCCAGGAAGTGATTGTCTCTTCTAATCTCAGCTATTTCTGCTAATTTCTTGAAGACAGCAAACAAGGCTGAGAAAAATACGTACTATGTAGCCAGAGACCTATAGCAGCCTTAAAGTGGGCAAGATACAAATAATTTTTTCTTGTCTTACACTCAGTCATAAGTACACTAAAGTACTGTAACTGACCACAGTCTGTAAGTGCTTTCTAACGCTGCTAATAGCATAATAACCCTGTTAACAGCATAGAGGCATTTTCATAAATGCTAAGCATAGATATATAAATAACATGTAGCTGCAAAGGGAAACCAAGGTTTAATTGCACAAAAGGGGGACAAAGACCATGTGAATCAACAGTTCAAGCAGTAAAAACTGCAGTCAAAAACTAAGGATACAGAATAATCAGGAAAGATTTCTGGTGGACTGAGAAAAACTTTTGGTCCAGAAGAAATAAAGGTAATAGGATCAGGAGCAGGTGAGATTGCATCCCACATTTTTTGGTGGAGGAGAGTATGAATATTAAAAACACAGTGACAGCAAGGAGAAATAGGGAAGGAAGAAGACTACCACCATGGTTCCTGCTTCAAAGTCCAAATAGCTCCCTCACCTCTTCACCTCAGCTTCAGTAACTTAGGACTGTCAAGAACCACAGCCATCAGTATTTAACTTACATGGCATCCGCTCAGTGGTATTGGGTACTCAAAGCTAATTTAGGATAAGGTGATTAGGGCCTAAGTGTTTGAATATGTAGTGATAATGGCTGATAATGATTAAGAACTTAACCACTGGCAATGTGTTGTTAATGAATGTCAATCTAGTTAAGTGTGGTTGTGAAGTTTGCAACTGGTCATATTTATCAGATTTTCAAATCTTCCCATCACAGCTACCTTAAGCTTCACTGTGTTAAGCAGTCACTGCTTATCGGGACAGAGGCATTTGAAGCATCTCTGCAGGTTTTTCTGTTTAAAGCCTAGAATTGGTTTTGCATAGTTGAGAAATTACAGGAATTGAAGGATAAAGATGTGATTACCTGTTCTGAGCCAAAGAAATTGCACACAGCTTCATGAGAACCCGATGCCAGTAGATATGTGTTTATTTTATGCAAATCTAGCTAGGATTCTGTAATGTCCTTACTGTAACTTGGCACTTCCATGCATAATTTATGTCCTGTAAGCTCTGCATCAAGTCGCTTGTGAACCTTTCTGTTCTGTGATCCTAAATCACAACAGCTTATTATATTTTCTTGCTTTTCCTGTTTGCAGTACAAGCTCCAAATTCACAGATTAGATCAAAGTAAAGATGAAACAAAAATCCTCTTGAATTGATTGCTCTTAAAAAAGGTTGGCTATATTACACTCTCTCTTGTCCCAGATACACGTACTTCCGTATCATCAGTATGTGTGTGATCACTAATTTCTCTTTCATTCAATTTTATACTGAGTCATGTAAATTTAGTCTGGCAGCCAGAATTGCTCTCACATGAGATTTCACAAGACAGTGGAAAGTCCTTTGTACTGTAAATTTCTTCTAGAAATCTAAGGCTTTTCTTCAAGTCTTTCCCTTCATTGTTCTTGATGCTCAACCCTCATACCTTTTGGTATCTGAAAATATCTTTCTTTTTCTCCCCCCAAGAATGAGAGAGAAAGGCACGAATACTAAAACTCACACAGAAAGAAAAGCAGACTTGCTCCCTACCTCTTAGCAAGTTCTGACTGCTCCATCTCCCTTTTCTTAAAATAGCTGCAGTAAGATCATTGTCTTTCTTTTTCCCTGCCACTTCCTTTGCACTGGAAAAGAAAGGAAGTTATCACTATGCTAGGCTTTCCATAAATCAGAAGTTCACAGAAAGTGAGTGTTTCTAATTTCTCTTGTAAACAGACCTCAGAGAAAAATTAGTTAAAATAGGTTACAAAGCTAATATGACATTGATCTTGATACAGGGGGAAAATGTCGGTGTGAATAACAGCCTTTTTAATGTGTTTTGTGGCTATAGCTAATTTCACCATTGCTGAAATCATAGAATATGCTGATTTGGAAGGGACCCATGAGGATCATCAAGTCCAACTCCTGGCCCTGTGCAGGACACCCCAAGAATCAGCACAATTCTTCTTGTGTTTTAGTAACACGTAAAAGCTGTGAGAAGTTTTTAAAATAATCATTTTAAATTTGTGTTTTGGCTTCAGCTGTGGAGAGTTTAATGAAATTTAGTTTGCAAAAATTGCAATGCATAGTGTAGTATCACTAGTGTGGCCAAAAATGTTCATCTTGAATGAAGGCACCAGTAACTGCATTAATGACACAAAATAATAAATTGGAAAGGGTTTGGCAAAATTTAAAATTCTAATATAATAGTGGGGAAAAAAGTGACCGATAAATGCAGACAGCTTTTTCATGTTTGTAAGGGACTGCTGGGGGGTTCCAGTTTTTGAGGCTGCTGTTGCCCTTTTGTATGCAACTTTACATGCAACTTCAGAAACCTACTGCTTGTACTGGAATTGGTGGCGAAGAATCTTTACTCAACTGAAATTAGCTGTCATGTTATAAATGGGCTTTTTAGTGTAACTTTTGGGTATGTGAGGGACTTGAGCTGGCAGTGCTGCACTAGGCACCAGCATATGCGACTGTGTGTGTCTTTGCTTCTGAGTGATGTTGCTATGCTTTTGGAAGACTTCTCTGTCTGTACAGAATTTATACAGCCCAGTTGTCCTAAATTAAACATTTCAGTTTTTAATAATGAAACTCTAAAAGTAGCTTGTGTGGGAGTGTTATGGCATGAATACAGATGTGTGACTATGGTCAGAGGAAGAATGATTAGTGTGACAATGCTGGACACCCTTACAGAGGTTTCTTGTTTTCTTTTTAAAGACTGCTGTCAGTAATGAAGGGCTCACATGTACAGGACTGTGAAGTAACATTTGATTTTAAGTACATAGTTCTGTGCTAATGGGATTAAATGCCTGCTTGTGTTCACATATATTGGTAGATATAGACACCTATATAGTATATGGGGTTAGGTATGTATGTGTGTGTGTATTTCAGTACATGTGTGTGCATGCAGTGGTTGAATTATGATGTAGGATGAGGCATAGGTATGTGCAAGCAAATACAAAAGTGATGCTTGGACTCTAGATTTTGTCAAAGTGAACCAGAGCTGTCTGTATAGACACGTATTTGCCCACAATAAATGTATTGAGTAAATGTTGGGCTTTTTCTTTTTTTCAATAGTACATTGAATTGTTTTTATCTCAAAGGAGAAAAAATCCCAAACCTACAGAATACTTAGTGCCTGCTTTCATTTCGCCTTTACTGTAGTTCTTTAATGTGTGTTAGTCAACTTTGTCTTCTGATTTTTTTTTTCTAGACGGTGTAAAAGAATCTCAGTTGCCCAATCAAGATGAACAGAATGGCTTTCTTCAACAAGAAAATAGAACATTCATTTTTTAGGATTATATTTACAACATGAAGCATTTAGCAGTAGCTGTCTTTGAGAACATTCATCTATGACCTGAAATGTCCTGATCCTGGGAAAAAATGAGATTCCATTAATTAAGTTTATAATTTTTAAATGCATTTTCATGACTAATTATATTTGCTTATGCAGAACACGGATACAGAATTCATAAACCAGAGATTATTTTAGCACATGCACATGTTGTTTTACATTCAGTATACAAGATACATAATTTTTATCAAATTTTAAATAATCTTTTAAATTATCTATATTTATTAATAAATGAAGTCTTGGCAAGAATTTATCATCCATGGACATGAGTAAAGCAGATTCCCCCAGAATGGATGATAATTTTGTATTAAGTAAAATCAATAACTTGAAAGTAGAGCAAGAAGACGACAGCATTAACTGTACTCTAGAAAGAACGGATATAAAGACAGAACAAGATGATTTCAAACATGCAGACAGCAGTGATGAACAGGAAGACAAAGAAAAGAACTTCATTACGAACAACCCTGGCAAATATTTGTCTACAGAAAATGAAGATGATTATGGATCTCTTTTTTCTCAGTATAGTAATACGCTGTACGATGTAGCAATGGAAGCTGTGACACAAAGCCTCCTTTCTAGCAGAAACATAAGCTCCAGAAAAAAGTCACCTGCTTGGAACCATTTTTTTATATCTCCTAGAGATAGCACTAAAGCAATATGTATGTACTGTATGAAAGAATTTAGCAGAGGTAAAAATGAAAAGGACCTGAGTACAAGTTGTCTCATGAGACATGTGAGGAGAGCACATCCCACTGTACTAATTCAAGAAAATGGAACTATGCCAGGTATATCTTCGTTTTCTTCATCTACGTTATTGCTGCCACCTCAATCTGCAGATGTTGGAGATCTGAGTTCTATGTTATCCCCCATAAAACTGGTCAAGAAAATGGCTTCTAAAATACCATCTCCAGATCGAATAATGGAGGAATCTGTTTCTATTGTTTCTTCTGAAGAAATACCAGATCTCTCAGTTTCTGAGAAGTGCAGCAAAGAAGTAGTCATGGTTGGTTCATCTCCACAGCAAGCAAACAACCAATATGATGACACTGTTGAGAATGTAGCAGAAAAAACAGTTGTAATTCCAAAGAGTGCATCAGGTTCTAGAAGGAGATCTGCTGTCTGGAAACACTTTTATTTGTCACCTCTAGATAATTCTAAAGCTGTTTGTATCCACTGCATGAATGAATTCAGTAGAGGAAAAAATGGAAAAGACCTAGGAACGAGTTGTTTAATAAGACACATGTGGAGAGCCCATCGTTCCATTGTCCTGCAAGAGAATGGGGGTGGTACCAGCATACCACCTCTCTACACCGCACCTCCTACTCTCTTGCCTTCTTTATTACCATCAGATAGTGATCTGAATTCTATGTCATCCTCTCCTGGAAAACTAATGAAAGAACCAACTTCTGTTTCCTCTTCTCCAGACAGAATCTCTGAGGAGATCCATACTAATATCACTTCTGGTGATGCTCTAGTGGAAGACTCAATGCTGTCATCTTCTGAAGATATAGGTGAAGTCTCCTTTGTTTCGTCTCCTGAAAAACAGTGTGAGGGATTAGGTCCACTAATATTTGAACCTACTGCTGTGTTTCAGCAAAATAAAAGGATTATGAAAAGGCTTAAGTCAGAAGTCTGGCACCACTTTTCACTCTCACCTGCAGACAGTCTAAAAGCAGTATGTAGATACTGCAGTTGTATGATAAGTCGTGGTAAGAAAGGAGATGTGGGCACAAGCTGCTTAATGAGACATCTATATAGACGCCATCCTGATGTAATTGGAAACCAAAAAAGCTTTCTTGATGTGAGTTTGGCAAATTCTCCTTATGCCACTTTGGCTTCTGCAGAATGTTCATCCTCAAAGTTGACTGACTTGCCTACAATGGTTACACACGATAATCAAATTATATTTCCTGTTAATAGTAAGAAGACCTCAAAACTGTGGAATCACTTTTCAATTTGTTCTGCAGATTCAACAAAAGTAATATGTACACACTGTGGACGTATAATAAGTAGGGGGAAAAAGCCAACAAACCTAGGCACAAGTTGCCTTCTAAGACATTTGCAGCGGTTTCATAACAATGTATTGAAAACTGATGTCCCAGAGACAGTATTATCCTCATCTACGGATAATCACATGCCACTCCGCACAGAATTACTAGGATCTTCAAATTTTGATGAAACCAATGACAAGTTTTGTGACTCTCACCCAGTTGCCAAAAAAATCACAAGTCTTGTAGCCGAAATGATTGCACTTGACCTTCAGCCATATTCTTTTGTAGACAACATTGGCTTTAACAGGCTGCTTGAATATTTGCAACCTCAGTACTCTTTACCTTCTCCATCTTACTTTTCTAGGACAGCAATTCCAGATATGTATGATAATGTAAAACAAATAATTATTTCACATCTTAAAGAAGCCGAAAGTGGAGTGATCCATTTTACATCTGGAATATGGATGAGTAACCAAACACGAGAGTATCTAACCCTGACTGCTCACTGGGTAACATTTGAGTCTTCATTTCGACCACAGTGTGAGGATTACCATTGTTCAGCACTATTAAATGTATCACAGATTGATTGCGACTACAATGGAATCAGCATTCAAAAGCAGTTAGAATACTGGTGGGAAACATGGATTACTTCCATTGGACTTCAGATTGGGATTACTGTTACTGATAATCAGAGTATAGAGAAAACTTTAAATGAAGGTGATCATTCAAGTGTACAATGTTTTAGTCACACTGTTAATGTAATTGTAAATGAGGCCATTAAAAGCCAGAGAATGGTTCAGAATTTGCTTAGTATTGCAAGGAAGATCTGTGAACGTGTCCATCGGTCAGCAAAAGCAAAAGAGAAGTTAGCTGAGTTGCAAAAGGAGTATGAGTTGCCTCAGCATCAGCTAATACAAGATGTTCCATCCAAGTGGAATACGTCATTTCATATGCTTGAACGTCTTATTGAACAGAAAAGAGCAATTGATGAAATGTCAATAGAGTGCAGCTTTCGGGAGCTGATAAGTTGTGATCAGTGGGAAGTCATGCAGTCAGTGTGTCACGCTCTCAAACCTTTCGAAGCTGCAAGTAGGGAGATGAGTACACACATGTCTACTCTAAGCCAAGTGATTCCAATGATTCATATACTTAACAGAAAAATAGAAATGCTGTTTGAGGAAACTATGGGCATAGATACTATGCTGAAATCTTTGAAAGAAGCTATGGTGAGTAGATTGTCCTCCACACTTCATGATCCAAGGTACATTTTTGCTACACTTCTGGATCCCCGGTATAAAACGTCATTATTTACAGAAGAGGAGGCTGAACAATATAAACAAGACTTAATCAGGGAGCTGGAAATAATGAGTTCTACCTCAGATGATGATAAACCTGTTTCCAATGGATGTGATATAGGTTCACCATCTACAAATTCGTATGGGGAAGATAATCTTTGGTCACTCATGGGTGACATGAAGAAAACAAAAGACCTGAAAGAGAGAGCAAAGTTACCAGAGGAAATGGTGCTTTCTTACTTGGAGGAAGAAGTGCTTGAGCATAACTGTGATCCTCTAACTTACTGGAACTTTAAGAAGTCATCTTGGCCAGTACTATCAAAATTGGCTGTCAGGTTCTTGGGTTGTCCACCAAGCATTGTTCCTTCAGAGAGATTGTTCAGTACATCCAATGAAAGCAACAACTTTAGTCAGTCAAGGTTAATGATTGAACACTTTGAAAAGCTTATCTTTTTGAAAGTGAATCTTCCTTTAATATACTTCCAGTATTGAAACTAATGAACAAACCGCTAGACTAAATCTATTGTTGCTCACTGGATATTAACTATCTATAACTCAGATTTTTAAATTGCTCCAGTAGGGGCCATGTATGACATCTAATCAGTGACTATAATTCCAAATTTTAGGTTCATTTTTTCAGCTTTCAATATGTCTACATGTGCCTTATTCATAGTACTTCAGGCCAGATATTGTATATATGTTTTTTAAAAGTTCACACTAGAGATAGCCTGTCTCGTCAAATTATACAAAATTATGTAGGTTTTAATCCATAATTGTAAATGAACTTTAAAAAGCTCAGTCATTTGTTTTAATAGAATGGCAAAAAAAAAAAAAAAGATGTAAACAGTTCTATTCTGTAGTTTTTTATTCAATTATGTAAAAACCATAAACCAGGTACTGTATTTTAGTTGAACATTGCTTTAATTACAAGAAAACAGGTTTTGTAGTTGTCAAAAGAAAGCTGTACATGAAAGATGGGGTTCAAGCTGTCTTTTTATCATATGGTGTTTTTAACTGCAAGCCCTAAAGTACTTAAAGGATTAAGAAGAGTTATTGAGGACGCTGTGTTTACAGGAGAATGTTGACTTAATAGCTGAAAATAAATCTTAAATTTAAGATGAGATGGAATGTGAGTTATACAGCAATCGGTAGTAAAACTTCCCGTTCTGGGTTCTCCTGTTCAGGTTTTACATTTTAAATGAATTACAGAAATATTCTGGGTATTTATAAAAGGTGTTTGGAAGTTCTCTCAAAGTTTGTGAATTAATGCTTGTTATTTAATGCCCCGTACAAAAAAGGCAAGAAACTTACCACAAAGACTCTAATGTCATTCTGAAGCCTTTTTTAATCTTTAGTGCATCAAAACTATAAGGTCCCTATTGTAAAAATTGAGCCCTTACTCCTAATGTAATTTCAATTGTGTAGAACAGCCTGTCTTAAAGCTCCTAGTACAGAAATAACTGATCTTCTGGTTTTCAGTAATAGCCTTATGGATATATATGGTGCACTGCTTAGAACTTTATGTAGTAGGGTTGATTCTTAACTGTTGGTGTCCATCAGGCAAATGGGATATAGAGCCCTTAAAACTTCAAATAAGATGGAAAAATAGCCAGCATTTTAATTTGAAAGGAACATTCTCCTTAGTTTAACTCTAGAAAGGTTCATCTTTTCATTTCAGTTTTCATTGAATACATTTTTGGGAAACAAGTCATCATTTGCCTATGACCTTTTAGAAAAGTTGTAGCTTTGTTAAAATACTCTACCTATGCCTAATCTAATTTTGCATTTATTATGTTTTAGTGTATTTATAAATGGTGAACTCCGTTTCTGAAATTAAACATTTTATTTGCAATTTTCCAGTGGTAGTCAACACTGCCTTTTATTTTCAGATGGATTTAAGACAACCATTGAATAAAAATTAATTCAAACAATTGTAATCATAAATATACCACAGAACAAGCTATGTGAAAATATGGGTTTTCCATTTGGCTCTTTGGACTTGAGCCTGGATTCTGGTTCTTTTCATTTTCCAAAAGCTGTTTTAACCTCAGGAAAATTTGTTGAATTACTTGCCAAGTGGCTCTGGTTTCCATGTTCCGTTTCTCTAAACATTTTACAGTTTCAGGTATTTCAAGTGTTATTCTATCATATTATGTTTATACCTGTACTATTTAAGTAAATCACTACATAATATACTTGGGAAAGACTAATACTGCTTTTTTCCCCCGCAGTATTTTAAAATACAATGTTTACTTCTATCAACAGTCAGGATCTCTTTGTTCTTCTAGGGTTAAATGAGAACGGCACACATTTTTTCTGCAGTAATAAAACAATGTTCTAGTTTATATATAGCTGGAAGTGAGTTTGAAGCAGCTTATTGGGAAACATGTTTAAATGGTTACTGGTTAATTATTATCTCAATTTTTTCCCCTACATTTTAACTGTGAATCTAACCTTGACCCTTGTAAAGGAGATTTTTAATCTCCAAACCAGGGGAGAGGAGAGAGCATTAAAAAATATTTTCTTTTTAAACAAGTGATGTAATTTTCACTCAAGGCTTGAATGTAAATACAGCCTGTGACTTAAAGCATTGTGGAGTCACATCAAATGAGGAGGAATGCTGGCAGTGAACAAGCTTACCTGGAAATCACGGTTCTCTGGACGCAAGCATCTTGGCTCCTCTGAAGGGAGTCTTTGCTGTAGCTCCTATCAAACTCCCTGTGTGGAAAGTGGGATGTGGGTAGTGATGGCATTTTGTAGCCCCAAATCTGCTTCTTACTCAAACAGATAATTAATTGTATAGCCATACTTTTTGTCAAAACTTCCTGAGAACACAAAAACTAGTCACTATTTTCAAAAGCAAAATTTTATCAGTTGAAGTTAGTCTACTTTATTTATACATTCAATTTCCCTTGTTTGGTTTGGTTTTTTTAAGGGCTTAGTTCTTAAGACCACACTGTTTCAGTGTCAGCTTGGTTAAGAATTAATTAAAGGCTTATGTTAAAACTTTTTTAAAGATAATATGCAGGCCCAAAAGACCTTAAAATTGAAACACTTAATTCTTAAATAAAAATAAGGGAAACTGAGAACATCAAGATGCTATTTTCAGTTGTAAACCTTGATCCTTCTGTAGGAGTTACAGGAGCATCTCCTTCAGTTCAGGCATTGCTGCCTGTGAAAAAAGAATGACTCCAAAAGAAGGGCTGAAAACTTTCATTGAAGCTTAAGGTAAGTCATTGAGTGACTGTGTTTTGTGTTAGGTTTGCTTTATTATTTTTAATGTAAATTCTCAGTGATTGCTAAAATTCTAGGTTTTTACAAATCTTTACAAATTTTAGATTTTTAAAATTTTAGGTTTTTACAACCCTTTTCATATTTGTAATAGATAGGATCTCCCCTATTTTTACAGTGCTTTCCCTCAGACTAATAAAGCTGTAAACAGTGGGAGTTCTCATTAACCCGAGTTTGTGCTGCACCAATCCCCGTGGCAGCAGACAGTTCCCTAATGCATAATATGGTGACCCTGTAACAGTGATACTTAAACAGATAATTTCAGTACATTAGCAACTTCAGAAATAAATTTAGTAAGCAGACTTTTTTTCAGTGTTAGCATAGAAAGTAAAGTGTGGATGATAATTGGTCATCATAAAAATCTTAAAGCTTTTGCTTCTTTTAAAAGTAGGCAGGTGTAACAACTATAAACTGCAGCAAGAAATAGTTTGTAGTAATAAAGGTAGGAAGGGGAAGAAGTTGAGATCTTCAACAGCCTTTTCAAAGAACTCAGGTCTTGTGAAGGGTATATAATGGAAAGTATCTATTGAGATGTATATTATGCTCCAGAAACCTGAGATAATGCTTCCCCCACATTTGCCTCTTTATATGTGGTCTCTTTCCCTACCCACCAAGTCCAAGTCAAAGAAATGTGTTTGCAGAATTTAGTCAGTGAGCATTTACTAGGAATACTCATAGTTTCCCCTTGCTCCCCAAAAGTAGCTTCTGAATTTATAAAGAACTGAAATCTCAACTAGAGCAATTTCAACACCAGCATAAGGATGTAATTGATTAAATTGATGACAGCTCAGAGTAGGTGTTTATAGTTGTTAAGATCTCTCCCTTAAAGTAACTTTTTTTTCTGCCACTATGCAGAGCTGACAATATTAAACTTTCATTTTGGTACCTCCAATTTACGAAAACTAAATACACATATATATAATATACAATTAACAAATAACACTTTCTAGTTTCAGATTTAGATTTTATAAACTAAGCATTTTACTCTTTCACAAACATATTCATCTTTTGCTTCATTCTTAGCAACAAGAAAGTGATTCTTTACCTTCTTGGTTTCATTGCAAAGCTGACCCAAAAGTGATTTCATAAAATGAGTATGCCAACCAGAAACAGTAACCATGGTGATGTCCCCAACTCGAGTATCAGCTTAGGTTCTAAGGAGTGAATCTTCGTCTAAGCAGTCCCTGACTCTTACTTAATCTATGAAGCAATGCCTTCTTCCAGCTTCTTAAGTTGGCAGTTTTAAAGGAAAAGGGGGACTGCATTTCGGCAGCATTTTTACCTTACACTTGGCACAAACCAACAGATGACACCTTGGTACAGAACCAAGGGCAGTTGTAGCTGAAATAAAGCAGACTTGGTGAAAGACTGCCCATGACAGTAAGATGTAGAATTTCAGAGGAAACACTGACTGCCCTTTCTATCATAAACAAAAGTCTGAAATGAGCAACCAAAAGTAGTTGTAGTTGCTCATGTTTATCTAAAGATCTGATCTAAAATAAGTAGCTGCATACAAAATGGAAGAGTTACACTTAGAAATCATACATATTTAAATAGGAAATGAAAAAAACCTTTGCAGAGGTATTTTTTATTTAGCTTAAGGATTTTTGCAAATGCCCTTTTAGTCTTTGGTGTCGCATGTTAAGCAGATAGTGATACCTTTCATGTATCACTGTTCAACAGCCTCTTAACATTAGTCTTGGTATAGTTCAGACTAATGTAACCAGCTCACTGAGCTAGCTGTGGCTAAACCCTCTTGCTTAAATCAGTGATAAACTCAGCTTGTTGACAAGTTTTCTTTTCCTGCAAACAGAAAGTGAAGTCACTTGTACAAGAAAGAGCCTTTGAACACTAAGAAGGAAAGCTCTTTGAGGGTGGTAGTAGAAAGGGAGTATTTAAGGTAGTAAAGGAAAGGAAGCAACACTAGGCTGTAATTTGTGGAATTTCTATATAAGTTATGAAAAAATGCTGTCAGATGCAAGGGAGACACTTTCTTGCATTGAAATTGATACAGCAAACCAATGCTAAGACCTTGTATCAGTTTTCAAGCTCCTTACCATTATGGGAAGAATTATAAGTATTCAGGAAAAAAAGAATGGTTCTGGAACAACTGTAACTGCAGGAGTAGCAGCACAATCTCAAGCTTGTTCTGTCTCACTAAGGGGATGTGTGAAATGGCCAGGGAGCAAGAAAAAAGAGTGTGCTCAGTGTTTCAGAATGTGTTATACAGATAGGTTGCACTGACGTGGTGTTCTGATGGACAGACAAGGGAAGAACCTGAGACATATTCTGGTTTTTCCTCAGTGGTAGCAGATAAATGTATTTGATGTCAGATCCAACACAACCATTCTCCATGTCTCCTCACCCCAGTTTAGCTCAAGAGAGAAGACCCATAGCAAGTACTTAGGCCAGGTATAAGGTTAATACACTGATTTTTTCCCAGTTCTTGATATTAGAGACTTTGTGAACTAGAGGTTGTTCCTTGATCTTTAGTTCTTTTGGTCCTTGATGTGAGAGCGATCAGTTTAACTTTATTTTGAAGCAGCTTTTACTTTCAGCATCTAGAAATGTCCTCTATTGGCCAAGTTCCACAGCTTTTTTCCCATGCAGTTACTTTTAGTTTTATAACAAGAATGTCCTGTATCTCAGGCTGTAAGACCATGATTTTCACCTTCTCCATGTAAAATGACATGGTGATGTGTTTTTGACCAAATAATCTGTTGGACTTTTTACAGGAACAAGCATTGCTTGCAAGAAATTAAGTGAAACTTGAAAGAGCAATGGATGATGCTACGCATTTGACCCTTGGAGATTTTAACAAGACACCCTAAAAAAAATCTCATTCTATAGCAGCATTATAGATGAACTGTACTATCTTTTTGCTTTATTTAGGTTAATTCAATCTTCAGTTAATTCAATATGCTCACCTTATTTCTGCTTTTGTTTAGAAAAGCTGAACTTTATGATAGGATTGTTTGTAATCATTCAAGTCAAAAGGTGTTTTTCTTTTAAGAATTTAAATAGGCATGAGAAATTTATTAAAGTCCCCTCAGAAATTCCCCCAAGTGTTCAGTTTCTGTCCTCCTACCTGTCCCATTCATTCTTCCTTCTATGTCCCCCAAATGCAGAAGAACTTGTAACACCCCACTTCAAGTTTGTAGGAGCAAGAGACTTCCTTCATGCCCTCTTATATCTAAGGGGACTTAAACTCACACTTCTTTCCTCCATGCAAGTACACTGAATATTAATTTATATTAAAGGAGAAAAGCTGTATTGTTTTTGTGGAGCTAAAGAACAGCAACACAAGATCTGGAGGTGACAAGATTCATTTAAGAAAAAGGAGAGATGGATTTAGTTTCTGTTCCAAGGATTTCTTGTTTTATTCAAAGCAGCCTTTAGGGAAAAACTTCATCCCAATTCGCCAGCTGCCCCTTATTCCAAGTGTGGGCCACCATAATATTCATGGCCTGTGCTTGAGGTGGATACCCATAGAATCATAGTTAGAAAGGACACACAAACATCATCAAAAGTCAGCTCCTGGCCCTGCACAGGACATCTCCAAGAGTCACACCAGGTGCCTGAGCGTGTTGTCCAAACACTTCTTGAACTGTCAGGCTAGTGCTGTGACCACTTCCCTGGGGAGCTGTTCCAGTGTCCAACTGCCCTCTGGGTGAAGAACCTTTTCCTATTATCCAGCTTAAACTTTCCCTAATACATGCTGTTAGAGAGGTCATATAGCCACAGGTACTGTGGTGCTCCATGTATTGCCTTGGTCACAATCTAGCCCTTTTATCTACAAAACCAAAGTTGTAGATTTTCAAACTAAGCACTTTGAATACCCATATATGGAGAATAAATATAACAGGGCCCAAATAAACTTCAGACACTTCAGAACTACAGTATCTTTTTCCTGTCTCTTTGCATGTATTTTACTTTTCTCTACCCCAAATAGAGTAAAAGGCCAGTTTGAGCAGATGGTTTCTATTTCCATGGGTGATGAGGCTGTGAACAGTAGAACACTCAAGCTCCATAGCTGAACACCATCACCAGTGCAAGTCCCACAGGTAGCACCTACACACCAGAGTAAAAGTCTGTGGAAGGACCCTACATGGTGTATGATAACTCAGCAAGGTGAAACTCTTCAAGTGCCTCATGTCTACATATTCTGTGCCACCTCAGACAGTAGCTTGAGATGCCTATTCTTCAAGCATAGTAGCCCTAGGTTTTCTCTGTAGGTAACAGAAGCAAGTTCCTGCAGAGGGATTCTGACAACTGGGGATTTGGAAAGCTGGAGTAACCACACTGACATTTGTATACACCTGGGCAGAATAAGTTTTAGTTTGGGTTCTTGAGCTGTGGATTACAGTGTGGGGGAGTTACATAAAGTCCATGATTAGCCTTAACATGAAGGCCTACCTACATCCTTAAACAAGTTTCCCTTTGTGTGGTTCCAAATTTGCAGCTATTTGCACATGTATTTCCTTCTGTCTCTTGTGAATTGTTTGATGTTCAGACTGGCTTTGGAGGAAGTTAAGTTTTCTTCCAAAGACAAGTCAAATAGATAATACTTGAATGATTTAAATTTCAAGAGAGGCCAGAGACTGGACCAACAAGTTCTGCAGGTTGCCTTTGCCAGATCTGCTCAGGCTGAGGAAGCCTGGGCAACAACAGCCACCCACGAGGGAGCAGGCTCCACCCCACCAGATCAGTTCCTCTGATACATAATCTAGAGGATAAAAAGAAAACATGGTCCCAAAAACGGAAACATATACAGGTAAAGGTAGTTCCTGAATCAAGCAAGTTTAAGAGTAAAAAGAAAACAAACAAATAAAACCTAAACCACTTTATTCCATAATTACATTTTACTCAAGTTTTCAGTCAGCAAGGAAAAGTTTTCTGCCCATGATAATTTCAGCAATTCAGGTATTTTACACTAATGGAGCTTCTATCATATTACAACTGGCCCTAACCAAAATTCTAACTTTTTTTCCTTGTTCCATTCAGCAATCTATGCAGACATGCTTAATAGGAACATCTAATAAAGAAACTACAGAGCATGCAATCTTATTCTAGTTTATAGAATGCAGCACATGGCACATTAGAGTACTCCTTTCCAAAGGGATTACTTAATAAAAAAAAGGAAAACAGCACCTATCTTGAAGTAAGTATTTTCATAGGTAAATTTTTGCACTGCAAATTAAGGTATCATTACAGCAGAAGAGGGGAAACATCATTTTAAAAATTCATTTTCCTGGAAAATCCAAGTTGCTGCTTTTTCATTAACTGTTGGAATGAAGATAATCATCCTCAGTACTCAAATCTGTTATAAAACAGTGCTTGTCAAGAGGTCCAACTGCTTTTTAAGTGAATGTTTCACTTTCATTAGTTTGGTAGCCTACAGGGCACAATTAGATATGATGATGAAGCTACAATGAATATGGCTTTCCTATGTTGATAACATCATTAGGTTTCACACAGGTGATCTGACAGCTGAGGGGGTTACAATCCTGCAGATACATTAAGTAATACATCTTTGTACACACAGATTACATATCAAATTATTGCCGTAGCACAAGCCTGTTGATTTTGTATTTTATATGGGACAATTAAGACGTGCCTGTGCTACATGATGAAACAGACTGCCAAACCAAGTAGACAGGTTTTACTTATATCACTAAACTTGCAGGCAACCTCTCTCAAACACATCTAACAATACAACTCAGTATACTGAGTATATACTGACTAGGAATGCACTGTAATATTTATGTAAGAAACAGGACGGAGCTAAATACCAATAAATACAGAGATTTTCCGTGCCTTTCCAAAGAAGCTGAGTTGCAGTGCTGGAATGACAATTTGCTGCTGTCTTACATAGTTCAGTCATCAGGAAAATCACATCAAAAGACTTACTTAAAATTCACAGTCAAGATGATAGAGGAAGTTTTTCCAACAGTACTAGTTTTGGTTTCAAGTTTAAAGTAAAAGGAGGTAGTGCACTAAGGTTCAACCCAATTTTACTGATGCCAGGTATATTTGCCAGTGGCCTGTGGGTTGTCTTATAATGTGATATTTGAAGAGGGTTTGTTTCCATCAGTATATGTGTGTAAGAAAACATCAACTGGTCTCCTGGTTTAACATCTTCTCTTTTGTCATACCTGTAAAGAATAAAGAAAGTTCATTTTTATTCCTTGCTTTACCTATTATGGCCATTATTGCAGAGGCATGTAGCATCCAAGATGAAACAAAAAGGAACATTCTCAATTACATCTCCTGATCAAATAGTACTAGAAGAGGAAATAGTAATTTTGAAGAATTTAGGGGCTTGGTCATTCCATGCAAGTCTTTCTGCTGCTATTGTGATATAAACCACAACTCCTAGAAAATTTACTAGTTCCCTATTTGAATTCAGTGGAGAAAGGACACCAAAGCCTAAGAAACTGGGCCAATTTTAAAGTTTTGCTCTACAAGAACTGCATTTGGAGAAAGGTGGGTTTTTTGTTTTGGTTTTGGTTTTTTTGCTGGTTTTTGTTTGTTTGTGGGGTTTTTTAGTAATTCTAGAAAGTACATTATGTGGTACTTAAGCAGAAACCTTTTTCTTCTGGTAGGCATACATTAGAGCAGGAGCCTCAGAGAGCAGCAGGGAGAAGACCTCCTTGAACACTGGAGGAAAGAAAGAGCCTGGTAGTTACAGTACTAATTTGGCATTTGTTATTCATAAGTTCAGTTCCCTGATCTACTACATGTTTGGGCAGGCCACTTTGGGTCAGCTTTTATAAACTGCTTAAGTACCAGAATACATATAAATCATATATTAAAAAAAAAAAAAAAATAAAAAAGTAACTACTGAGTTCTAGGATTATTTATTATGTACACTTACAATTATTTCTTAAAAGGACTTATGTTCAATCTAGCTGTAGAGGAAATTTACAGGATGAGAAAACAAGCGACTTAGCCATTTGGCAGGGATGTGAAAGATCTAGTTTCAGCCACTTTTCATCTGATCTAAGCCCAAAACTGAAGTTCATTATCTCTTAAGAGCTGTATGAACCCCTTTAATCTTCTAGGAATCAGGACAGGTCTCCCTCTCTGTCTCATGAAGACATGGTTCTACTTTGCAGTAGTTATTTACTCATTCACTGAGGAGAGTCCAGTGCACTTTATAGCCTAAGGGTTAGGATATTCATACTGGACATGGCAGCCTGATCGAGTCCTCAATCCAGCAACTTCAAAGGAGAAGAAAGAGGTAAATTCACTCCAAAACACTCCATAAACCACTGTTAGGCTCTGTAATCTGAGTGAAGAGCAGTGCCCCATTCTTCACCTTTTCTGTTGCCCTGTTCTGTGAACTGTTTTCTACCAGTACCTGGAGCTCCTATTCTTAGGCACCTGAATCCTTGCACACATTTCACAGGCATCTTACTCAGGCTGTGACTTTCCTTGCAGGCATGGACAAAGGTAGGGAAGCAGACCAGTCCCAGCCCTACATACCCTAAAATGCACCTAGGATTAAATCCAGCCCGCATCTTTGGCAATGTGTGTCTTTGCAGGCCTGGCCTCTCATCTGCCTGAATTCCCTGAAATATCTGTTGATATTTTTGTAATGCCGCCTGACGGGGCAGTGATTAACACTTAAGATATTTGAAGGAAGTACTTTATGGAAAACTAAAGGTTTTCTGTGGATTGTTAACTAAAATTCTGGCACCTCAGAAAAGTCCCCAGGCTGGCAGAATTTGTGTGTGTTACTAAACACACCATATAATGCAGAATTAGACTTTGCACACTGAACAGGTGTTTTCTTCTTCTAAAACAATTGCATGTTGATTTCACCTGCTATTTCCAAAAATATCACAATACCCCTTAGGTTGATAGATGCATCCAAACTGGCAGAAAGAACAGCATTACTTTGTAACAACCTTACCAACTACTAATTTCACATTTTCTTCATCAGCAAGTAAAAGGCCTTTCATCTGGCTGCAAGCATTTCTGAATTTTATTATTTTTAAATATTTTAAGCTTACACAGCATATTTATTCAGGGTTCAAAGAGACTGCACTAATTGAAGACAAGACTGTAACACCTGTTCTGTGTAAGAACCTGCATCAAGCTCCTTTCCATCACCCTTTGAAGAAAAATAATAGATTGCTTGCATTTTTCTTGAGGCAAATAGATCTAATCTGAGCACACTACTGAAAGCTGTTAACTTTAAGACACTTTTATTTATGGATTGCAGTTATCTGATGAATCATCAGCCTTCATAGCCACCTCATCCCTAATCTGTTTCTACCTGACATACACTGTCTATGAAGATGCTAAGTTATTTTTCACCCATCTGAAAGGCTGTCATTTTCTTGGACAAAGAGAAAATGGACAGTTTGTGTCACTAAACTTTGCACTACTGTGCTGTCAGACCAAGAGGTAGTCTTGTGTATGATGCTTAGTTGTGGATTTTGCCTGATTCTTTTGATGTGAAACTTTATGCTGAATCAGCCCTTCCTTGAGGCTTTGTTTTGCTGAGTACAGATAAAAGTGAGAACCTGCTCTGTAGCTGCAACACTATGAAACATCCATCAGTGACAGGGATATTATTCATTCACCTTCCAATCCCACTACAGCCTTACAAGCCCAAAGCAATCCAAAACTCACCAACTCAAAAAGTGCATTGGAATGAAGCACTATTTAGAGAGTAGACTTGTATTCAGAGTAGTGTGTGTATTTATTAAAAAACCCCAAAAACTGACACATTTTAGCTATCATGCATGTTCTATCCCCTGTACTCTAGCAGCTTAATGTCTCCTCCTGATTCATGGCTTAAGACTTTCTCTAGATTCAATATACAAAAAATAATTTGAAATAAACAGTAGGTAACTGGGAAGGCTTTAGACAGTCTTTACCATTATGAGAGTGCTTGGAAATAAAAAAAGGCATAGCAAGATCAATGATTTTTGTAATTCTCCTGGAAGCATTCTTTCCCCTTCTTCAGCTTTACTTCCAAAGTACTTTTATCTCTAAACATCCCAATAATTAAATTATGTTTGTTCATCTGGTTTTCAATACTGTAACTGCAGGAAAAAACCCTCCATGCTCAGAGCACCTCTTAAACCAAAATCTGCTTGTGTTGCTTTTGTTTTGTGCACTACAAAGGGAGGATTTGTGTTACCTTCTAATGAATCATTTTCATTAAGATGATTTTCATTTAAATTAAAAACTTACACTTCAGCTGAAGAGGTAGGCCTAAGAATCAGAAAGGTTTTGGTTTGCATCCTGAAAAGCAAATAATGCCATCCCACAATGTTTCCTACTATTCATTCCAATATTCCAACTCTTAGAAGTGTTTATCTATCACTGCTGGTCATAGTAACAAAGCACTCAACAGCCTTCTCTCAGAGCTAATGAGTATGTTCACAGCTGCAGCTTCAACGCCATCTATATGAAGGATGTTCCACATAAAAACAGACTTTCAATATTAAAATGTACATGAACCTCACATTGCCACACATCATTCAGACAAACAAGTAACTATACGCTGTTCTGCCAAGAACATCTGTGTTTCACAAGGTGAACAGTGGGGTACCAAACCTAGCTGCATTTAATATATTGGTGTAAATTTTGGTAAGCTAACAATTTCTGTGCTGTTTCTGACATCTTTAGAATCAGAGAATCATTAAGGTTGGAAAAGATACCTAAGAGCATCAAGTCCAATAGTCACCATATTCACACATTTTTTTAACATTTTCAGGGATGGTGACTCCACCACTTCCCTGGGCAGCATGTTACAGTGCTTGACAACCCTTGCCATGAAGGAATTTTGCCTAGTATCACATCTAAACCTCCCCTGGCACAACTTGAGGCTACTTCCTCTCATCCTTTGAAATATTCTATGCTTTATAGGCAAATCAGAATCAACCAAAACAATGAAAAAATACTGCGGTGCTTTATTTCTGAAATGGCAGCACTGCGGACATCAACAATTCTCTGAAGATTCACATTGTTCTTGAGCTGGTTTAATAAATACGCTGTACCAGAAATTGTGTTTGCAGTGCTTGTCCCTGTGCATATGCAAAAAGGGAAAAAGCAGGCTACTGTCCTCAGATCAAAATACCTCATTCAGAACATACCTCCAATCGGAATTGATTTCTAGAAACCGAGAAACTCCTGTTTGTGCTGCAGCCACATCAATATGAACAGAGACATCTACATAAATAAAGAAAACAGAATACAGTTTCAAAATTCTTCTAAGTACACTAAATTAACAAAATAGTAACAAAAAACATGCATGTACCTAGTTTGAAAAAGTAGTATTCAATACATGTAAAGACATACTGGAATTAAAATCAGGTGAACATACCTCAAGCCAGCTTTACATACCTGCTGTTGAAGGTACCAACTCATGTAACTTCTGAATTGCCACTCCTCCAGGATAATTGAAATGTGAAACATATAAAGATGTTCCTGAATAAACAGCATTAGCTAGAAGATGCATTATAATAAAGAAAGATCCAAGTTTGTACAGCCAGGATCTCCGGTAGTTATTCAGACTGTTGAGGAAGAGAAAAACAAGGAAGAATAAACTATTATTTTCTTTCATACTGGTCACTAACTACTGTGACATAACTAACTCCACTTCTATATAAATAAAGATTAATGCAAATTTTATTAATCCTGTATGGCATGTATTTATTAGCAATTTCTAGAAGATTAACTTCTAGGGACACTTAGATTATTCTCATTAATAAAGCTAAGACAAACTTATCAATAAAGCTAAGTCTTTCTTTGTTTAAAAACTTCAGCTATGAATGTATTCTCTTTCAAAGAAGTTAAACTCTGAACTTCAATTTGTTTACTCAATATACCCAAACACAACTGTTTAACTCCCTGTTTCACAAGCCTTGTCTGTGTATTGAACTATCTCCTGAGCTAAGTTGTGTTAACAGCACAAGAGTACATTGGAATATGTCTTTTTTCTGGTAGATAAAATAAACTGCATTGTAACAACAGAACAGTAAAATTTGGGCTCTATTCTCAATTCTCCTCCAGACTTCCCAAATAGTCCTGTCAAAGCATTTGACTTTTCCCTGTTTCCACTTCTCTCTGTAGTCAAATGGGTACAAATGACCTTGATCTCCTTTCTATGGCATATGAACATTTCCGTATGGTCCAGACTTCAAGATGGAAAAAAGTGCATAAGAATAGTAATAACAGCTTTTGTTTTGCATTTTTAGAGGAAAAACAACCCAACAAACAAACAGGATTTTGAACTTACATTCGTGAGCACATTTTAGCAGCCACTATGTTGAAGACAGGGAAAGTATAGATGATGAAACGCAGCTCTTTGTGTGGGAGAAACGAATACAAGAAAATAAAGCCCAGTGCTGGCAAAAGTAAAATCCGAGTTCTCTTTTCTGTTACCCCTAAAGGTACAAATACTATGCTGCATCCCAAAGCACGAGGCAGGGCTGAATAGAAATACCACAAGAAGGGAGAGGTCTTCAAGGTGAAAAGAGTTAAGGATGCTTTCACTGCTAACAACTAAAGTAATTATTCTTTACACTAGTCCCCACAAATTTTTGGGTATATATTTGCAAATATGCAGTATACTTTTTGTATACACATTCTTCCGGCCTTTCGTTTCCTGCCTTATCGCCTTATCTTTGGAGAACTAAAAGCAGCTGCTTAACTGTGTTCACATCACCCAACAGAGGCACATCAAATGGCACTAATGACGGGCAACATGAAAAACCAAGGGGAAGAAACCTGGCTTTACATTGGTAGAACACAAAGAGGCAAGAAAAAAGTTAGCAGAGGAAACCTAAAATTTGCAGAAACACCTACGAGACAGACATTGTCTCTCGTAAGTTTCAAATAATATAAAATAGAATCTAACACCCTGAGTCTCAGGAATAAGTCACATCACGACTTTGCTTTGGCTGGTAGTGTTCTTTTTCCCGGGATGTTGCAAAGGATACTCCCCAGTTGGAACTTTTGTTTAAAACTGTGTTATACCAGAGCACTTTCCCCTCAGGCCACACAAGTTGCCTCCAAAACAGAGAATCCACAGCAACTGTTAGCCCTAGAAGAATTAAAGGGATACAAATCTGCATGAATTAAAAACCAGGGCAAAGCAAACTAACACATCCAAATAGCACATATACAGCATATTGAGACCAAAATTAACTGAAACATGCATTGTAAGCCTCACCAGAAACCATAGAGAAGGCTGAATATGTCTGTCTTGAAGAGAAAATGCAGGAAAGGGAGACACTTCTGAATAAAAGCCTTAAAAGAAGCATGTTAGATATGAATCCAATTGGGATTCACCCCACTCCAACCCAAGATGTGAAAAAAGTGGTTTAATTGAGGTTTGTTTTAAAAGAGTATTAAGAGCATTAAATGTAGTGAATGATAAGAAGCTCATGTTAACTTCAAATAGTACTAAATAATTTTTTATTGTAAAGCTAAAGTTGTTTTTTGTTAAGTCAGAAAAAACAATCATGAAGTTTCTATTCTATTACTATTCATTAGGTGGAGGGAGAAAGAGGATAAGGAATGAAAGGCAAGAAGAAAAGCAGCAAAACTGTCAGCCCCATCTCCTCCACTCAGCTCTGTGAAAACTGCTCTGGTATTTAGGGATTTTGCTCAAATAGGAAATGGGAGTGCCAGTGGTTAATTTCCACTGGACATCCAAACTCTTACATCATGAGGTGCCTCCAAATGCACCTGGCATAATTGTGAAGTGTTCCTATTGTGCACACTTTGAGGGTCATCACCACGTATCTGATAACAGCATTTTTAACTAGGCAGGCTGGCAGAGCAGCTTAAGAGTATTTAGGTGCATATATACACGGGTCTTCCACAGATGGACAGAGACAAGGGAATTCTTCAACCTCTTCAGCATGGAAATCATTGAAGCTGTTAAATTGAATTTAATAAGGGAACAGAGCTGAACTGTAACTCTCCCCACAACCCTCTTGCTTGGTATCTCTGTCTGTCACACCATTGTATTTTATCCTGGGACTCAGCTCATCACCACGGCAATAGATACTACAACCAATAATATGCACAAGTAGCTACAGCCAAGTACTAATTGTAATGAAGTCAACTTGCACATCTAAGCCTCTTTAAGATCAGGACATTACACTGTAAGCATCTAAAGACAAGAGGCCATAGTAGCTTTCTCTGCTCTTTGCACACCTATTTCCTCACGTAGAAATTTTCAAAGAAATAAAAGATCTGGTCGTATTATTAGCAAATAGAGTCAAACCAAAACAAAAACAACCCGCAACACCCCGCTTACCGCCTCTCCCCACCCCCATCCCCCCCCAAAAAAGCACCTTAAGGGCTATTCACCAGATAAATCAGTCAAAACTCCAGACTTCTCTTGAATTCAATGTCATTTGCTTTCTTCCAAGCAAACACTTACCCAACCAAAACATTCCAGCAGGAACAGCATGGGAAAGCACCTTGAAAATGGAGATTCTTTTAGTTAATAATGTCACCAGGAGCATGAGGCCTAAGAATATGCAGAGCTCTGATCTGAAGACTATGATCGCCAAAGCTGAGAACCAAATGAATGGCCTTTGCTTTTGCTGTATCCAAAATGTCAATGCCAGAAGCACTGCAAAAAACAAACAAACAAAAACCCCAAAATACATCATCCGACATACTGAATTATTAATTTTCTAAAGGGTAACACTCAATGCTGTCTTTTTGTTCCTCTAACTTCCCACCAATCCTCTCTTGGTCTTCCTAACATTTCGAGTCCAGAAATTCTTCCTGCGCTAGAAAAATGTAGTTTAGAACAACGCACAGCTTTATATTGTTGATGCTTAAGTAATCAGGAAAAGTATAACCACAAAAGGAACACATGGGAACTCTTTCTAGACAGCATATTTAATTGAATGTTGAGGGGGGAAAAAGGAAAAACAAACCTAAAGGAGTACTGAAAGCCTCTCAAACTACAATTCATAATTATTATTGCTCAGTATCAGCTGAGCAGTTAGGGAGAAAGATCTATAAATTCATTTGCATGATTAGGTGGAACACACTATATCTCTACAGATGAAGCTGTCCCTACTTTAATTTAAATCTCTATATAGTAAAGTGCTTATGATCCTAAGGAAAACACATGAAATATTAAGAGTAGAAGATCATGAAATAACTTGTATTTTTTAATACCTGTAGAAATTACCTGAGGCATTTATTACTACACAGAGTTTATCTGACAATTCATCTGCTTTTGTTTCTCATTTCTGATCTATACAGGTTCTTACATCAACCTCACAATTTTATTAGCGGAACAACTTGCACTGAAGCATTTAGTGACTCAGTTAATATCTCTCACATGTGATTAATTTTCCTTCTCATCAGCTCTGGGGGAAAACTATATGTAGAGAAGGGTTTTGTTTTTTTTTCTTTTTTTACTTTAAGTGTAGAAACTGCTGCATTTGTAGACAACTTCAGAAGAGGAACGTAGAGATGTTGCAGTAGGAATTTCTTCCACAGTCTCATGAGAAAGTTGTTTCCTGTGCAGCCTAAGTTCACAGGCTTTTTTGAACTGCAGGCGTACCTCATGCCTTTCCATAGCTCTATGCTTTATGCATTAGATATGTGTACTCAAACTTCTAGCTAATCAAAGCCATCTGACAAAACCCACACGTACTCAAGATTCAATAAAACTTGATTCAACAGTCATTGTAAGCATATATGGTTAAAAAAAATAAAGAAACCTCAACTTAAGCTTTCTAGTCTTGTTATCACACAATTTAATCAAGTAGATATGTTAATTTGGTCTGACCATACTTTTCCTGTGCTTTAACTACTGATACACTTGAAAAGAAGTTTTAGATTTTAAATTTTTTCCCATGAAATACCTACCAAAAGGAAGCGCAAACACATTAGGGAGGGTTCTTGTACAATAAAACATCAAATGAAACTGAGTAACAGTGATGAGACAGAAGATTGATGCTGTAGTTGCTCCAAACTGTTTTCTAACTTCTTTCTGAAGCTTCCATAACGTGTAAATCACACTGAGCCCCAAACTTCCTCGGACTATTAGGAGAATAAAAACAGGAATTAAAAAGCAGTATCAGATGATCACTGATGAATGGCCACGTTATGCAATGTAACGGGAAGATGTTCCGAGGATTAACACTTAAGATACCACGATATAACTACCTTCAAAGAAACAAAAACCCAAACAAAACTCCATTTAGTTTATTTATTCTAATCCACTTTTAACTCTGCACAAAGGTCAGTGCTGCCATGCTGAAGTTAAGGATCCTTTCTGAAGCGTACATGGGAGTGTACTCTCTGAAAACACTTGAGACACTTGCTTTTTCTACACTGCCTGACATTTGTTAGCACGGACTTTCTGTGTGCTGTTAGTTAGTCCCCAAAGAGGGAGCCGAATGGCCATGCTGGCCCCCAGTACCATAGTTTGGGTTTCCCCTCATTGAGGAGAACACCACGATTTAACCATTGATCCAAACACTGTAGCAACAACGTTTTTACTGATGGACTAATGGGTGACATCTCTGAGGATTTGAAGTTCTCATACCTATCAGCTGGGAGTAAAACTTGGACATTCTTAGCACAGAAAGTAGGTAGATAGCTGGGCTGGAAAGAGCAGCAATAAAAATTGGTCCAAGGAACGTTCTTGGGACAACTCCAGGAAATTCATGATGGTCATACTGCAAAAAGGAGAATCTACTTAAAATAGGGAAGTCAGAATCAAGGGAAAATAAATCATATTCACACTGCATTTATCCTACACATATTGCAGGGAATTGCAATACGGTCCAAAACACTGTCCAAAATTGAAGACATTCTTTTTAATTTACCTTATCCAAGTCCAGCTGGTGGTACACCACATCATGAATAGCTTGTAGGTTAAAGCTTTCTTCCACTTTTGTAAAAGGACAGACGGTTAAATGAATAAAGGCCACAACAATAAGCAGCAGCAGCAATGGAAATGACCGTGCACTTGAGCTCCTCTTCTGACCCATCTTGGCTTTGAAATTCACATGTATTCTATTATTATTAAAAAGAAAATAAAAAGAAATTACATTAATAACATGGCATGAAGTGTACAACCAGAAAAAAAGATTGATGATGCAAGGAAAATGTACTACAGCAGTCGAAAAGTTTAAACAAAGACAAATAAGTCAAATAATCCAGGAAATTTTTCACTACATTCAATGAATTACGGTAGTCAAAAATATATTCAGGAAGCATTTCAGGATTTATGCAACCCTTTGTAGATGTAATTGTTCTAGTTTTCACCTAAAAAATCTCAAGACAACATGGACCCTACCTAAGAAAGTATATCCCTCTGCATTCCATACTGCCCCCACTGCTGAGAGTGTCACCTCAATTACGCCTGCGCTTTGTGGGACAGACAGCTTTGTCATTTACCCTCACTTTAACTGCTCATCGGATTTACAAATCATCTGTAGCACATACTCTCTTATTTGTTCAGGGCTCCAAAAACAGTAGGAGAGGATCCGCGAGGATGAGAAATTATTCAGAAAAGAGCACTTTGATCTCCTGTGTTTGCCAGCAGTTAGGTCTGGACTTGGCCAGAGAAGGACAAATCCCCTCTGGCACCCATACATGTCACTATGGCATGAGACAGTCTGTACCCCATCCTTCACGCTTCCACCCAGAAATGAAGGCCCCCCCCTCTCCCTAGTGCTTCATCTCACAACACTGCTGAGCCATTCTTCTGGTAGTATTTATGTTGTATTTTATCATTATGATAAAATCATGTGTCTGGGTGACGTCAGAGCAAATCTGTGTCATGTTCTTTTAATTTAAGCTTCCCAATTTTTAGTAAGTTTACGATTTAATAAAAGACAAGAGATTTTGGTCATTGCTATTCTTGCTCTGTTCTCACAGAAACGGTATTTCAAAAACAGCACTTTTAAGGTACAACTGGGGTTTTGGTTAGAGATGTTTTCTCCTGTGTTTTGGTCTAAATATGTCCATCAAACAGATGTAAGATAGTTGGCAGATTTCCTAGCAACTGCCTCCTAGAGCTACCTTTTCCTGAAATGATGTTTGTGCTGCTCATTAGTAAAAATAAGAGCAAGCTCATGTTCCTTATATGCACAACTAGCACCAATAAATCCTGAAATTTATGTATTTCCTGTAAATTGCATGTATCTACATATTATTTTAAATATCTCACTGACTGCATCTCTTTTTCTGATGATTGCCTCTCCTACAGACTGTGACCGAACCTCTAAGCCTGGGCTCAAAGACAAAGAATTGTCAGGAACCTAAACAAACCCTTTATCCCAGGGAGTGGGAATAGCCTTTTTTACCTGTGCCTAGTATTACTTTGTGAGAATGGATAAAGATGGTTTATGCTACAACAGAATCCTTTTCCCACAGGAGTAGGAGAAGAGGCATGGGGACTGACATCAGGAGCACCTCAAAAAGTGTCTGGCAAGAATTAAGTCCTTGCACAGGGCAATTTATCTTGCACAAATTCTTGTCTACAGAAGGCAATCTTGCTGAATTCTTCCAATAAATGCAGACGAATCTCATGTTTCTGGCCAAACTTTAATGAGGAGAAAAATGGACACTGAAGGGTGAATCCACTGTTGCACACAGCTACAGGACACTTGAGCAGCTCATGCATCAGGTGAAACAGTATATAGGTATTCACCAGCAAGGTAGGTATTCCTGACTCCAAATTCACAGCTTCTTAACACTGCAGGTATTTTAGGATCCAACAAATCCTTATAATAAATCCTATATAAAAATCCAAGTGCCAAGAAGCTCAACTTTTTCCTTCTTAATTACATCAACTGCATAATAAAGAGCTATTACCTTCAACTATAAATACTGCATTCATTATCCTCTGGCCAATCTACAACACAGCCTGCTCCTGGTATCTTTAGCTGATAACCACATGAGTAATCAGTCTGCAACTTCCTAAATCAGAATGAAAGTGAAGCTACATATCCCACACACAGTTTATCACAAGCTTTTTTTTTTTTTATCCTGTTGACTCCAATCCTTTTGTATGCCTGAAGAAAGTGAGCATGCCAGCATACTTGTATATCTTGAAGATAATTATATGCATTATAAATACTGAAATTCCCTGAAGGGAAACATGCTAGAAGATAAAAAACCAAAGCATGAAGACAACACCCAGGTTTCTGAGATAAAGCCTAATAAATTCAGTGGTCTTGTCAAGACCCAAGATAACTTGCTCTGTTGAAAATCAATGCTGACAAGCATCAAAATTCAAGTGGAATTTATGAAGACAGGTAGACACTGAATTTGATGATTAAAATAAATTTGCCGTATAAAAGCAAAATACTTGCAATTATAGTTTTTTATTTTATAAATGCCAAAACCACAGAAACAGATTTTCACTTATTAAAAATAATTTAATAATGAAGCTTAGAGTAATAAGCAAGTACATATAGGTTTGTCCATTGATCATATTCTGGCAACTTCAGATGAATCTTCTTCAGGCCTCTACAACATACCCACACTGACTGCCCCCAAGGAACCTACATCAAGGCTGAATCATAGAAGAGCAGGTTTTTTTAAAATAAAGAATTCATCTTTTCCCGGAATTAAACTGAGTGAAAAAAAAAAATCGGATTTTTATGTTAAAAAAAAGGCTGAGGTACTTCCATCAAAAATGGTTTGTTGCCATTTTATACTTTTTCAGTGGAATTATCATTAGTTCAAATAGACTTTTTATTCTTCCCGTGAAAAACCTACCACATCTTTATCTCTTACGTTTTTCAGGCACTCATCAGAAGAGGTATCACAGAGTTTGGCAGCCAAACTGCACGTTAAATCTGTCTACAGTCATTTCACTCCCTCACACAGAGGCGTCTAAGCAGAACCACCAAGTGCACCCTGCCATAAGGTCTTCCCTCTTGATCTAGTTTTGGCAAAACCCATTTTGTACGATCTTAAATTTCCACGGCTTTTTTCCTACGCTTTAATAGTTCCTCCAACTTTGTTCTAGAGTTAACACCTCAATGAGGTCAGATTTAAACCTTGTAATTGCTGGGATTGCTTTTTCTTCTTGCATTAGGAAAAAACCGCACAGTTACTATTCTTATATACACTTCCTCATGAGTTTGGGGACTAGCTGGGAAAAAAAATAAAAAGCTAGGAGAAAAAAAGAAGATAAAGTTGAAGCAGGAAACAAAGTATGGGACACTACCAGACACAAAGGTACGATGGAGCTATAGAGAAAGAAATGTCGCTCTTGGAGCCGGGGAAGAAACATGCAGCATGCTCTCGACTGAAACCGACTTAAATTCAAGCCGAACACCCTCCCCGCGCCCCCCTCGTCCCCGGGAGCCCCGGCCCCAGCAGGGGACACCGGGACACCCGCCCAGCCCAGCCCCCCAGGTGCGCGCCAGGGAGGCTGTGCAGTCCCGCCCGTCCGGTCATCCTGTGAGGGGGCTCCGCGGGGGCTTCAGGCCGAGACCAAACGCCACCCGCTGCACCGCGCCCGAGCCGCCAGGCCCCCGCGGCAGGGGCAGGGACCGCGCCCCGCGCGCACCGCTCAGGAGGCGGCTGCCCTGCCCTGCCCGGCCCCGCTCCCTCCCTCCACGCCACAGCTCCCGCGCCCGGGAGGCAGAGAGCGGGGACTGCCGCCTGGCAGCGCCCGGCGGGGCTCCCGGGAACGCCCTCTGGCCCGGCTGCAGTAAAGGCACGGGCAGCTGGCGGCTCTCCCGCCCGGCCGCTGCCCCCTCCCTCCCGCCGGCCCGGGCAGCGCCCGCCGCCCGTCTCGCACTCACCGCGCGCGCGCCCACGTGGCCACCCCGCAGAGGGCGCCGGCAGCGCGGGAGCGGCAGCGCCGGCCCCGCCAGCACGTGACCTCCTCCCCCGCCGGCCATGTTAGGTGAGGGCAGGGCACGCCCCCGGCAGCAAGAGGTCTCCGCGGCGGCTGCCAGGTACGGATGGCGGGCGGCTGCCAGGTACGGATGGCGGGCGGCTGCTAGGTACGGATGGCGGGCGGCTCTGAAGCCCCTGCGGAGCCCGTGCCTGCCCTTTCTCATGATGGCGGCGGCGCTCGAGCCCGGTGGGCGTCGCTCGCTCATGCAGCTCTGCCCCGCCCCCCGCCCAGCTCTCTGGGCACGCGGGGGCCTCCCATTGGTCCGGAGCGTGGCAGGCGCTGATTGGACCACGTCCCTTCGCTCCGCCGCCTCGACCAACGAGCACCCGGGGCCGGTGCGCGCGTGGGGCTGACGCGGAAATCTGAATGGAGCTCGCGGGCCGGCGGGGCCGGGGCGGGGCGAGGCGAGTGTGGCCGCCGCTGAGGGGGCTCGGCTGGGGCGGCCCCGCTCCGCATCCAGGGGTCCCGCGCCCTCGCCATGGGGCCCGGCCCCGTTCCTCGCCCGGGCCCCGCGCCGCGACCGGCCCGTGTGGCCTTGGCCGTGCTGCTCTGCGCTGCCCTGTTGCTGCCGCCGCCTGTCCGCGGCGCCGGTGAGCGGCGGCGCTTGGCGTGCTCCACCTGCCGGGGCATCGTGGACAGGTTCAACCAGGTGGGTGGCAGGGCCGCGGGATCGGTCCCGTAGGGGGCGGCCCCGTGGTGGGGCCGGGGTTCGGCGGGGCCGAGTAGCGGCGCAGGCGGCTCCGCGCCCGCGGCGCCGAGGGGCAGCGCCGGCCCCTGACCGGGCAGCGCCGGCGGGCGCGGCAGGAGTCAGGCCGGCTCTGCGCCCAGAGGCCGCACTGCGAGAGCGCCTCCGCCCGAGCCGCGTTTCTGGCGGCGCCCGGCCCAGTGACGGGGCAGCGGCGGGTCCTGCCCCGGCAGCGGTCGCAGTGCTGAGGCTGGTGGGTGGCAGAGCTCCTCCATCTCTGCCGTCAAAGGTGTTTTGGTGCTTTTTGTGCAAAAAGGCTGGCTCCGTTGGAGCGTGCCCGGCTCCATGGGAAGTGCTGGTGGAAAGCTTCGTCCCCAGACATTCACTGTTGCCACTTGCAGCAGCCGTAGATTCAGTGTCGGCAGCGAGGGGCTGCTGCGCCTGGTGGCAGGTGCTTAGTGCTCTCCATACGCATATCGGCTGTTGCAGGCTCGCTAGGTCGCTTGAACTGTCGCTTGAGGTGTCGTTTGGTGGCATTGGCTCTGACTGGGGACAGCTGTGCTGATCGCCTTGTTGTATGGTTGTGTGCTTAAGTTACAACGTGGTGCGGATTGGGCTGTTATCAGAACTGAGTGAAGTAGAGGTTCTGTTCAAATGATAATGAAAAACTTCCTGAGAACTTGAGGGAGAAGGGTGTAAAGTTTCATACGTGCATGGGGTTTTTTTGTAAACCAAGACTGTAACAAAGCCTTGCTTATGCCTTAGGAAAATTTAATCGTGTTATGCTGTAACCTGCACTTTCTCACTTTGTGTGTTGTCATTAGCAGTTGCTTTCACTCAGGAATTCGATCAGCGGCTTGAGGGCTCTAATGTAGTTTCTGCATGGCATTTTCCACAATTTTATATAAGCGTTTATTATTGCCCTTAATTTTTGTTAGAAACAAACCCTGTGTAATTTCTGGTACTTTTTATTTGTAGGGTTTAGCAGATACAGCTAAAAAAAACTTTGGTGGTGGAAACACAGCTTGGGAAGAGAAGACGCTGTCAAAGTATGAGTCCAGGTGAGCTGTCTCAAGTGCTTCTCATTCAGCTGTGTTTTGCATCCACTGTGTGTAACTTCACTGTACCGTTGTTTGTTTGGAACTTAAATACTGAACTTTGCAGTTACGGTTTCTCTTGTCCAAATCTTAAATTCTTAATTATTAAAATGTTATATTACATTGTAATCTAAAGATTATAATAAAGACTGAAATGCCTTATTAATGCCTTTATTCGTCTGGTTTCTGAAAACAACAGAAGTTAATTCTGTCATTAGTCATAGTAGGTTTTTTCTATTTAGCCATTAAAGTCTTAAAGTAATGATCTTAAGTAATAGTCAATACTTTATTGCTAGTCATAAAAGGTACAGAGTACTGAAATACTTGGTTTAGAATTGAAGCAGTATCTCCTCCCTAGAGTTGTCACTATTTCAGCACCAAAGAGAATGCAGATTACTGTAGCACTGGTATATATAATTGATCATGGAGCGAAGTAACCTGGTATCCTTCTCCTGCATTTCAAATGTTTGTCTTAGTTGGAGCACTGAGATATTACTGTGAGATTCACAGGCTTGTATCAAATAAAAATATATTAAATGTATTGTTGAACATAAGAGAAAAGTACAGCACTCCAATTTTCTGGGAAGCTAAAAATCTATCAAACCTACAATCTGCAAACATAGTAAATGCAAGCAAGTTACAAGGTTCTCGTGCTCATTATTCTGGTTTTGGATTTGGGTTTTTTTTGACTGAAGTAATGTTTATTAGTTCTTCATTCTGATACTTGGTGTGTTCTGAAACTAGTTCAGGGCACCCCATAAACTGATGAAATATTCTCACTGAAGTCTGGCTGCTCTGTCATGTCTTGTGTCGAACATTTAAATCAAATTTACAGTTTTCCTTCTCTGCCCGTAGTGAAATTCGTCTAGTAGAGATCATAGAGAATCTGTGCGACAGTAGCAACTTTGAATGTAACAACATGGTAGAAGAACATGAAGAACTTATAGAGAAATGGTGGTTCAAATTGTAAGTATCATTTTTTTGCTAGAGATCTTTGTGTGAATAAGTTATCTAAGAGGATGAACTAATAATGTTGAATCTTGTTCCTGAACAATAGCAGTATGGGTAATTCTTCATTATCCTTCAAGAGTTGCCATTGGGTACAGCTGGTTTCAGGCTGACTTTTAGTATCATGTGCTGCTGTACTGTGTTCATTTTGATTTTCAATTCCAGTAGTGTTGCACCAAAGCATCTACACTTGTGTCTTATACACTGTCTACTTAGTTACCAGTGGGGTGTTGAGGCAAACTAGCATTGGAAAATTGGGAAGTTTATTCCCTTATTTGTTTTCCTTTGTCACAAAAATGCAAGGGACTCTTTGGTTCTTGTGAGTTTTTTGTATACTTGCTTTTTTTTCCTGAAACTACATTTTGTCCTGCTGTCAATCAAAAGAATAGTTGATGCTAATCAGTGTAGAAATTGGATCTCATGAGGATGGTAGAGTAGCAGCTGATTTTCCTACCTGCCTTTTGAGCTGGACTGTGATTTCTGTTATAGCTAAGTGTTTCATGTACTAGTCTTAAATGTAATTAGTGCAAGGATGGCAGTATAGCATTTAGCTTTCTTAATATTTGGATGTTTTAGTTCCAAATAATGTTTCTTCTAAGTATTTTCCACTAATTTAGACTGTCAGCACTCCTAATTAACTAGAATTCAGTAGGGTGAACTGCCATTATAATGTTTCATAACTGGATAAGGTTTTTTTGATAATCCACTTTCTTCTAAATGACTGCTTTATCCTTTTACCTAAGTATACAGGATTGTATATATGTTAACACCTCATGAAAGGAATAGAATAGAATAGCAGAGCAGAGAACAGAATATTTCAGCTGGAAGGAACAATGATCACTTAGTCCAACTGCCTGACCTCTTCAGGGCTGATCAAAAGTTAAAGCATGTTGTCAAGGACATTATCCAAACACCTCTAAAACACTGACAGGCTTGGGGCCTACACTACCTCTCTAGGAAACCTGTCCCAGTGTTTGATCGCCCTCTTGGTAAAGAAATGTTTCCTAATGTCCAGTCTAAACCTCTCCTGGTACAGCTGTGAACCCTTCCCCTGTGTCCTGTCATTAAATACAACCGAGATCGGCACCTTCTTCTCCACTTTCCATCCTCAGGAAGCTGCAGAGAGCCATGAGGCCACCCCTTCCACCTCCTTCTAGACAAGCACAGAGTCCTTAGGTGCTCCTCGTAGGACATGCCTTCCAGAAAGGTAAACTATGCAACCCAGCGACTTTAATTTGGCTAAAATTTGCAGAACTGGTCTTAAACTAGAAAATTTGACAAAGTAGACTTCCAAAAATAATAAAAAAAAATTATAAAATACATTGGGGTTTGGAAAGTTTTTGTATAGACATTTTGAATGTGATTTATTGTTCACCTTCCTTTCTTTAACCTGCAATATCCAAATGTCATTCTGTTTCAGTGGTAGTTTCCAAAGACAGTTTTTGTCCATTAATACCTTAGGTATTTTTTACAAGTTGTTACATAAAGGGTGGTCGATCACTGGAACAGGTTCCCTACAGCACCAAGCTTGTCAGACTTCAGGAATCATCTAGAGGACACTCTTGCTCATGTGGTTTAGTGTAGGAAGTCCTGCGAGGAGCTGGGAGTTGGACTCAATTAATTTGGGGTATTTTCTGGTGGTCAAGTAACATATAAATGACTTCTTAATTTAAAAAAATTCTTCTAAAATAATACTCGATCAGTGCTAAAAAAGAGGAGGAAGTTTAACCCTGTCATCAAGTTGCCAATAATTTGAGCAAATGCCTATCTTCTGTATACTTGAGAAAAAGACACAGCAATTATCTACAAGAAAAAGACATAAATAAGACTGTTTAAACTATATATAAACCTTCCCTAAAAGTAAGGCCTTTTAAAAAAGGAGTGTGTGTGTGTGAAGATGAATTGATTTTATTTGTTGCTCTTACTTCACTTTTTTCTTTAATATAATCTATAAAATTTGAGTAGAGCTTGCTAATAGTGTTGTATTTTAAAAAGTACATTTTCAAGTTGGAGGACTTCTAGAAAATGGTTCCTGAAATCTTCAGAAGAAACAGGTTTCTAATCTGTCATGTGCAATAGATTTCTCTTCTGTATTGTGCTGGCTCAATTGTGTGATGCTTTTAAAGAATCTCTGTTCTTTTTGTTTGTAAATGAATGTCTTTCATATACAGAAAGAAGAAGTATCCTGATTTGTTTAAGTGGTTTTGCATTGAAACAGTAGAAGTTTGCTGCCCTGCTGGAACATATGGACCCGATTGCCTTGGTAATTTTTCTTCTGAAAACTTCTGAAAAATTCAGTAGCAGATAGGTTTTTTTACCTGTTTGTTTCAGTCTTTCCTGTCATGGACCAATACATGATGTATGATACTTTGCATGAGACACTGGCTGCTGTGTAGTATGTACCTGTCTGTTGCCTCATAATTAAGTGGCTTGTGAATATCCTGCCTGAATAAAAGTCTTCTGAGCATGTAGTAATGTACAGAGCTGTCAAGGGTACTGAGATGTGCAGAAACCATCGATCTGATGCTCATATCCACACCTGATCCATCTTTAAAGGCTTTCTGTGACATGAAGGCTGTTGTTTAGGTGGCCTTGCAGAATCTGTGTAGACAAGAATCCTTGACCAGTTTCAAGAGTAAAACAGCCAAAATGCTGCTGGGGGATTAAATGAAGAAACTTGCAACTGAGGATCAGTTAAAAAGGCAGTGAGAGAAATTAGGTAAAAGTAGGTGGTAGATGAAAGTAAGGTCTTTGCAAAAGTGGTGAGAGATATTTTGGCCTCTGAAGCAGGTATAATTTATAAATCTCTAAAACTTTGCACCTTGTTAAGACATCTATTTTGGCCGCTTAATATATTGGTAAAAATTAAATCGTCGTTCCCTATATGGATCTAAGTGATATCTGGTAGATTTTTACAACTGTGATATGAGCCTTCTCAGAGACCCAGAAAAAATAAAGATACCAATTTTATCCAGGAAGCTAGGAAAATAAATAAAATTTTGAGCCATGGTCTTTACCCAAGATTAAATTGATAAATGAACTTTCCTGGAGATGGTTTTGAGTTTCTCTTGTACTTGAATATATTATTGAGCATTGCCTTATTGCAAACTTTTTGGTTACTCACAAGGGTAAAAAAGACTTTGTAAATTATATCCCGGTTGAGTGTGACTTTTTTTTACTTAGTTTTTATTTTATTTTTTGTGAAGAGGGAGGGACTTCGGGTGCTTGTGTCTGAGAGTAGAAAGTTATTTCCTTAAACATCCTATTTAAAAATATTTTTGATCCTTTTTAGCTTGTCATGGTGGGTCAGAAAGACCTTGCCATGGAAATGGCCACTGCGATGGTGATGGTACCCGAGGTGGAGATGGCTCCTGTAGCTGTAAGAAGGAGTACACGGGAGAATTTTGTTTGGACTGTTCCAGTGGTTACTTCAGTTCCTTGAGAAATGAGACGCATTCCGTTTGTACAGGTAACAAAGTCTTAACACGTGCCTACATCTTTGTGTAACTTCTTTAGTTTTTGTAAGCAAAACTAGAAGCAGTTTAAACTAACAAATGCAGGAAGAAAACATAATTTGGTCACTCAGCTTTAAGCGTAAAAGACATGTCAGTTAGTTTGGCGGAATTCTAAGGTTTTGCTAAGTCATTCTTCCAGATTGCCCTTGATTTTTAATTTTTTTTTCTGCTTTAAGAAGCAGAATTCATAAAAATCTTTGCCTCTCTGCTTCCAAAGTACTGTTAAAATCTTGAGCTGAAATTACTGCATACTGAACTACTTTAAAAGCTAGGTTTTCCTCATGTCTCAGATAAGCTTAAATGGAATAAATAGGCATGGAAACAGTTGATCTGTACTGCAAACTACTTAGATTCCAGTTAGGTATGCCTGAGTTTAATTTTGAAACAAAGTCAGGGTCATAGAAATAAAATTTTGCATTGGTCAGATTTTCAATTGTTCTTAGGCCCTTGATGAGATTCTGCAACTGCTACATCCTGACCCTGAGATCTAATAAGATTGTTTTTAAATAGTCTATATTGGTTTTTTTTTTTAATCTGGTTGTGTAGAAATTCTTCTGTATGATTCATTTTACATTACAATATATAGCATACGTATGTTACATATGGTGCGTTATATATGCGTTTTATATATATATGTATAAAATATGGATCTACAACTGGATTTATAGTATATTTTCTTCTGAAGTTCTTCAGAGTAATATCAGTTCACACACTGATCTCATAGCTAGTTGCAAATGAAGTAGTGTGAGGATTCATTAGGTAGAGAAGTGCAGAGTTTGATGTTTAAACTCATGTCCCAGCTCTGAGGGGCTGATCTAAATTTGCCTTCCTGATCTCCTCTTTTCAAATATTTTAGAAATTGGACCTGCCACTTCTAGTCACTAGAATTTCATGGCAGTGTTCTCAGTGGTGCAAATAACTGTAATTGCTAGGTTTGGTTTCCAGGGGTATTTTGGGATTTTGCAGTTGTTTTGGACAGATAGCTCCATGTTTCTAAATTAAATCTTGACCTTATGGAGGTGCCATCTTGTGAATGGGAGTTTCAAGCTGCTAAAAGATGATGGCTTCCAGTGAATCCTAAATAAGGTTTTCTTTGAGAGTTTGTGTGCCCAAACTTGTCTTGGGATCTCTCAACAAAACTCAGCTTGTAGTTTTCTCCTCTCAGCCTGCCATGCTGCCTGTAAGACTTGTACTGGTTCAAGTAACAAGGACTGCCAAGACTGTAAAGAAGGCTGGGTTAAAAATGAAGGTGGAGCTTGTGTGGGTGAGTAATGCTTGGCAGACTTCAAACAGGTTTTATAGTAACAATGGCTAGTAAGATTAGATGACATCACTTCCAAGTTTTATTGTATTTTATGGAAACGATCTGTCACTTTAGATTTCTACAGTTTCATTAGTCTCTGTCTTCCTAACTTGTTTCATGTTGCAGGAAAGCAGTATTTTCTCCCCACTGATTGCCTGGTGATGATAGTTATCATACTGTTCACTGTATGTTTTTTTAGTTTAGTGGAATACATATAGCAGCAAGCAGGGTGTTTCTTTTGAGACATGAGTTTTCTTGGTGTTTATTTGAATGATAAACAATGTCCTGCTCTTGATTTAAGCTATTTTGTCAACTACTAGAAGATTCCTGTAAACTTAACTACATATTTTGTACTAATTGCACAATTGTCTTCACATAACTTTGTCATAAATGCTCGGCCCTAAGAGAGTTCAAACACTTCGCTATAAGCCATGCATGCTAATTTTTCTTGTTGTTGGACAGAAATACTGGGAGACATCAAGCTCAGTCATTCCATTAATCTCTTACCTGTTTCTATCTTATAATTTAACTTGGTTTATGAGGAGATAAGTGTGAAACACTTCAGGAAAAATGTGAACACTGAAAATACTCCCAGTGCAGGAAGGCACTAGGGGAGACTAACACATTCTGTTTAACTGGTTGAATTTGACCCCTTAAAGACCTCTAACATAAGGCCTGGAAACAGTGTCTTAGAACTGCTTCCTTTTCAAAGTGCCAGTGAGAACTGGGCTTGAATTACAGCTCTTGCAATACCTGCTTAGGCAACTATTGAGCAATCCAAGGGCATTTTTAAGATGCTTTGATACTGTCTTCTGTACAGCTGGGGTTTTCCAAATAATTATTGTCACTAATGAACTATAAATCAATTGAGTAATCAGTAGGAATGATGGGTGCAGCAACAGGATGAGAGTGACAGCAGTGACAGGAGGAAAGGGACAGCAATAATAGCCTTTCTTTGTCCGATTAATGAAATACTCTTGCAGCCTTTCCTCAAAATCATAAGGTTTGCATGTTTTAACTGTGCAGTGGAATTGGTTTTCAGCTTGCCTGATCCTAATCATAACCTGGTTTGCTCCAATTTGCTTTGTGTAGAATACTAAGTGGTGTATGTATGTGCATTTATGTAAGTTTTTTAGTCATATAAAAAGTTCTGTAACTTGGTAACATAGGAGTAGAGGAGAAAATAGTGTTCCAGAACAGTAGGCTGTCTGCTTGTTTGTTATGATACTTGCATAAATGCGTGACTTGAAAATGACAAGGATTGCAGGTATCCTGGAAGTTTATTTAATTTGAGCTCTTGAATTTCTGGTACATCTTTTATTGCCATCACAAAACATCTAAGGATCAGTTTTGATTTTCTAATGCAGGTTTAAGCTGAACAAAACAGTGTATGTTACCACGCTAGTTCTAACTAGCTAGTATCTAACATGTTGCATACCTGACCCCAAACTCATTGGAACAATTATTCTCAATGCAGTCAGTTTAAGTTTATAGCATTCAAATATTAATCTGGATGTTAAATCATGACTACTATTTTAGGTAACTTGTCACTTTTTATCTTTCAGATTTAGATGAATGTGCTGCTTCTCCTTGCAAAGAGCACCAGTATTGTTTGAATACAGATGGATCTTTCTCATGCAAAGGTTTCTTTTCAATCCACTGTTGTATTTTACTATCTAGAATCCTAATCTAATGCTAGAGGTAATGCTAGAAAATGCATGATAGGTATTTGGTACAGTGTGGTCTGATCCTCAGTGGGCACGGGGGGATGAAACTTCAGACCTATTGTATGAGTAAAACAAGAAATTTCTGGTTATTTCTACTCTGTTTTTGTGGGACCCCCTACCTCAAGTACTGCATCTAGCTCTGAGGCCTCCAACATAAGGAAGGCATGGCCCTGCCTGAGTGGGTCAACTGTGAAGATCTTGATCAAGAAGATCACCTTCCCTGTGAGGACAGGCTGAAAGAGCTGGGATTGTCCATTCTGGAGAAGAGAAGGCTCCACTGCCTTTCAGTACCTAAAGAGGCCTACAACAAAGGTGGAGAGGGACTTTTTTACAAGGGCATGTAATGGACAAGACAAGGAGGAATGGCTTCAAGCTGAAAAAGAATAGGTTTAGATTAGATATTAGGAGAAAATCTTTACTGTGAGGGTGTTGAGGCACTGGACCTGAGAAGTTATGAATGCCCTGTCCCTGGACGTGTTCAAAGACCGGTTGGATGGAGCTCTGAGCTACCTGGTCTAGTGAAAGGTATCCAACCCATGGTGGAGGGGTTGGAACTAGATGATCTTTAAGTTTAACTTCCAGCCCAAGCCATTCCATGATTCCTTGTGTGGGTAAGCCATCTGACTTTAAGGGTAGTATTTTAAACCCCAGATATACAATTTTTTAATGCATAAAATATTTTATCTTTAGCATGTGATGCCAGCTGTGTAGGTTGCACAGGAGAAGGTTTTGAAAAATGCAAGACCTGTGCATCTGGATATGTGAAGGAAGATGAGAAGTGTACAGGTTGGTAGACTTGTACCTGGTAGAACACTGGTTTGCTCACTCTTGCTTAGCCATGCTGAGGAGCTCATAAGTACGTTGACATTTGTGTGCTTCAGCTTTCATGCCTGTCAAAATGAACCCAGCCGTTCTGGTATTAGCTGCAAAGACATTCTTAATAACTTCCTTTATATTACTGAGCTAATATCCTTGGCAAGGCTTAAAGTGAATCACTGGTATGAGGGAACAAGGTATTTTTTAGTAGGTTCAGGAAACAGGTACATGAGTTTCGTCACTTACCTACCACTTCAGATCTGTGTTTCTATTCATTTTGTAACAGAAAGACAGGAATTCTGTTAATCCATCAATGTCCAAGTTCAAATGGTATTCATTCTTAGTGAATTATAATGTGAAATTAGACTTCCTCTGTGGGAAGGAGCAGGACATATGCGTAATCTGAAGTAGCTATTCACTGTACTGATGTAGTATTTACAAGCTCTGCTCCCTTTAGCTATACTTTGATGGTATAAATAGAAAATGACTGTGGGGGAAATGTTCAGTAGGTTAAGATGAATTGCCTGATTGTGACAAACATAATTGCTTAATACATTTCTCTGTACAGGGACCTGCAAAACATTAAAAACAACAGTCCTGGGTGTTATCTGAATAACTTTGAAACGTCCAAATCATGAAGAATTAGATTATTTTAACAGAAGTGAAGTCTGTTGCAGCAGCATTCTGCTCTTCAGTGTTTTTCATATTTGAATAGAATTTTGTTTATATGACTGAGCGCAAATAAGGTTTATAACAAAATAACAGCAGTGGACTCTTTCTTTCCCTGTGCTATCTCTAGATATAGACGAATGTAACCTTCCTGAGAAGGTCTGCACGAAAGAGAATCAAGACTGTGTTAATACGTCAGGTAGTTACAAGTGTGTATGTTCAGAAGGGTTTGAAGATAAGGATGGAACATGTGTTCAAACTGTAAAACCAGGCAAGTAGCTTTTCAGGGACAATTTTTTAAAAGATATGCTGTATCAACAACTTAGAGTTTTATTTCAGTCTAAGGGGCTAGTTGCTTGTAAACCCCTCTGTATAATTTGTCATCTTCATACAGCTGTGGTCTGTATCAATAGTTCATAGTGTAGGCCACACTGTCATGTTGTTTTGCTTAAAGATAGTTTATGTTTTTAAAGATTCTGTTCTTGTGTTGCTACATTTTTGCTTAACTCAAGATTGTGTTTTTAAGTCACTTAAGGGTTTGGCTTTTTTGCATAAAATGAGCTAGCAAATTTCTGCTGTCATAAAAGGAGTTCATCCTCCCCACTTCTTTCCTTTATCATTAATTGTAGTGACTTAAGGGTTTACCTGATTGCATGCAATCTTCAACTCATTGAAATCTCAGAAAATTATGAATTCTTTTTGCTGGATGACAAAGCTGAATTTGTTTATTTTGTGATCACGTATGTGCCAGTGCTGGTGTTAAGGTGAAGACATCCATCTGTCAGTCATAGGGAACTGTTTAGCTTCACTTAAACTATACCTTCAGTCAAAAAATGCAACTGTCATTTTTTTCTAGGATATATTGACCTATACAGACAGAACTACATTCATTAAAGATTCCATTACTCCATCCAGGCTTCTTTTACAATTCCAGAGAGAAAAATGGGATTATTTTGCAATAACAGCTGTAGGACAACAGATGAGAGACACTTAATTTCATACCTTTATTTTCTTTCTACTTCTTAGCTTGTTTGGATTTTTTGTCCCCCCACTTCCATCCCCAAGACTGATTTTTCATCTTGTACTAATAAGTTGTAAAGATGCATGTTGTTTTGCTGCTCAAGACCACTCAGTTCATACCTTATACTCTCGGTGCTCACTGTTATTACTCCTTTAGAATTAGTTAGGTACTTCTCTGATGTGCAGGGTATCAGGTTACTATGATTTTTAATGTGGTCTGACATTTTGAGACTAAAAGTAAAATGAAAGGTTGTCAAATTGGCTTAGGTTTTTTGGTTTATATACTGCTTTTCCCAATAGAATAAAATTGCTCTGCTTTTTTCAAGGTTGTTGTAACATCTGAACTGAGCAGTTTGTACTATAGAAAACAATTCTAAGTAAGACTTGCCCTATTTTTTCAAATATTGGAACTACTACTGATAGATTGTGTGAAAAGAAGGAAATTCACTGTGAATAGCTGAAAACAAAAGCCTAGGATAGAATACCTGTGCTGATTTTTTTTTTTCCTTCCACTAACAGTGTAATACCAGTTTATTTGAAAAATTTTGTTTCCATATAGTAAAAAAAATAAATACAAGCTTAGGTTAGGAGAATGGTGCAAGTAGATGTTATATAGAGCTTAATTGCTTCTCTGGTCTTGATAAATATGTTGATTTGGGTTTCTCTTTAAAAAATCCTAATTTCAAAAATCATAATTATATATGTATAATTCATAGTAGATTTGTATTCTAATTGTGATGTTTAACTTCACAGGAGAGGAAGTAGAGAATGAAACAACTGAGCCTTCACATACTGAACATGTTGACTTATGATCTGCGTTCAGAACCAAAAGACATTCCTATCTCAAGTTTTAAATTATTGGACTAAGCCTCTGCTAGCTGACATACTGTGGAAGTCGTATGAAATATGCAGGTTGCCATTAAGACTTTTTTTTTTTTTAAATGGTGACAACCTGCTGTTTAAGCTGCATTTCTTTATTCTTAAATTCCACTTTTTATATAATTCTTCAAGAACAACACTCTAGATGGGTTAGTATAAAGTTTGAGTGAACGTAACATTGTACCCAGCAGCTGTAAACAACTTGCAGGCTTCTCATTGTAGTGCCTACTGAAAACTATTATCTTCTGGAAGAATTTAGTTGCACTTCATAATTCAAGGAAAATTTAGACTGAAGTCTGTTGTTTCTAATCATGAGAAATATTTCTGTAACTGAAATACAGCTTTTGGAAATGGTCAAAGGGAATCTCCTGGGGGGTGGAAGGGCTGTTCCCTTAAACAAAATAGAATGCCTAATATTGCATTCAATAAAAGTTTATTTTGTTGGAATGTGCCTTAAAATTTTTAAGATGTTAATACCTTGATGTGTTGTCATACCTATTTTTCTTTTAAGTCAATGAAAAAGAAATACAAAACCACAAAAGCAACCCAAACAACCCTCAAAAAATCCAAAACCCTAGAACCTTGTAAACTGTATTTCAGTTCAGCACTGAATTCTGGCACTCAGTTGTGTTGGAATACATATGAAAAAAAACCCAACAATATCCCCTCTCTCACACACACTTCCCTCTAAGGGAAGAATTATGTCAAACTTAACTTTTCAAAGGCAGGTTGACAGGTCTTACTGACAGGTACTTGCATTAAATATGTAAACTAGTTTATAAAGTGATGAAAAGTAGGTTTGGCTAACACATGCCTGCAGTGGCTCATAGTTATTATGTGAATACTCTCTAGAATTGATGAATACAGGACTTTCACTACAGCCTACTGCTGTGTGCAATAGCCTTCTGTCTACTGCAGAGCAAGCATACTACAGTCAATTTTTCATCTTGTCTCTCATGCCATTTCAGAGGGAAAGCTTATAAGCACAGCATAGACACCGCTTCCTATGTATTGTCTGTAAGCTTAAAGGCGAGTATAAGAGCTAAAATGGATATATCCTGTAGGACTGTCACAGCTGTAAATAAAGCAGGGACTGTCCAGCTACAGTCTCTGGTGGAAGTCAGTAAAGCTTAGAATACATTGTGGTGGTGGATACAGGGAGTATAACGAGGGGTTGTAGAATACAGCTAAGAAGAATACAGTTTAGGCTTGACTATGAGAACTTATAAACAGTACCCTGAGGTAAGGGGACATAAAAAGGCTATGAACCATAAAAATCAGACATCTTCTGTATGCTTCTGAAGACTTTTGTTCAAACTAAGTCACAGCTCAGTTTGTGAACAGTGCATGTAAGGTTTGTATGTGCAATGGAAACCTAGGTGGATATTGTACAAAACCTGATTCTGTTGGATTCTTATATTAAAAACTGCCTAAGGTGATCTTGTGCATGATAGTTTAAATCCTAGTGGTATTAAGGTATCTGTAACAGTTTTATTTAAGTCAGTTTTCTTTAGCTGATATATCTAGATATTTTTTAACTTGGCAGTTGGAGAATGAAATCTTCAGTGCTTTCTCAGCTGTAATTGTTAGAGATGGGCCTATGTGCCACAAAATCTTGCAAGTTGGAGGGTAGGCATTGTATTTAATGAGTACTAAATTAAAAGGAGGAAAAAGTAGACAGTTTGGGAAGCACATGGAATACAACCCAAGGATCTTTAGGGTTTTTTAGCATAGGTGTAGCCGGTTACAGTAGTATTAGCCCCCAAGGATCCTGCAGGAGTGTCACTTGTCTTTGTTACTCGCTCGCTCACATTTAACTCCCAGGTGTTGCAGGTTGTGGTAAGAACGCTCGTTAATCATAACAGGAAATGTTGGTTCTGTTTAGAAACTACCATCAACTCATACTCAAGGGAATTGTCTGTCCAGTACAAACCCTTTTATTAATGTTCCAAGCCTGAAATAATGCTTCCCTGTGAAGAACTTGCTACTCTAAACTCCTTTCAGCTTACTTGGGAGTCTGGGGGATACCTAATGACGTTCTTAACTACATGGTGGAAGCATTTGCTTCCTACCTGCGAAAGCTTTGGACAGAAAGCCTTAACTGAATTGCTCAGCTCTGAGATGAACTGGTAAAAACCAAGAACTTCAAGAATTTGTTTTTCTGTGGTGATAGAGAGGAGAAACTCTTCCTAGCCTGACCTGCAGAAGTAATGAGAGTAGTCTGGTACAACCAGACTTTTTTTCAGTTCTGGAGAAAAAATGTTTCAGCTTTCCATTATCAGAGTACAAACATCAGTGTATTGTTCCCTACAAAACATACAGATGGGGTACTTGGGTATTAGGAGTCACTAATACTCTTATTTTCCTCAGTTCTCCCATTCTCCTGACCACCAGTCATAAGCATCTGATGCTCTGCATTAAATTACTGTGGGGTCCAGAAAGGTGAATTCAAATATTTAGAGCTTTCATTGAAGGAATATTGGCTGCTGCTTTATGCCCTCTTGATGCTGAGTTTTTAAAGTTAGTTCCCTTGTTTTATTCTGTATTCTCCTTTTACTACTTCAGACTGTAATTAATGCTCCATTTTAGAAGTTGAAACTAAAAATTGTTTTGACTGAACTTAATCTTTTTTGCCCCTCTGCCTTGAATACAGTGGGGATTGGACTCTGAGTTGTCTTGGGTTTTGCCTTATATAATCAGAATGGAGGGGTGGAAGAGCAGGATTTAAACTGGTTAGCAGAACTGGCAATGAAGGTCAAGTGCTTTTTGTTAACCAAGCCACTCCAGGCTATAAATGCTTTCTACTGTATATGTTAATAGTTTAGTGCTAAAGGAAAATGAGCTGTTTCCATTAAATTTTTCATTGCATTGTAAGGACATCTGGTTATGTGGTACAATACTTTGTACTTAGGGTTGTCTGGAATTACAGGTCTCATGTCCAACTATACAAATGTGTTGGTAAATACTCCAGAAGTGATCTGAAATATCCAACAAACAAGATTTGTGCCTTAGTGAAATGTTGGTTAGGTACTTCTGTCATAAGTAACAAGGTGAACTTCTAGACCCATACCTATGATTTATTGTGTAAACTTCATACTGTGGTATCAAATTGAAAGTGGCATCCCTTTTCCTAGACTGTTTTGCTACTACTTTGTGGTTTCTTGACCTAAGTGTTTTTTGCAATGGGAAATAGTACTGAATAGTGTATCTAGGCACTTAAAAGGACAAGATTCTCTTGTATGTGATAGCTGGACTCGACAGAAGGTCCAGAAGCACTTTCCAGGAGCAAGCAAATGTAGAGACCTGCATGTTTCATTTAAGGCTCTAAACAAGACCAGGAAAGCAGTATCAAGTATGCAGCATCTATACCACAATCCTCCTGCAGTGGCTAAACTTAGAAATCAAAGTATGTGCTGAATTGTTTTCTGCTGAACATTGGTACATAATACTGAATTTTTTCTTTGATGTGCATTCCCAACATGTCTGTAATAGACACTGAGCTCTCTTCAAAGTGTAACACCATCCATTCCTAAATAGGGTAAATGAAGTCTCTCTTGCACTTCTGCAGAATACCTTGATGACCTAGGTAATTTAGGAAGTCAGCGATCACCTGAAAGGGTTCAAATCACAATCTTCTTTCTCAGGAAAGGTGCCAAAGTCCATAAGTTATAGACAAGATCAGGACACGGGTGACTGTAAAATATCTGGGATATACTGTACAAACACACAACTTTTTCCTTTTATGGATGGTGAGGACTGATCATACATCATCCTAATATGTATGGGAGAAGTACTTTTCAGTCAGGCAGTTGACAGTTCAAAAGTCAAATATCTGTAAGTTGAAAAAACACCCGAGAATTGTGAAAATCACCAAATCACATTTTTAGCATAAAGCTCTCGATGTATGCGACACTATGTGCATAGGTTGAGACAATTCTCCCTGAACAACAGGGTGCACCCTGCCCTTCAGGTTTCTTTCAGACCATTCTTAATACCACACAAAGTGAGGCACACAAATAATTCAAGTTTGCCTTAACAAGTGACTAACTGAAAAAAATGTGTTGAGAGAAAAATAAACAACGAAAGAAAACCCCCAGCAACAAAATAAAAGCTTTAAAGACCCAAAGAGGTCCTGGATCATGTGTAGCACGAATATAAATGACAGTTGTCCATAATGGTCCTAGCTGACCTCCTGATACCCCTGCCTTCCCTCTGTCTCAGACTGCTATGGATTGTTTCCTAAAACTATATTTTATCTGTTCTGAAAGGAATCTTCTGAGGTTATTCAAAGCAACTGCCTGTGCTTTTTTTTTTTAATTCCTTTGATCAAAATGGAATTTTTCTCATCCCTTTCAGCAACTTCACACCTTGTCTAATTTCATGGTTTTATTTGCTGCTGCTATGCCTACAGCAGCCCTTAATACTCTTCAAATTGCTTGCTGGTTCTTCTCCAAGAGGGCTTTGGCTTTCTTGATTCCATTCCTTTGTGCTAAGACAGTGGCTCTGTATTCCTTCCAGGTCACTTGCCACTGTTTCCACCTTGTGTGTTTCTTTTTTTGACTTTAGTCAGGAGCTTGTTGTTCGTTCTTGTCAGCTTCCTGCCATCTTTGCTTGATTTCCCACACATCAGGGTTGGAGAAGGCGATCACTGAAAATCAGCCAACTGCCTTGGACCCTTTTGTCTAGGACTGTCTGCCTTAGCTTTGCTCCCATGCTGATCCCTGAACTGCCCAGGTCTACTCTTGTGACATAAAGGGTTATGATCCTGCTACTGCTTTGAAGGCAAAATAGTATTTGGTTACACTTCTTGATCTGCTGCTGAGGTAAAAATATTGTCTCTCTACTTAATGGTGCTTTTTTGTTGAATCCAACCCTTCTTACTCGGCTTTGGTCAGTGGGGCAACTTTAGGCTCTTAGGGACTAAGGGTCGTCTTTTTGATCTGCTTTTGTTAGAGATGTGCCCTAATCCTCACATGTCCCCCCCAGGTTGCATCACAGCATTTGATATGTAGGATTCACATCTAGCACTGCATCCACTAGTGCAGAAACTACATGAGCAGTAGCTAGAAAGTTGTGCAGCTAGAAGAACGTGTTTCTGTTGCTGAATTCTGTGTTAACAGCACACAGTAAATCCAAGAGGGAAGAAAAAAAAAAACCAGTTGGATCTTTAAACATATATTGGGGCTGCTATGTCAGTATTCTTAAGCATATTTGAGAAATTATGGATACTTTGGTGGTGGTGCTTCATGTTTTGCAAATTGTCATGTCCATAATTTTGGTTGATTATGTATACAGTAAATTCATAAATCTTTCTGTATTTTTGAGGGGGTTTTGGTAGATACTGTACTTGGACTAAGCAAATTTATCTTCCTTGAGGAAAAAAGCAAAAGCTCCTTAAATAAGGTCGGTTCTGGTTCACAGTGATTTTTTTCAGTGGCTTCTAGGAATTTGGTCCAGATCCTGTTATTCTTGCCCATTCTGTGTACCTGTAAGAAGTTCTTTCTAATTAAAAACGAAACAAACGTTGATTTTCTTTAGTATTTCTTAGTTAAAAAAAAATCTGGGTTTTTTTGTTTTTTAATGAAGTGGAGGAAGAAGGAATACACACTTTAAGAAATAAGGTGTCCTTCTTATTCAGGTTTTTTATTTTGTTTTTGTTTTTTCTTCGTAGATAAAAATAGCTGCCCAAAAAAGGGATATGTGAATAAATTAGTATTCTAACAAGCAAGACCTAGTGGGTCATCTTATTCTTCCCTGCCAATGTGGAATTATTCTCTCTGTGCCATTTGGATATGCACTATCTAATTACAAAATTGCTGAGGTAATGTATTTTCCATCATTCCACATTATTTTATCTATCAGAATATATTATCATTTGATAGTAATTCTTTTTAATAACTAGGACAATAAACAAGAACTCTCTTACGTGCAGCTCATTACGCTTCATTTCTTTGAGGTCATGCACAAAAGATAGTCCTGTATAAGATCTTTGCTTTGCAAAAGGTGGAAGAGGAACATGTTCAGGGAACTGAGACTCATCTTTGACCTTTAGCATAAAAAATGCTAGAAAAAGCAGCTTTTTAGTTGGCTTCCAAATTTTTTGGTTTCTGGAATAAGCAGTGTCACATTTTCAAGCACTGAAGCGAAGAAGACCAGAAAATACCATTTAGAAAAGCATAACAACAGCTGACATTTTTGTACGAAATATAGTTACCTGAAGAAAATGACTAACCATAGCTCTTGGCAGCAGTGAAACACAGTTTCACTACTAAGATAAATCAACTTGCTCTTGGGAAATTCAGAATTTTTTCTGTGTGAGTGTATCCCCTCAGTGATTTTATAACTTTCTAAGAAAGTTGTTTTCATTTATTTATCAAGTAACAGCAAGGCAGCTCAGCATGGGCAGAGAGAAAGATCACACATCACTGGGAGTGGAAAAGAGGGAACACAAAGTCACCAGGTGTATGGAGCAGCCTGGTGTGGTGGCAGTCCTCAGTGGCAATCTCTTGGAGCTCTTCAGTAATTTTGTCCAAGAGCTTGGACTGAAGCAACAGCTTCTTAGTATTAGGTTAGGAAATAAAGAATTGTCTCTGCTCCATTTTTACGTTTACTCATCTGTACATCAAAATGGTTATGTTTCTAATGAAACACTTTCATAGGTAGGTATATATAGACCTATGTGCCATAGAAAAACACCTTCCAATTTAAGTACTTCATAACTTCTTAATTTTTTTTTCACTATGCATCATAATGTATGCAGTGATGAAAATAAATTTTTCCTACCTGATGTCAACTTTTGCAACAAGAAATTTTGTTGCAGTGTGAGCTGTAGAAGCTGGATAAACTCTTCCCATTTGCTTGCAAGGGAAAAAAGATGAGTCATTAAGACACAAGCTGTTGTGTCTTTTAGGACATAATTCTGTTATCAATTCATTGCACACTGTTCATGTTCATAACAAACAGAGTGTCCCTAGAATAAGTTTTATTTTAGGCTAAAGCTCTTCGCCCAGATGGTGTTTGACCGGGTATTTTGACAAGACAGTCATTCTAATGGGACAGCTCTGGAATTCCAGTTGTTTGGGAAAGAGAGCTCTGTGGCCTGTGGTGCAATGTTGCTTCAGGCCTTCCCTTTGTAGGTGATAAATGCTGCAGCACAGCTGTTTGCCCCATGCAGAGATGCACAGCTGTGCTACTCAGGAAAAGGAGTTTGTCTCTGCCATGCTGTTTCAGTATATTTCAGATTTTCACAGATAGCTGCAGATTTTCACAACTTCAGTGTTAAGCCAGCAGAGGGTACTCTTAAGCTTCCAAGAATAAGTTACATTGGATGCCTCAGGAGGTTACTGCCTCAGAGTTACTGTACTGAGGGGAGAGGCTGGAAATGTGAACTCTTAATTATATGGGCCTCATTGCACTTTGGTAAAAGCGTTGAATAGGCCACATAGTTTATGAGTAAACCTACACTGCTAATTTTCCAAAAGCACAAACCAAGATCTCGTCAGTATAGTATAATCTTAAAAATGGGGAAATTCAGGTTTGGAGGGACTCCAGGTTGATTCTTATGCAGCCAAGTGGTGATGCAGGGTTGCTGTGAGAGCTGAGTGGTTGCCTTACCCACTCTTGAAAACCAATAAGGATGCAAACTGCACGGCCTCTTTTGGCAGCTGTCCTCACAGGCAAAATGTTCATCTGTGTATTCAGGCTGAACCCACCTTGTTCCAACTTACACCTGCTGTTTCTTGGCATCTTGCCGTGCACTGCTGTGGATCCTTGATCTAGTGGCCCTGCTTTTTCTAATGCATCCCAGAAGGCTGCTGGCCCTCTCTCCTGCCAGGGCACTGCTGGCTCACATTCATCTCACTGCCCACTGGACCCCCAGGGCTTTTTTACACGGAGTTGCTCTCCAGCTCTCAGTCCCCAGACAGTGTCACCGCAAGGGGATCTTCCTTCCAAAGGGCAGCAATTTGGGTTTCTCCTTTTTGAGTTTTATAAGGCACTGTCAGTCCATTCCTCCATTTTGGCTAGATCCCATTTTTCTATGAATTCTTATACTTACGCTCCATTTTCATTTAAATCAAGAGTTCTGCTGCCTTTAATAGAATAAATTCACTAGAATCATGTACAAATTTTAGAAGTTTGTAGGCTTGTGGATTGCAGATTTGTACACAATGTTACTACAAATTAAACTACAAAATTGGATCATGGATTTCCAGCCTGTTAAGCAAATAACAGAGGAACAGAGTTTCATCTTTTCTTTGAAAAATAATACTTCAAGAAGAAAAATAGTCTTTCTTATATAGCTTGCATATCTCTCGTGTGATATGATAGTCAAAGTACAAGGCACAAATGCACATTTAACTGTACTTGACAGAGTGATGAAAATCTTACTGTAACTATGACTTTTAAAGGCTCATAATCCATCTCTAAAAACCAAATACATTTATGTCATTACTCATGTGTACAAACAGAGATTATTTAAAGCACAGCTGTTGCTCCCTCACTGTTCTTCAGTCTTCCCCTCTGCCAGTCAGCTATATCACCAGTTGCTCCTTCTGTCTACAGCTGTATGTTTTCTGCAGATCAAAAGCATAGCAGTGAGGTGGCAAGAAACACCTGGGACCTTTTCAGAATTCTTGCTGATGCATCTGGAGCTCCCAGGATTGTCAGAGCACTGAGACTAATGGAACCACATTTATGACCAATTTGCAACCTGGCACCACATGAGCCAGATGAGTTGATGAAAGCTGGTGACTCATTAGGGGCAGTATAGCAGTGTTTTGTACAGGACCCTTGACTTGACACTATGGTCAATTAAATTCTACCTATTTCTTCCCAAAACCTTGTGGAAATGTACTGGGTCAGCAAAAATATGGTTTTGTGAAGGTCACAGTCTAGCATACTTCACCTTTCATTTCATTTTTTATGGTTTCATAGTTGGAAAAAGTGAGAGATGAGAAAGGAGGGAATTAGGTGCTGTGATATTTATAGACCAGACAGTTACCATTCTTGTTACCTGAAGAAAGGTCAGGTTAGTCTTCTGCTACTTGTTTCATTTTAAGGTTATGAATAATCTCACTCTGTAACTGATGCAAGTAAATTTTAATGGGAAAGCATTCAGTATCAGCCTGGAGGGTTCACAGTGCTGCAGGGAGAGAGGTGTGCATATGGCTGAAATGTTTCCATCTAAGGCAAGGGTCAACAGCATACAGTGCCACAAGTAGGGGAGAGGTCATCCTTTCAGATGCAGTATTTTCTAGCTGCCACTGAGCTCCTTCAAGTGTACTAAGCCTCTAGTTGGGAAAAAAAATTAGTCTGGCACACAGCACTTGAAAAGATGCTGACCCCTGTTCTACATCTCACACTTCACGGGAAACATCCATGGTTGTTGAATTTAGCTATATCAGAGCATGTGTTTCAAATCCTGTGAACTTATGTGTCCGTTAACAGCAATTTAAAAACCTGCCAGCTTTCATAGAATTCTATAAACAAGAATATGTAGTACTTCTGAAGAGTTATCTGCTATTACTCTGAAAATAGTCTGATGTTTACCAGAGAAGGCATCACCAGTGGAGGTACACGCTCCATATTGGCTTGCATTCTGTATTGTAATAATATTTGGACTTCCCTCGATGTGAAGTAAGAGCACAGTGTTTACATGAGCTAGACGCACAGTACTGGAAAGAAGCAGCTATATGAGTTAATGTTGTTTGAATAGCAGTTGAATAAACTTCCATGGGAAATATGTTTATTTCTGAACTTAAAAATGGTTCCAGGAAATACTCATGCTGTGACAAAAAGTTTCACTCTTCTTTGGAACAGTCAAGGATTTTATCACAGGATCGTGGACTTCTGAGTTTGCCCGTAAAAGAATGAATAGGCAACACTTTTTGAGTCCTTGTATTTACACATATAAAGAAGAAGAAAAAAAGCATCATAATTCTGCAAACTAAGAGTGACAACTGTATTTAAGGTTCCAGGAAAGCCTTAAAACCCTTAAAATTCCTAGTAGCAGGTTGAAGGAAGAGATGATGGGTGTTCGTTAAAATAAGAAGTTGTGGGAAACTGTCACTGGTGAGTTTTGTCATTGCTAATATCACTTCTTTTAATCCTGCTCTTCTCTATGAATAAGCAGCAAGCAGAAGATTTTTAGCAAAGCATCCAAACCAAGTGAGCTTCGGCAATTCTCTTTTTTTAAAACCCAATAGGACTACAGGAAAAACAGATGTGATGACATGTAGAGCAAAACATAGAAGCTTCTGAAAACCAGAATAGTCCAGATTATATGGTGAAGGTGATGCCAATGAAATGGAATGAGCAGGCCCTTGCCACAAAAGTCATTCCAGTAGCACACTGACATTTTACTTCAGTTCTTCCACAGGAAGAGCTGTGGAACATGTCTCCAAAGTTTTTGACTTACACCTGTCAGCAAGGACAGATGACCGATGAATTGAGATGTGTGTAATGGCAGCACACCGAGGTTGTCAGTTGTATCCTGCAAGATTTCAACAAAGATTGCTCTGAGTTTGTCCAGGGCCACCTTTGAAGTACCTTTTTTAAAGCGTAGGACATTCAGATAACATGTCTGTAAACAAATCCATGGTGGAGTGCAGGCAGGGATGAGATTCCTGAGTTCTGGATCTAGCCTTCCTGTGAATTATTTGTGTGATTTTTGGATTGTTTGCTTCATTGAGTTTTATCCTTTTGGCAGGCCTGTACTTGATAAACTGGCCTGGACAGTGTTATCCCAGTGTGAGGTAGGAAAGAACATCTCTTAATACAGTGAGTGGAATGACTCTAGTGCCTCTCATTGAAGGCCAGAATCAGGAATGAAAAGTATTGTCCTTAATGAGGAAATTTAGTGAGCTAAGTGGCCACGCACAGGCATTGTTATTCAAGGCATCCATATGGTTACCTGACTTGCTCTGGAGAACCTGACAGGCCTGTGGCATCCTGGGCTTTGGATTAATTCAGTGGTATCTGGTGCAAACCAAACATCTTTAGTGAACACAGGAATCGTGGTGATTTTGTGCTTTCTAGTGCTGCTGTGAAATTTATATCACTGCAGAAGCAGGAGAACCACTCGCAAACCCCAATGTGAAGTGTCCAAAATGATGAAATAACTCCAGGCTTTGGACTGTGGAGCACAATACATATCAGTTCAAACAAATCCGAGAATTAATGTAAACTTTTTAAGGATAGGCAGCTGCAATTTTGGCGAGAACTGAAGGAAAATAACAGGCAGGGAGAAAAAGTTGCTTTTGACAAACAAGGTTTGGTTGTATGGTCATAATTGGAATTTACACAGTGTCTTGTTCAGAGAATCAGTGTTGCTCTATGCCCACAGCAAGAACAAAATAGATGGACAGAGAAAATTATAAAATGCAACATGATGAATGCATATTGTCTCAATCTCTTTCTTTCCAAATGGAAATTTCTGAATTTTTCCCTTTATTTTGCCTAAAAGGTAACAATTCTAAGAAAAACAAAGCTGTTTAGGGGATGGCATTAACAGCAGGACAAAATGTTCTTTCTTCTTCACAGAGCCAACTTATGAGCACCTGTTAAGAAATGCTAAACTTCATAAAAGTTTAACCTCTTATTCTTACATAACTAGTGATGTATCTTGTGGTGACAAGTGATGAATGATTTTCTAGAATACTTGTTTCTACTAGCAGGAGCCACAGCGTATTTTCCCACATAAAAGCTCTTAGATACAGTGACTAGTGTTTAAAGTAGAAACTGATTTTCAGAATTTATATTGTAGTGGAAATCAATGAAACCAGACAAATGAAATTATTATTCTTTTTCAGCTGCAAACACAGCTTAAGTTAGTATACTTAGATGGTCGAGAAGGCCATCAGCTTCAAAGTTAAGGACAAACATTTACCTAATTAGTAAAGTTGTGCACGAAGGCAGGGAGAAGTTGAAGAATGCTTTCCAACACCAGATAGATTTTGGAGATGGCAGGTGACACTGATTAAGTGATGCTGAGGATCATTTTTTCTGGCTAACTTCTTGGCTTTCTCTGCCCCTCCCTTCCCCACCTGCTGCATTCCTCCCCACTCCCTTCTTGCTTTTATCTGCAGCCAGTCTCCTTCCTCAGACCACAGCTGTCCAAAGCCCTTTGCTTGCTGCTTACTTTTTTTCCCACACTTGATGTTGTTTTACTTCACTTCTGTTGGTGTTTAAAGAGAGATATTGGATGCTTTCCCTTGCCAGTAAATCTGTGGTGATCCACAGTGATTCAACACCACTGAAGGGATGGAACTAGTCAGCCAACCCTGCCACTTGGGGATATCACTGTAAGTCAGGTGTTACCATTGCTGTGAGTCAGTGGGAGACTTGCCCACAGTTTTTAACTGGACCATATCTGAGACCTTACAGCACTGAAAATGAATGGGTAAAACCAGAAACCTTTCTGCCAATGTTTTAAAGAGGTCTTTTGCAAGGAGAATACCCTAGTCACTGGGACTCGCCTGTATTGGAGTGAATAAGCTTTCAGAAAGGAACAAAAGTTCAAAAGAGAAGAAAGAGAAATGGATTTTGTCTGAATACTTGAATTAGAGAATTAGACAATAGCATAAGAGCTAAAACTTTATTTATTCTGGCTCTCTCACAAAGAGAAATCTCAAATTCCAAAGATACACAAGAGTAGAGGCTAAACAGAGGGATAAATTGAATAGCAGATGGGTTTGTTTGCCCATATGTAAGAAAAAGCAAAATACCTTTATAAGCCAGTCCCTCACGTGGGAAGTTCTTGCAAATAAGGACTGAATGTGAGCGGAGCAGTAATTTGGGTGACGCTGGTAGCTGCATCTCTGGGCGTGCTGGTGCCAAATTCCTCTTAAAAATTCTCCTCCCAAAACACTCGGCTGGGGTGGCTGAAAATCTCTTGGTACGGTGCCAGTCCACAGTAGGTGCTTCACATAGATACTACAGGTTGTTTATTATGATTGCAGATTTCTCTGCAAGAGTTAAGCAGTACTGAGTGGGGCTGGCAATGTGTTTATATACCTGTACCAAAGCCTGGTTGTCTGCTGAGTAAAACTGCAAATAGAAATATTTATGAAACAGTTGCCCAAGTAAAACATAGATAATATTTTTGAACACAAAAGCTATTACCCCTCAGTAAAAAAAAATGCTGCTACCTTGATGATGATTCTTGTTTTGGATGTGTCAGGAGACTTAATGCAAAGTCAGACTATTATATCCCCAGTGAAGCTGAGAAAATGGTATCACTCAGCAAACAAAGTCAGTCCCTCCTGGTTTAGAAATTAATAGTCTTTTGTCCTGCAGGGAGTCTTAATTTGGCTTGAATTAGCAGAAATGTCATTGTAATCAGTATGCAATGATGGAAATCAAGTCTGGCTGTGAAGTACTACACCACTTTGAATGCAGGTTATCACAGAATAAGGGTACAAATGAGGCATGGATGCAAAAGCGCTAAGACTTCAGAATCAACATACAGTTTTCAAGGCAGATGTGCATTGCAGTTTCACCAAGGAAAAGATCAGAAAAATGTGTCCTTTTTTAATTGGAAGAAGTTCTTCTGACACTCTGAACACCCCTCAGGCAACTGAGAGACATTTTACAACACCTGTTTTATCACGTTGATAAAAATTTATGCTTGCAGAAGTTTCATGGTACATAGCAATGATAATTAATCCCAAATCCCATCAGTTGTATAGTAGTTTTCAGTGTTATTCTATGTTATTAATAAATAACATGCCATTTCTCCAGGGTGAAGCTTCTCATGCAAGGAGTATATTTTCAATGTAAGATTTTATTTTTATGCTGGTTGAACATGTCTACCAATTCAGTAAACTGTATTATTAGTTTTCCATTATTTTTAATGAAATAATTTTCTATTCAATTATCAATGGAAATAATTATCTGTGAGAGTCTGCTTTCTGGACCAATTTTGTAGTTTCTCCAAAACCAACAAAAAATGTAATTACAATAGGATACTTTATGATAAGATATTAAATGCCTTAAGTACCTGTCAGGATCAGACCTGTATGTTTCAATAAAATTATTTGGTATTTTTGATAACATCTGCTTAATATCTTCCAAGTCTTCTAAAAAAAGCATGAATTTTCTTTGTCCAGCTTTGTGTATACATAATTTGGGGTGTCCAGCAGTGATGGCTTTTAGGGCTACTTAGGGATTATCTGTTTCCCTATCACATCTCTCCAAAAAGACTTTACAAGTGTTGTTGTCATATCTAGTTTACAGTATCTTGGGTGCACTGTGTGATAAGCTGCCCATGTGGAGCTAGCCATACTGCCAGGGCTGTTTAAAAGGGTCAAGATATTCTCAGGGACTCCTCAGTGGAGATGTGTTGACTCTGGATCAGCACTCATGTCTGGCATTGACCCATCTGCACACTGGTCTCCCTTCAGAGCAGCAGCACAGGGACCTCAAGTCAACTTCGTCTGTGCACAGCAGCTGAGTTTGAGAAATCTTCACCTGGGTGTTTATGGATCTCATTCAAAACCAAAACCTTTGGGTTCAGAAGCTCTAGGCAGTTCTGTTGTCTGGGTTGCACTTAGTTCAGGATAAGTTGGTGTTGATTTACCCATCAGGGCAGCCAGGGATTCCCTTTGCACAGAAACCACCAAAATGGATTAATGCAGCATAGCAGCAGGAGAAATTTGTTCCTTAATTAGAAACATAACTCTTGGGGGTAGGTCTCACCCTGCTAAGTTGGAAGTAACCTATTTGCTGTTATAAACTCCGGTAGGAGCCACTTTGACCTCTGGTTGGGCTAAAGGTGATGGGAGAAGTACAACACTGTTCTCCATATGCTCCCCACTGTGGAAATTCTGCCCACTCCTTACTCATGGCAAGCCAAACGTTTCCTCATGAGGCCCCTGATGAGTCAGCCAAACCCCATAAATGGCCCCTACCCACACAAGCATCTTAGTCAGAAATAGACCTCTGTATTACAGAGCTGTTTCATAGGGTAGCTTTAGGAATGGTTTAAGCAATAAAAACTACCTGTGAAGTGTTAGAGACTCATTGCTTATACCAGATCAGATCAGGAAATTACATTCTTCTTAGGATATGCTTCTCTCCTGAACTTACAACTTGGCAAAGCTGTGGTATGGTATGTCTGCTCATTGAGACAAGAAGTTGCTGAAATTACAGGAGAAAAGGAGAATCTTAGTTCTCTTAGAATTTAGAGTAATTAAACTACACTGGAAAAATGCTGTATTCTTGTTATCCAGTACTTGCTGAGCGTTCATTAAAAAAAAAAAAAAAGACAGAAAAGCATCCAAAACACAATTAGATTTTTGCAGAATACAGCAATTCATCAAATGTAACCCACAAAAGTAACTGAAACCACCTGTTTCCACTTTCTCCCTAAGAAAAGGGAGATCCACGTTGTATGAAACACAGAGCAGTGAGTGCAGCAACTCCTGCAGATGACTCTCAGCAAACGAGTCACACAGAACATTTTTATCAGGAAATGGCAAATCCCCCTCTTTTTCACTTTGAATCCAAGCATTTGTGTTCATTATGTTTTGTATAACTTCAGCCTGCTAGATGATAAGCCTCACCTACTGCAACTTGGCATCAGATTATCTGCACTGTAGAATTTTGTTAGGTTTTAGGATTCCTTCCAGGCTTTATATTATTTGGGTTGTGTTTAGTGTGGAATCTAATGATGGAAATGGTCATGGGTTATCACTAAAGAGCTCAAAATACATTTTATTCTCACTCCAGCTGAGGAGGTAATGACCATGACAAAACCTTCACTTTCTTGTGGTCTACTGCTTAGGTATAAACTTAATACTGTTAAATGGTGCTTTACCTTGTGAGTGCCCCATCAGTGCATGTTGATCTCATCTGTGTGCTGACTGGGTAATTAGTGCCTCTGGTCAGCAGGTGATGCATTCGTTCTGTGTTCTCCTCTCTTGCTGACTGATACTGAGGTGTTTTGAAACTTTACTCTCCTCACATTCTTTAAAACCCTATAAAGAAGATTTTCAGGTATTTAATAGGTAGCTGTCATTATTAGTGCTGTCCTTAGCAAGATGATTCAAACACCAGTTTTCATAAATTCCAGGTTCTGATGTTTCACATCACAGTCTTTGCCTTATATACATTAGGTGTCTCTACTAGGGTGCTCCTAAAACTGCAGCTGATTCTTACCCTAATATTTGAAACCACTATGTCTCCAAATATCAAGACCTCATAACTTAGACTGTTTATACTTTGCTATTTTAATTAATTAATAGAATAGAATAAGTAAAAGAAAAACATAAAACCCCTTTTCATTGCAATTGGGCAGATCATTAACTGGCAAAACTTCAGCAAAATTGCTGAAGGATGAGGCCTTCAGATGCTGGAGAAATTACCTCTGAGAAGACTGTATGCTACATACATTATGTATATAAGGGTTTGCTGTACAGTAGCTTCTAATTGATCATTAAAAAAATCATGATTAGCAATTCAGAAATCATTAAAAATTTCACACATTTGCACTTCTTGATCTTTCCTTTTGACATTCTTTGACTGACATTTATGTTGTCAACTTACTCTGAAGCATGCATAGTTACATAAGCATTAATGTTACAAAATCTGCTTTTCATCTCTGCTTAAAAGCCACAGGTATCCCTCCTGCTTCATAACCGTGGCACTGGAGCCTGTTGTACTAGAGGGTGGAATGAGTTTGTGATTTGATTCCCCAGAGCTGGTTTCCCTTCAGTCCTCCCGTAACATTCAGGTGACTCCACAGTGAACATGGCCAGCACAGCTATGCAGGGAGTGTTTGTTTGGTGTCTCTTTGCGGTTCTGGTCAGGTTTCCCTGGGGGGCAAAACAGTTCAGCAACAACAGCAAAATGACATATACTTGAACTAGGAGCACATGGCATCTGTAAAACTTCCATCCTTAATGCTTTGGCAGTGGATCATTTGGGAATTAGGGATGAAAGCAACAGATGTTATACATTCAAGCACCTGGATAAAGAAATGAAACTACATCTATTAAGCAAAATGGTGAAACTTGCATTTGTCTGTGATGTTCCATTCTACTCAGATAAGGTACTGTTTGTTTTTAAATGGAAATATGGCTTGGCATAACATGACAAAACCATAAAGGCCCTTGTGGCCATGTTACATCTGGGTCAGATGTATTTGATGTTCCTACTTTGATCTCCTGTCTAATCAGTGTGTTTTCAGCTTAGATCTGGAATCCACGTCTCTTGTAAACATGAACAATTCCCAGACCTTTTGATCTGCAAAATGACTCATTCTTCCACAACTCTACTCCAGGACAGCAGAGAGAAGTGACTGCTCCCTCTTCCTAGAGGTTTCTTTGGCAGGCTCCCCTGAGACATACAACGCTCTCCCCTAATAAAACTAAAGAGGCTAAACAAGGTCTCCACTGGATCTCTAGGAGCTTGTTCTTTGACATTCTTCCCTTGGCTTTCCTTGGGACTTAAGAAGTTGGACAAAGTTTGCTATGATGGCTGGATTAATTTACTGCATTACCTGGGACTTGTTGGATAAGGAAACTGGGACTGTAAAGTAAGAAAGTGAATAATGGATAATATAGAGGCTGATGAATTCTGAAGGAAGCAAAGAAACTGTGGACAAGGACCATGAAAGTGCAAGATGAGGTTTGACAGAGGGAGAACAGAGACAGCAGAGCTAACAAGGACTTGGTAGCAGGGCTAGGCAAGGACATGAGGGGACTGAGGAGTTTGGAGAAGAAATTAGAAATCTGTACTCCTGGATCAAGACCTGTGGGTGGAGAGGACTGATGGGAGGTGAGTGAGAGTGGAGCCAGGCTTCCTGAATGGGCCAGAGCAGGGGTAACAAAACTCCTTACTGCCCAGCCTCCTACAAGGGAGAGCAGTACTGGCTCTGGGGTAAAATAGGAACAAACTTCAGAGGCAGGGATGTGGAAAAGACAAGACTGATGCCAGCCCAGAGGGACAGGGAGCCCTAGCAAAAATGGGTGAGAAGTGGTGACCACTAAAAACATTCTTCACCATAGGACTACTTTCCTGACCTTCACCATGCATCCCCACTTACCACTTTTTGTGGTACAAACTGGTCTTGTTTCTTTCAGAGCTCATGAAAATCTCTCATTCTCCTCTATAAATTTAAGGGATTAGGTTTTATATTAAACCCCCCCACATTAGTCTAATTAAAAGTGTGAAGGTTAATTTCAAGTGCAAGAGAGATTTTTTTCTTTGGGAACTTACAGCCATTTTGGAAAAATTTTTTCCCGCCTGTCTCTATCCCATTCAAGCTGCAAGTACTAAATAAGATATGAATCTTGCTAAAAATAGGATGAGATTTTATAAGGAAAGACAATGCCAATGCACTTACAGGAGTCTGAATTACAATAATCCTTTTTACTTTGCCCGTGATTTCTATTTCTGTCTGCTGCTTCTATGGTGCTTCTTTTGTATGATATATTCATAATATGGGTAGGAGCTGTGAGCTATTTTTGGTGTGTAATACTACACATGCAAGCAATGGATCACGTTTATGAACTGAGGAGGGTTCTGCAGAAGATGTCTCATTAAGTGCTATTAAAAGTATATAACTCCCAAATAATGTGAAATGCAGCAGCCTTCCAAGACAGCAAGGCACAAAACCCGTTTGTGTTGTAAGCAAACAGAAACAGAAGGCAATGCTGCATTTTTTAAGTGATGGGTGCAGTCCACCTTCTAAACTGCTAATTTTGACACAAGGTCACAAATCTAATACACAGCCACAAATCTAATTTTTTTACTTTGGTTTCCCAGTTAAATTTCTTTATGTTTCTTTTCTTCAACTAGAGGAAAAGCCAATGTTTACGCGTTATTTCTTTTATGTGCATTTACCTGAAAAGCACTTACTGAGCTGTGCCAGAAAGCTGTGACGTGTCATCCTTGAGTGTTTCAGCAGCTGCATATCTGGGACCTGTGGCATCCAGGGGGGTGCTAGAAATCTAGGCTGATGAGTTTCCCTGTCATGACTTTCACATCATGCACAAATCCGTGCTTAAAATATGCCGGGTGGGCCACATCAAGGCACTCCTGCTGCCATTTCCCTTACTGAAGGTCCCACTTGCTCATCAGGTCGTTTTTAGCTTTTGGCTGGAAAACTGCTGGGGCTTACTGAAGGGCCCGGGGAGTTCCCTGGGTGTTTTCCATTGGAAAAATCTACATCCTGTTATTGGGGAGCTTTTCTACTTCGCTTTGCAAAGTGAAAGAAGTCTGGGAATGCAATGTTTATCTGTTCTGAACTTTCTGGCTCATGTCTGTCTATGAACAGCAAGTGCCTAAATAAAAAGGAAAAGCTATCTAGTAGGGCACTGATTTAAAAACCAACACAGAGTGAACAGCACTAAGTGTGTATGTCGATGTAAGTATATGCACGTGTATAAATGTATTAAACACTGCGTGATGGATGCTAAAATACCATCCTTCAGGCCAAAAACATTTCCATTCCTAACTGAAGATTTCTTGCACATGCCTATCTTCACCTATTTCTGCACAGCACACACAGGAGTGTATCTGTCCATATCACTGCGTTACACACCCCTGTGGGGACCCGACCTTTGGTGTTTTCAAGCTGCTGGTGAGGTCTCCAGGGAGTCCTGCAGCCGCTAGAGGGAAGTGCGGCTCTGTGCCAGAGCACCGGGATTTGGGGCTCACGAGCGCGGACTTTTTGTTGCTAATACGTGTTTGTTTAATGTTTCGTTGCCAGGCCTGGTCTGTGTCTGTGGTAAATCCGCAGAGGCAGGAGCAAGTTGTGCTTGGAGCTTTCCCTTTCACCCAGCTGGACAGCGGAGGGCAGGGACGGGGTTTCTGGTGAGGAGCTGCTGTCCTCGCCCCAGCTCCTGGCCTCACAGTGGGAGGGCAAGGGGGTCCCAAAACCTCCTCCAGTCCTCTGGATATTTGATTCTAGATACCTCAAGTGCTCCAGCGGTGTTCACAGGGAAACCGCTAAGAACATGAAAACTGGTCAGGCAAAAGTTTAACCCATGCATATCTCCAACTCTCATTTCCATAATGCCAAGACGAGTATATGCACATTTGGCTGCATAAAGAGCCCATTCAATGAGACTTCTTTAAATGGTAAAGAAATTGCTATTTCGGTTTTTATGGAAAGGAGAAAGCTTAAAATATGCATGCATTATCTAGATATATTTGGAATATAGCATTCCCTCATGCAGTTATGATATTTATTCAAAAACAGTGGATAAAGTAAGCTTGGATTCTGGATAGACTTGAGACACCTGGTTCATGTCCACTGTTGTTTTCATGTCCTGTAAGTTTATTAGAGAGACATGACAGCTTAAAAGAGTAAACCCATGTGGATGAAATCCTTTGCTTCCCTTGGGGCCAAGAGAAGGGCTCTGAGCTCAGAGATACAGTAGTAACAATACTAATACCTTTTTTGTTTCTTTTCAGGGTAAATGCTACCATCTTGCCCTTTTGTGGGATTTTTTATTATGACTGAGTTGAGTGCCATGTTGCTGACACATGGTCCAAAAATGCCAGAAATCTTGTCACCTTCCCAATTTCTCACAGCTTGCTTTACTGCACTTTCTTGGTATATTGTCTTCAATAGCTTCCCAAAGCTCTAAAAATGCCTTGAAAACCATTGGGAATAGTCCAGTTTAAAAATCTGTGGAGTCAGTTAGGAATGTTTCACTGATTTAAGTTAATTTGAGTAAACCTTCCATCCTGCTTTAAAACTTGTAATCTTTTTCTTTTGCTTTTCAAGCATTTGTGAGATGGAGAAGCATGCTGATGGCTTTAATGTATTTAACTGCCTCAGCAGAGTTTACTCTCAAAATCTCAGCTGAGCAGCAAAGCCAAGGGCCAGGGTCCAAGAGCATTCTCACTGCTCTCAGATCATACTGGAGATTTGTTTTTTTGTAAAAATCAACCTGAAGACTTCTTCATCTGATCTCTGGCTGAGTTTGACCTATGTGATGGATGAGGTGTCTCACCATGAAGCTTTCAAAGGGTCTGGCATAACTATGGGAGCTTACAGCTTACGGTGGTACTGGGTTGGAGGTTCCCAGTCAGGAGCTGGCTGATATGTAGGAGCCTCTCAGCTGGGGTAAGGGACCAATAAGCAGGGACTCCCTTTCTCTCTGAATGCATCTCTAATCTGAGTTATATTCAGAGAACCAAAGGTACTGGAGACATTTGCAAGATTATTTAGGAGCTTCTCAGAAGCCAGATGATAGAAGAAAATCATCTGGAAATCCCTTTTCTTAACAAAAAAGAAAAAAAAAAAAAAGGCAGGGATTGCAGGTAAAAAATGCAGCGTCATAATAGCCAGCAGTGTGTTCAGGAAGGGGAAAGTGAGGACAGCCTAGGAGCAGCTCCTATAAAAGCAATAGGAGAGGGAATCCCCTGAGCTCCAATTTATATAAGGAAATCCCAGAACACAGGAAGCCACAGTGAGAAATAGGGCTTTTGGGGCTTTCTGTGGTCACTTAGGGTGACTTGGCGTTTTAAGTACTGATGGTGATTGAGGTGGATCACCCCAGGTAGAAGGGGAACGAAAGCTCCACAGTCCTGCAGACCACATCCTGGCCTCTTGAATCCAGCTGGAAATACTCTTCTTGCACTTCCAGGGAGTCCCAGATATTGTCATTTTCTCTTTCCTGACAGTGCTTCAGAGGCATCATCGGATGTCATGGTGGCTTTAAGCTTACACCAACCACACTAGAAAACAACTTCTGAGTAACCAGGATATGGTAGAAAAGTTCCAACCCCTGGCTTTGAACAGGTGAATAAGTGCTTTATAGCCTGTGCTATGCACATCCTACCCCATCCTACTCATATCCACGCTAAGCAACATGCACCATTTCCCTTTTTTCACTTATTTATCTTTGTGCCTTTTTATTGGGGTGTTTCTCTGCTGCTTGGTTACATATTCATGTTGAACTGTGAATAATTGTCGTGGTTGGTTTCTTGCTTGTTGAATTGATCTCCTTCATTTAAAAAAAATTAAAATGAATATAAGGAAGAACTAAGGTGACTGCAGAGCAGGTTTTTTTCATGTCCTCATTTTCACTTGCTGTTTGATTTTGGTCTGCCATGAAGGGCCAGTTGCCAGTGATTCTATCTGCGCACACACACGTACACGCACAGATACAATGAACTCTTTCATAGTCAGGCTTTACAAGTAAATGGAGGGTGCTTGTGTTCATACAGTTAGTTTGGATTCGTTCACACACGCTTTTGAATGCTGCCTGTAAGCTGCTTCATGACCTCAGATGTCACACAACATCCCTCTTACATCTGATAGTTAAGTACCAAGCTGCTGAAGCATCTCTGTGTGAAGTGGATTTCAGAGTCTTTGCAAAAGAGGTTTTTGCTGAAAAATTCCATAGAAGTATGCTCCAGTAAATATTACCGTTAGTTCAGATAAAAGTATGAAAGGCTTCACTTAATAGTATTGCAGAAGTCATGTAGTAGTGAAAAATGTAGGAGTCCAAGAACTTATTCACAGCAGTTTTTTTAGCAGGTTGAAAGTTAAAAAGTATTTTAAAAAAATTGCACATAAATACTCCTGTATATATATTTTATAGTGAAAGAGCTCAAGAAAGATCAAATTCAACACAAAGTTAATTATTTAGATATAAATGTCAATTTACAAGCAATATTGTAGCCAAATCATACCCCTGTGGAAAGACAGGGCCTCTCTTGCTTACCATGTTTCTCCAAATTACTTTGCATTGAGTTGCAGACATGTATAAGCAACACCTAACTTAACAATTTTCAAGGTACAGTGCAAAACACAATTTTTATAACGAATAATCACAAAGAGCTGGCCTGGGGAGTGAGAAACTACCTAGATATAGGGTTAGCTGAGGACATAATTGCCAGGCATACTGTCATACTAGTAAAATGCGTGTATGGAATAGAATGATTTGAATTTGCATATTTGACACTGTTTATTTTCTCGTTCCCTAAAGCATCAAGGATAGGCATTTCATATCAGCCAAATCTCATAAAACTGGCTCCTGCCTTGCACTGGCATGCTGTAAAACATGTATTTTAAACCCTACCAGCAGTCTCCCTTCTGCTCTGTAAGTACAATGCCAGCTGCCACCGGTCAGCCTGATCTTGCCCGCTCACAGAGCGGTTGCTGAGTAGGAGGAAGGCCAGCAGCTGGGGTAAGCATGTGCCCAGCCCAGAGCCAAGAGAACATTGCTGTGAATTTTTTTAAGTGTAGTGGCTGATCTGACTTAAGCTATCTGGAGACACAGTCATGCAACTTCTATTCATATTGAAGATACATGCAGGGTGTGTATATTTAATGCTCATGAACCTAGGGGCTGTGATCTCATACTCTGCCTGGCCACTTGGGAACAGGAGATCACTGATAGTTAAAATCATAGCGTAATGAGTGTGAGGTGATAAGAAAATGTGGAGGAAACATATATTCATCACATGAACTAATATGATAGGAACAAAGTTCATCTTACACCAGTTGCTCGAAAAAGTTAGCTGTTTAAATCTAAGCTGCCAAAATTCAAGTTTATTTCATTCTAGAATACACTCATGTGCATCTGGATTCAGTTATCTAAATGCAGATCCTGTGTAATTTTAAATGCTTGTGAGACATACCACCTGCTGTTCCAAGAAACGTCAAATATTTTGCAAATTCGGTGTCATATGCAAGCCCCGTGCTACCTCCAAATGGCTTGGAGTACCTAAGTTATCTAAAGAAGCACAAGAACCTACAAGTATTCCTTGAATACTTTAAACAATTTCAACACCAAGGCCTAGTTGTCTTAATCCAAAGCTAAATCCTACTCCTAAAAATTCAGTGACATCCATTCCAAAAAACAGACTTCAGAACTTCAGCTCTGCAAGTGTCCATCACTATGCTTGCACTAATAGCTATCAGTATCACACTGTCTTAGTAATGATGAAGACTTTGGTCAGGAGTTACAGGCTTGAACTAAGATGGAAGAGAGTGGATCTCATTATTCTTTGAAAATATGAAGGAGTTAGATTTTTGCTTCCTTGAACAGCTCAGGAAAAAAAGAACCTCACAACTCTTCAAATTTGGAAAGTAAAAAATACTGGTTTATATATAATGATGAATGGAACAACACTGTATTCTCACACATAATAAGCTGTCATCAGTTAGTGAATCCAATCTGGAAGCTGGAGATGTTACTGGAGTCCTCTCTGGAACCTGTTTTCTTTTCATGCAACATTTCATCCAGCAAGGATGAAAGACCTGCAAGATCTCCTTGAGCCTTAAGCTTCTTTCTGAAATATGGCCATTTGTGATTGATAGCAAAATGAAGGTTGAGATTTTTCCCTGGAATAGGAACATCTGTTGCTACAATCTCGTGGGCCCCATTTGTATACAAAAGCAGTCACCCAGCCTTGCTAGAGCAGACCACTTACCTGGGTGCAGCCAGATCCTAACAAATCTCATTATTGGTTCATTCAACCAGATACACAGATGAAAGAGTATTTCACACTAGTTTTTACCTTATTTGAGAACACTTCATTGTCTGATGTTACCATTTTAATTTATGCCATTTAGTCTATAGTAACTGATGTTATTGCTTATATGGAGTTAAACTTTTAACTAAAAAAGACATGTTTCTAGCTATGATATAATGGGTATGTATTTTTATTTTGCGTGGTGTGTTTAGTAGGTGGCAGTCTGTCTCCTCCTCTCTAAATGTTCCTGATTTATTGTCATGGTAAAACTACACCTCTAATTTTGTAAAATGGAAGAAAAAATGTAATTTCTTCCTTGACAGAACTTGAGGATGAATGAAGCAATTTACTGAAGTGTCTTAAAAAAATATTTCACCTTGGGACAGAAAGATTTAGTCTGTTGCAAAATTCAGGGGTGTTAGCCCCTATATAATTATGCACCTATGTAGACAAAATAATAAAACCCCAGTATTTTCTAAGAAATCACCGGTTGTGGGAGTGTGTTTTGTTTGGTTCAGTCCGGGTCTCCCCTTTGGGTTTCGTGGTATTGTACCATCCCAGTTTATACCCTCCTGGTTTCGTGTTTATAACCCTGCTTTCTCTATTTGTCTCCTCCCAGACCCCTGCCAATCGCTCCGGCACCCCTCCCAAGCTTCTAGAAAATTCTGGCAGGGGCGTCGAGTGATTGGTCTTGGGGGGAGGATCCCCCCCTTCCTTTCCCAAGATAGGTTCCCTTGTGTCCCTCATCCCGCAGACCCGTCCTTCTCCTTCCCTGATTCGATGCCGTTGTCATCCCTCCCCTGTCGCCACCCCCCCATAAAACCCCTGGCAGGCGCGCTCAGGGTTGCTCATTGCTGGACACCCCCGGAGGGCGAGGTCCCGTGTTCGGAGACACAATAAACCTTCCGGATTTCATCCACAATTGAGCCTGCCTCCTTCTTCCACCACCTGCCTCTATTGCCGTGGTCCTGTGGAAGGACCCACGAGCCAGACCTCTGGTCTCCCGGATTCCGGAGGCTGGCCCCCGCAGCCTGCTGCGTCCAGAGCTGACCGGGCAAAGTGGGAACTGCTCCAAAAAGGACGCAGAGGCAACCGGTGGGCTATATGGTTTCTAACAGTGTATCTGAGGAAGCTGTAAATTTCCATTATCCAAATGTCTGCAAGCTTCACAATATTCAATGTTTTTTCTCATACCCTCCATGTTAGGGAGAGAATGCCTCTAAGGAGAGAATGCAAACAGAGAACCAGGAAGGAGTTCAAAGCACTGCTGTACAAAGACCACTGCACTGAACTAGAACATCTGAGCTTGTTTCTGAGTTTGTCCCAGCACACAAGCTGCTGTGGCTCAGCCCTGTGTGCTGTGCTCCTTCGCCCTCCCTGCTGCGGGGGCAGGAAGCACCCAGGAGAGGATACATCTGTCTGACACTGTCAGCTGTGTACCTGCTTAGCCCTGCTCATGCAGGCATCAGTCTCGACTAATTCTGAGCAATGCCAACTGGCCCACACGAACGGCAAGGACTGCAGAACTCATCCCGGTTGCTCGGTGTCCCTGGGTGCCTCCAGGTGGCAGTGCTATGCTCTGCACAGCCACCCTTCCTGCACTTGCAAGGCTGGTCAAAGCTCTGTGGCTTGTGCCTCGAGGCACTGGCTGCCATAGATATTGAAGCTTTCTGGCATCTGTCTTAAATCTAAGCCAATTTTGCAGCAAATTAGACCCGTCTATCACACAACATTGGGTTCAACACAGAAAAAAAAGCAGTATTTTCCAAACCCCAGCTAAAGAAAACAGTACTGCAAGACTACAGATGTTAATCAAAAAACAGGGAGATCTGGTTTAATATTCCTCTCATCCCGATGAGATTCAGATTGTCCTTTCCAGGCTATTGCACTCCTTGGCAGTCTACAGACAAGACTGTGTTGATGGTCATCTACTCTACAGGCAGAATGTGAAACTGATGGGAGCACAGAAAGCAGAAAAGTGTCTAAATCAGCAGGCTACTATTTATAGGTGCATCCTCAGCAAGGAGGAAACTTTGTTTCTGCTTCCTGGTTCCACATTGGTCTGTGTCCTTGATCCAGTGATCTATAATGAGGTAAATTCAACACAATGTGGCAAGGGTTTTATGTTGTATGAGGCAGTCATGGCAAAGTGTGGAGTGGGGTGATGTTAATAGTCACGAGGACTCCTAAGTTGTTTCTCTCAGTCAGAGATCGGTGAGATTGGAGATTGATGCTAAATTATTGCTAATAGTCCCTTCGCACATGGAAGGAAGGCAAGAGAGTTAAGACATAAGAATGGGATGAGATCAATAGGTCAGAACATGAAGGCCGGTGCTGAGAATGCTGGAAGACAGAGATATTGCTGCCAGTGGAGGTGGCACTGGACAAATAAGAAGTTGGAGCCAAGATGGAGCTGTGTCATGCAGGGGGTTTTCAGAGAGAGTGGGCTGTGCCAACATGAGGAACAGCTCAGTGGGGAACCATTTCTTTAGGTGAAAAATGAGAACAGTGACCTTTGCAGATGTCTGAAGAGACACCTAATTTTTCTTTTATCTTTCTCTTTTAGTATATATAGCACTTTACTTGGGATCTGCCTATGTCTCAGGCTGGGCCATATAATGGTAGTGCTTCTGCTTTCCCCCCTCTGTGTTGCGTCACGCAATAAGGGAAGGACCTGTCCATGATGCTGCTATCCCAGCTCTGGAGCCTTCCAGTGGTTTCTTGGCCTCCAGGATCTCACTGCCAAGGCTGTTGCCCCAGCTTCTGTTTGTCTCTGCATCCCACAGACACTCTGAAATCATGCAAGAAGCTTTGTCCCTGAGCTGAGGCAGTGCTGGGGGCAGCAGGGGCAGGTGGGCACCATGCAAGGGGTCTTCAGCTTGCAGAGCTGGGTATGTCACAGGGCTGCATGAAACTGGAATGAATTCTCATCTCCAGATAGAGGGATTTTCCTTGGACCTGTCCACATTTTAGCATATAAAGAAGTCCTTCAAAACAGAATCTCATCTTGGAAAGACTAAGAGGTTTCAGCAATCAAGGCAGGTCATGTTTAAGATTAATTATGTTCCTGCCAAACCACGCTCATGGTGCTAGTCATGTATTCCATGGGATCTATTAAGAAAATGGAGTCAGTGAATCGAATGGCTAGTGTCCTTCTCTGGTAGAAAAACAATCCAAAAACATCCTGCCAAATATTACAAATGAATGGTCTCCTCTTAGTTCCGGGAATAATGCAGGATATGCTGGTGTTTTTCTTTATATGGATAATATTGCTTGCTAAACTAGGAGAATTTAATAAAGGATTTTGGCACTATCTTGAGTTATAGTCAGCTGTCATTTATTATCTGTGATCATAGCAGCATGACAAGTTTTTCTTGGCATTCTAGACACTTTCAGAGGACATTGGAAAGATGTTTAAGTTGGGTGAGAGATACAGTACCAAATGAGAGTAGGACTGTGAAATCTAGGCATTAAAGGCAGGGATGTGTATGATGAGTAGAAGTTCCTATCTCTAAACTGCCAGTGATTGGTTAAACAAAATTTAAGCGAATTTTCTTCTGGCCGATGGGCACCAAAACCTTCCTTTTGGCAGCCACCAAAGCCTGAACGAGCAACGTGATAGTGGGTCATCCTGCCAGCTATTCGAACCATGCTAAATAAAAAAAATGCAAAGCTGAAGTGTAATGAAGCATTAGGACTTGTCATCAGATATCATTTACAGAAAGAATAAACAGAGTAGTTGGTTTAGCAAAGTTACATAAGCAGTATTTTTCCTTACCACCACACTTGAAATTAGTTACAATACCTCTGTTAAAATATGTCAGATCAACTATTTTGAATTGCTGAGTTATAGAATAGACTTGGTTGGTATTTATTGTCTCAGGTGGCCTGCTATGACTGTTTCTTTGTACTACGTTTCTTAAGTAGTCAATTATAAAAAATAATTAAATTTCATGATTTGCAAATAGTTTAATACAAAGAAGCACTACATTTACTTCAGTAATGTTACATCAGTTTTCAACACTTACTAGGAAATTTGATTTCAGTATCTACTTTTATGCCCCCGCTTTAAAAAATGCATCTGTAAAAAATACTGAGGAATTAAATCAAGTGTTCATACCGAATCACCATATGGGTAAGGTTGGAAGGGACCACAGTGAAGTCATATGGTTCAACATCCTTACTCAAGCAGGGTCATCCCAGAGCACATGGCACAGGATTGTGTTCAGATGGTTCTTGAATATCTCCAGTGAGGGAGACTCCAGTGAGCCGTGAGTAACTGAAGCAGTAAGTCAGACATAACAAAGTCAGCATTTAATTTCTGACTCTTGAACTTCAACCTGGCACTACTGAGGCAAGACTAAATTTTGCAGTGGTGGACTCTCAGGAGACCCCTAAGCTAGCTAGCTCTGAGCGATAGCTTTGTCTTCAGCCCCACTAGGTACAGATGTTGACTTGGCCATAGAAGCAGTGAACACTGCTCTGAGCCTGAATGGACCCTGCCTGTAGCCTGGTTTCAGGGCTTCACAGCACAGTGCTGGTGCTCTCTTGCCTGTGAGGATCAGCTACACAACAGCTGTGTGCTGAGTGTCCTGACAGACTGCCAGCACATCCTGGGTGCTCCGCTGGCCTCAGACCTTGCTGCTGCAAGTCTGCACAGCTCCACTTGCCTCTGGGCTGTGGGTCAAAGAATGGACAAGAAAGAGAGATTTGCTGGGCTTTGTTTTGTTGCCAATTCTCTTTGAAGGTTTTATAGACAATGCAGCCTCAGCTTATGGAGAGCAGTGGTGAAGGACACTTCCTGTATGTTGATACTGACCTTCCGGTGTGGTCATTCATTAACACACTAGCTGTTCTCCCCTTCTTTACAATTTGGTTAGTCAGAGACTTTTAAAAATAGATCCTCTTCATAACCACAGTGCATCAGAGAAGAGTCACTACCTTCCTTCTTTCAGCTTTGAATGAATCACAGAGTTAATCTTGGACACCTAGAAAGCTGTATTTCTAAATATCAGGCAGCTATTTAAAACCTGTGATCAGATGTCATTATGTCCTGATGGAGGTTGTATGGCTCTGAAATGTTGAAAAAATGCACTATTTGAAAATAAAAGCAAGATGTAACACACCAGACTGCAAGCATCTGTACTGTGAAGGCTGGATGCAAAGCTTAGAAAAGAATGCAGAGTGGAATTACATGCTGACAGTTCTCAGGCATTTTTATTCAAATGTTTCATTTAGGATGATTTAAGACCTCCATGAGCAATGCCAACAAAATAAATAAATAAATGCAGACAGTATATGAGGATGCCGCTATGGTGGGAGAATGATGAACAAACACCCACACATCACACTCCCTAGGGTCCCAGCTTGTCCACCGCCCTCATGAGACAGGCTCTGTGGATTTCTGAAACGGTATCAAAGCTAGGCACCGACTCCTGATGGTGCACAGATGTGACAGCCCTGAACACTTGCAAGTGTGCCTATGTTCACACATGCAGATGTGCCCATTCCCATGTATCTGTGATTAATCCTGTGGCCTGAGTGGTGAGACACTTAATCTGTATGTGAGACATTCCTTCTGGTCTCTCCTCAGAGTCTGTAAATCCTTAATGCCACTGAAGTAATTAAGAGGACCTTCACACCTAGGAAAAAATATGGAAGATGGGGGTCTAAATATCAAGCACAAACTTGAACGTGCTGTTGCCTTTGGGTGTCCTAGTTGAGTATTACCTTTTGTCTTAAACAAGCCCACCATCCCAGTGATGGGTTGAAACTATCCTGGTTTCATATTATCTCTCCCATTTTTTCCTCTACTGACAGTAATAAGCTATTTAACAAAACCTGCAATATCTCCTATCATCAAAACCAGGCTCTGCCAGAGGAGTCCATGCAGCACTAGCGTAAAGGGAAGGACACAAGCAGATCAATAATCATAAAGGATGGACCTTCCAGGTTTGCATTTCTTGAATGTTTTCTTTCTTACCATTACAATATCCATTAAGTTGGTAATAATGTACACTGCAGCTTCCAGACCAAAGTAGTGTTCTTCTAGATTGCAAGGTCTTGCAGTGCTCATGTATCCTTCTGAAACAGGATACAGGAGAGCAAGTGTGTTATTTGAGCTTATTAATTCACCTGGTCTGACACGAGTTAAAAACTTGAACATTTTCCTTTCTTAGTTAGGAAAAATCCAAACCTAATCTTTGATGTTCTTTGTTATGATCAAACCAAGGTATGACAGGTTACTGTAGATTTTTAGGTTCTGTGCTTTGGCCTCTTCTTATGTGTTCCCTGTGCTCCAAAACTGAAAAGCAGATGTAAAATTATTGGGTCAGAGATCATGTCTCCCATTTAGAGTGTAGTACAGTGGCACCTGTGAGACACACATTACAAAGTGCAACTGTAATAATAATAGTTGACATTCCAGAAACTTAACAGGAGTCAAACAGATTTATTTACAGACATTTCCCTCCTTTTACCATTTTCACTTTTGAAATGTTTGAGTTAATCCCTGACATAATGCAAAAATAATCCTGGGTTGATAAAAGAAACAATTTCTGGATTTGTGAGAAAGTTGTGGAGTAATTTATGAGAAATCTTTTAGAAAAGGCCTCACCATACTTCTGCTCTTTGGCACTGTGAATACAAAAGCTGTTTGTTTTCTCTACAGTAATCAGAGATACATGACTTTCATTTCAGTAATTTTCATGTAATCATTTCAGTTAATATAAGAGAAAAAGACATTTGTCAGTCTCAGTCTCAGTGTGAAAATAGAGAGTTTTTCAATTTGTAAATTCATTTAGATAATCTGGGACTCACTCCCTTTTGTAAAAATTTATCAATCTGTCCCAGTGCCTAAAACTAATATACATCCAGTCAAATACATTTCTCTAAGGATATGGAAATTTCATGGATTTCAACTAAGTAGATTCAAAACATTTTAGTTAAATTACTGTAATCTCTATGCACCACCCTCATTCACAGGGTTAATCTAGATGACTTTTATGGGAACTTTTCTTTATCTTTTATTTTTCTACTAAGCCAGCAGAAATCAGTAGCTTCATTTTGAGGTGACTCAACAAAAATCAGACAGTGTTAATCAGTGGGAGCAAATCCTCATTTGCATGAACATGTGTCCTGAAATAAAGCAAAAATTACATAAAACTTCACTAGCCTGCTGCCATGACATCAGAAGGTTACAGCACCCAGCCTTCTCACAGGAATAACAGTCTTCCTGGTGGCTTTTCATAGAGGGCTTTCTTCAAGAACCTGTCTAAGATGAGGCAAAGAGAAGATTTGACACCTAGCCATGGGCAAACCTCAAGGTATCTGGGTCCCTGATTCATGCATGGGAACTCAGTATTAGATTACCCAGGCTGATGTGTGCTGTACCTCATGGCTTTACACAAACAGTCTGTTGTGCTGAAGGGTGTTGGCAGGTCACTGATTCCAGGATGCCTGATCCCAGTGTAAGTTAAAACAGGATTCTTTAATCGGTACCTGTTGAAGAAAAGTTTCCATGTGTCATGAGAGAAAACAGATCTACTGAGGTATGTTGCCTCCCATTTGACACCTTTCAGATCCTACCTCCCAAACATCACCTGTCAAAGGTCAGGCAGCTGAAGGAAGACTGGCAGCAGAGACAGCACTAATCCAGTCATGGGAAGGCACACACCAGTGGAGGACTTTCTGCAGTGGCATTTTATGACCACTTTCTCTTGAAGATGGCTCACGTGCCCCACATGAAAAAAATTTGCATGTGTTTGAGGTGTCAAAAACAATGGAAAGACAAAAAACTATTCTTGGTGCAAATTCTTCTACTGACATCTGTGGTATTCTGGGAGAATAGCCTGACTCCAGGGATAAAAGACTCTGCTATTTACATTTGAACTTGTATTTGAAGTCACTATTGTATACACAGGAAATGCAGAGAATAACAGCAAGATTAGCAATAGAAATAATTTCAGTATTGTATCATATAAAGGGCCTTGGACACTGGTAAAACTTTGATTTCCCCTACTGTAAACAGGATTACTGAGGAGCTTCAGAGTATTTTGACCCAAGCACTGAAAAGATGAGCTCAGATTTGGATCTAGCTTCTGTGATTGGAGGTGAGAGTACATCCAGCTGTGTGTTCCCACCTCCTCCTCCTCCTTGTTTAAAGGTGAAGCAACAGGGCACAGGCTGTAACCATTACCCCTTTGCCTGGCTACAGAATCAGGAACCTTTGGGATAAGGAGAGAGTAAAAGACTTTGTGTGATAAGCAGCTTAGCTCAACTCGGGGCCTTTGGGCATTTCTTTTAGAGTTCTAAATTTAGATATTTAAACACTTGAGAAGGGTAAGTTGATGAAATGTAATGACCTGTAATGTGTCAGAGTACAGACTAGGTAATCTGACCTTTTCTATAGAAGAGAAGTTACAAACTCTGCATATATTCATTATTAATATCATTCAAGTGAATGGTTTAGATTTTTTCTGGGCTCTGCTTCTGATTCCCAGAAAGTGCATATGTTTTTGGTAGGGAAGTGATGTGATAGGGTTTGGCTTGTGTGCATCTGGAGGGTGGATCTCTTTTGTGCTTGTAAAGTACAGGTTGGATGCAGAATTTTTATATATTTCGTAAATTTATCAGCCAGAAAGAGAGAGAGAAGGAAACACCCAAAATGAAATATGGATTTTCCCCCCAAGGATTTGCTAGAGCTAACATAATTTTTTTTAAACACTAAAGTGTTTTTTTTTTTTTTGTGCTTTTCTGATCATTGGTTAGAAATGAATACTAACAATAGCCAAATGTATAACTGATAATGTCTACAGTGAGCCAACCTAGAACAAGGGACGCAAAATCAGTTTGGACTCACAGAAGATTGATGTGCAAGATTCCTGAGTTTCTTCTGCAAAGCCCAGTGATGATGCCCACCCTGAAGGAATTCCATCACTTGAGCTGTCTCCTGAAACCTGCCCAAGCTCTATCCTACAAGCAGCATCACTTTTACCTCCACAGAGGTGGTCTTCTTGGGCTTATTTTAATTATGATATTTAACCAAAGGAGATTTAAACAGTAACTTAAAGGGGATACATTCCTTAGTTGGTCCTAAAATGGAAGAACTAGAATGGTTTCACACAAAATTTTAGTTATATCACATCCTAAATATGGCATATGTTGAGAAGTGGTGAATGAAGTCAAATAAATGACAGGAAAAAAAATCTTCCTCTATAATTAGAGACAGACTGCAAAAAAATTCTATCACACAAATGAAACATAAGTGATAAGTGAAACAATATCATCGGTTTAATGATTTATAACCTATTGTGATATATATATATCCTGTAACATCAAAACTACTGCACATATTTAAAAAGAAAAGAGAAAAATCTTATCAAAATATTAGTGATTAAATAGCATAGACAGTGCTGTTTTAGTACCAGAGATCTCTCTTTGATAGTTTATCTCTGGTATTCATGCCTGTCTGTTTTTGTTTTTAAAGCTATCCTTGTATTTCAGTTTCAGCCTTGCAAAAGTACAGACTTCAGTGGAAGTACCGACACAGAGAAGTGCTTTAGTAGGGTTGTTTTGCTTTTTGTGACAAGATTTAGGTAATACACTTTAGGTAATTTTAATATTTTTTAAAATTTTCTGTTTGATTTAGTATTTTCATTCTTCCCAACACTTAAATAAACCTTCACTTTATTTATCCCTATTACCCAAACATTCCCTTGATGAAACTGATTTTTTTCTGTGTACAATCTGCTGGGGGCAAAATCATTGCTCGTATGAAATCCGTGGTTACCCCAAATTTAAATTAAAATATTTATTTCTGAAACTTTGAGGAGACACTCTTGTCTTGCAATGAACTGAAATAATTTAAATTGTGATAGTGAGTGCCAGCCTCCATGCTGCCTCAAAATCAGTTTAATGTTCTTCTAATATTAATGTTTACTATTAAACATATAAATTCTATCACTTCTTCCAGTGTGAAACCAAAATAAAGAAGACCAGACACATTTATCCTTTCACTGCTGTTTTGAACTTTTGGCTTGCTGTGCTGAAGAAAAAAGGTAGTTTTCTTTTAAACATGAAGTTTAATGTGATCTTTGATCTTTACACTTCAAAAAGACTTTTTTTTTGCCTGGAACAGTCTTCCACAGATGAGTTATAAATCCCTGAAAACAGAAATTTATAATGGAAAAGCTGTCACCACATTAATTATGATAGCATAAATGCAGTGCTGCTTCTGTAGTTACTGCTTAAAAATAAAAACAAGGAAAAGATGTTCTGACATAAAGTCTATCCTCACAGTACTCAATGTCAAATGTTCAGTGTTTAGTTAACTCTGTTTTTAAAAAGTGATTGCTATAGTGCATTCCTTTACTTTTTTTTTTCCTTTGAGAACATTAATCTGTTGGTATATAAAAGGCTACATTTCCACTGACAGATAGGAGCTGGAAAAGAGCAAAGATTACATATATCAAAAAGCTTCATTGCATGATAAAAAAATATCTTGGATGTTTACTTAGAAAAGCCATTAACTGGTTTGCTGGTTTGCTTTTTTTTTTTTTTTTTTTGAGCTTGCATTTTTTGTCAGCAGTTTGGATTCAGAGACTTTAAAATTTTATATTGATCTCCTGTAGGTCTTGGCTTCCTTCTGATTGCTTCTGGAATTATGCCAGTTCTTTGGGCTTTAAATGAATTTGGAGGATTGAAGTCACTTAAACATAATTTAAATGATCTCAAATGGTAAACTTAGCAGACATTTAATAGATTGTGTGCTTTTTCTTGGTGATACTGAGAGCATATATTATAGTATATTAGTATGTATCTATTTGGCACAGGGAAAAAGCATAAATCGTGGAACAGTACAAATTTCATTATGACAATCTTCCAGGAAATATCTAAAGAAAATTCTAAAGGAAAAATGGTGTGGTGATACAGCATGCTGTGCTGTAAGGTTTTCTGGACTTCAAAAGGCATACAAAAAGCATAACAAATAAAAAAATGCTTATGAAGTGGAAATAGATGACTTTGGTGCTACAAAGCACTATCGTAAAGCTGACACTGCAATCCAAAGATTTTGGCCTTGGCTGCAATATTTGTGAACCACTGAATTTTAACTGTACACAGCATTATGTATTTTACCCTTTGCATGTTTCAGAATGTGACAGAAGGATCTTTTAACATGACTGAAGACAAACCAATACAGAGAAGTAGCTATAGCAGTCCCACTGAGGTATCTGCTAAGAAGCTGGGTGTACCACAGAAAAAAAGGCTTCATTTTTTTTTGTTTGTTTTGAGTTCTCCCAGACTGCTCTCTGTGAAGTCTTCTGTGCCATTCTCTTTCTGCATAATTGTGTCATAATCATCTTTTCTATTTCCAACTCTTGTTTTAAAACACATTTCTTCCTAACAGACTGCTGAACATTAAACCTTCCGTGGAAAGGTGTGATTGGAATAATCTTGAGAGAGAGCAGCCCTTCTCATTACTGATCCTGGGTGATATTATGGGATCTGGCATTACCACAAAACATGTTCATCTTATTCCAAGCATTGCTGGGCACAGAAGAACTGTTAAGTACATGTCAAAATTTAAATGTTTTCATCATAATCATCTAATTTATGCTACTTTTTGACTGGTCCTCATTTTCTCTTCCTTATGTTATAACACACAGACTGGCCAAAAATAATGGTGTGAAAATGCTATTACTAGTGGTCCTGGTCACAAACCAGCATAGGCAAAACATGATGCTTTCCTATCATTGCACACAAAGCAGCAAAATCCTAACATTTTCTTCAGAATTCCTTCATTCTCCTGTGGCATTGGAGTTCTGAGTGATCTTTCTCATCTTGGGATCCTGCCTCACTATTGCCTCTGAATATGTGCAGTGTGCTAGCAGCACAACCAAATGATAAATATCTTAACATCCAGTGCTTTAGTATTTCTGGTGTTTTTGAGGTTGGAATTAGGCCTTGCTCATGTATTTGGGTATTCTCCTCAGTAAAGATAATAGGTACCCATAACTCAGAGCAATTGATGCACAACAATACTCCACTGAAAACAGGGCAGTTTATAGGCTTCAAATAAGTTAAACATTGAGCTGGTGACTGTAGAGAACCCAAATAAAGTCTGAGTTTCTTTGCATTTGCTAGAATTTAACCTTTAGTTAACTACTACAAAATGAGAACACACCTTTTGCTTTTTTTTTTTTTCCTTTTTTTTTGTTAATGAAGGCAAGACCTTGCATCTGACATACCAAAGCAAAAGAATATTTAATTCAGGATCCAGATTTTGCAGTTTGGGTCCATCTGTGATAAGAACAGAGTGTGAACTCATGGAAATGTTTGTGTGAATTTTTAATAAATTGTCACTACCCATTTTGATACAAGGTAGAAAACCGCACATAAATGCAGCAAGGAGCTGCCAAACAGAAAAGAGATGCTTCCCTAGCAGAGTCCAGGCTAGCCCAGTGCTCTCCAACAAGGTGCAGAATAACAACTCCTGACAGAAGCCTTTGACTCCATCTCAGAGCTGCTGAATTGTAATAATGGGGCGTGGTCAGAAGCACTGAAGTCTCTTAAGGACAGAACAGAGAACAACAAACACTGAGAGAGCATTTGTATTTAATCTGCTAATCTGATTAAAACTAGTTACCTTATTTTCAGAAAAAAAGATCCCATACTAACAAATGCAAACATTTGTAGTAGGTTGAGCTTATGAAAAAGACATAAAGTTTAAAATTTTTGTTGTTGTTGTTGATTTTTTGTTGTGGTGTTTTTTTTTTTTTTTTTGGTCCTCAAATAATTTTCACTGATTTGTTTGTTTTTTCCAAGGAATTAAGAAAAGTTCATTTTGGGTCAAAGTAGTTTTAATTTCTTTGTTTAATCATTTTTTGGCAACAAAACGATACAAACAGATATTCACATAGCTTTGGCTTGACGTTCTGGTGATGGCTGTTTTCCAAGATGTATTTGGGAAACTAGACCATTTATTAGGAAGGGAAGTATATTTGAGATTTCACAATTCTTTCTTACTTATTTACCCTGGTATGCAGTTTTCAGGATTGCAAGGAAGGAAAAAAAATAAATCTCTTTTTGATTTGAACACACAAATTTGAGCTTAACATGCAATGTGAAGAATGAAAATTCCTTTTCTGGGTAGAGTTTGAACACTCCTTTAGTAAATTTGGCGGACACACGTTAATAATCTATATTGTGTTAAGATACGCAAATAGTTTTCTATGGAAACTAGAAAAAGCTGCAAACTTTAAATCCCAGATGGAGTTCTTATTAAGGAAACATCGTACTTTTGAAAATCCTATTTCTCCATCTGCTTATAATATCTTTGAAGTGTTTCTCTGTATAATTGTAATGATGACTTTTTTTGGATCATATTCTTTATTGTTTATTGCATAACTCTACTCCTTCCTCAAAAACTCAAATATTCACCTTATCAGTCAGCAAGGACTTAATTCAATTTCCTCTTGCTCTGATCTGAGTGGGAAAATGTGCTACAATTGTGGCATCCTGGCAAAAGCTCCACAAAGGGAGCTCCATATGTGGTTTGAAACTCCCTTCTTCCTCAAACCCTCTGCAGAGAGAAGTTCTGTGCCAGGGACCCTCTCCCGCCTCGTGCTCTGACTCATTCTGACTCACTGAGCTCAAGAAAGCAGTCAGTGTTACTCCTTTCTGGGAAAGTGCAAAGAAAAAGCAATTCTGCTCCAAATAAATGCAAATAAGTCAGCTGCAAGCATCTGGGGAAAAGCAGTTAGAGAAGTGAGAAATTACATCTTGTCATCTCATATTCAACTGCAATGTAATTTTGATCATTATCTTATTTTTCTTTCCTGATGGAGGGAATGAAGTTCATAGGTTGTGAATCCAAGCTCAGTACAGGAGTTGGGTAAATAATAGGTTTCATTTAGTTAAATTTGTTTTTCAAGCTGTTGTTCGGAGGTGCTTATCCAGTCATTTCAGTTTAAGAGCATGAGCAATTTCATTGACTTTGGAACATTGTTCAAGTGCATTGGCTTAAGCTTCGGGTGATTTACTGCGAGAAATGTTGCAGTTTCTCAAAGAACACTGGCTTCTCACCTGATTTTCTTGCGTGCTCCTGGGAAGATACTACAAAATCTAGAGGTTCACCCTGCAGATATAAAAAAAGCCAAATCAGTCTTTACTAAAAACTGCTTACACTAGGAGACAGCTTTTAGCTGGCAACATTGCAGAGCTGTGGTGATAAAATACCTGCACCTGCTCTGAGAGCAGTGATGGAGGAGCAGCAGGAGGGTGTCTGCTGCTGAGAAGCCCTCTGCTTTTCCAGCTTCCATAGGGTGCACACAGGTGGTGCTGACTGTTCACTGGGGATTGCCACTTGGAACTGGATCTCAAAATACTGTCGTTTTCTGGGTATAAAAGGAGTATTTCACACAGCCATTGTAAGTCCTGCAAACTCTTGTAGTAGCCAGATGGTGTCAGTCTTGTATTGAAGCGTTGTAATTGGTCTCCCCAATAGACTCAGGTGCTAGGCGCTCAATAGACTCTAATAACTTCTGCTGCTCACATATTTTTTTCACCTGTACTTGCCTAATAGCAACACACACACACACACACAAAAAAAAAAAAAAAAAAAGGGGAGAAAGTAAAATGAGTGACTTGCCAAAATCTGCTATGAGCAGATCACACAGAGTCTCCTTGAATTGCAGTGAACTTTTGCAGATGAGTGTGAAATCTGCATTTCCCTTAAATCTAGGAGCTCCTCTCTGAAAAATTACATAATCTGTATGTCTAGAATTTTTTGTCAGCATAAATGACTCCTGCAGAAATGTTTATCAGCAAGAGATACAGAAAAGAAAGAGTGCCTGCAAGACTTTAAATGAATTAAACCCACCCAGAATTAGAAAAACCAGAAGCAGTGAATGACAGACCATTTTAAGCCAGGCACCATTACCATTACCACCACCCCCACCAAAAAAAAATCATACTATGTAGAGCTGCAACTTGTCACTAAAATGGTAATTATTATATAATCCATTAGTTACTGCAAACATTATGGGGTTTTGGATGAGCTGTAAAACCAAGTTCTTGGCCACTCTTAACTTCCAGAAGTGCTTTGGCACTTTGGCCAGGAGCTAGGGTGTTAACACGAGAGCTCTGTCCAAATTCCATGTGGGTAACTATATTTTGTCTAGCTGACATTTACATGTAATTTAGTTGGATACATTATTATTCCTTTCTTGTCTCAGACTGTAGTACAGAGCTGCTGTATTAAGAGCTGCTGCTGCCTTGCCAGAGGTTTTAATAATCCAGGGACCAGTGAAGGGATTCCTGTTAGCACCAGAGCTGGGATTTCTCTGGTGGTCAGTGTTTTGGGAGTTCGGAGTGAAAGCACTCTATAAACAAATGTTCGTAACCAAAGTTCTGTTTTAAATATCACAGATACCCTGAAATTCTTGGCATTTGCTGGTGATGCTGAAATCCTGAAACTGCTGGCAATACTAAGGAAATTCATTAGCATCCCTACTGGGCCCTGAATGAATAAAGCAAGAACATTGGCAAGAGAGCTCAAGAAATATATGTTGTGTGTCTTTTTCTTAGTCGAATTTAAACTAATTATTTTCAAAACTGTTTAGCAGGCTATCAAAAGTCTGCACACTGCATCAAATCTGAGCATGTTCTTTCTCCAGAAGCAGATTTTACAGTGTCCCCTGGTCATTCTCCCATGGGATTAGGTATAGTCTTTTGTTGTGACACCACTGTTGTTTTTTGGACAGGATGTTTTGAACGGTGTCTTTAGGAAATTTGCACCATATTCTCTGGAAGGTTAGTCCCTCACTGGATCCTCTGGAACAGCAATATTTTGTTGTCTTTTATGTACATCTTAAATATTGTGACTGGGGCTGTTTCACGGAAAGTCAATCACATGGGTAGCCAAAGCTCCTCCGAGCACAGTAATGCAGGACTTCTGTGGGGCAGTCCAGTCTGCACTGCAGTGATCGGACAGAGGAGAAGCTGCCCATGGCAGGTAACAGAGGGTGACCACAGGTCAGTGCCATTACTGCTGAGTCCTACAGTCTCTCCTGCTCTTTTGGCCTTCCAAAGGGCCATGAGTACACCAGTAAAAGGGTCACAGCTGCAGTGAGGGCTGGGGTGTCTCCTGCAACAGCCCAGCCTAAGGTGTGTGTTTGACTGGCCCATCCAGGACTCTACCAACAAGTACCTGGCCTTTTCTAAATTTTGGGAGCAGAAGGAGAACTGGCATTGAAACCAAGCTGTGAACATCAAATTCTTGTGGTTGTGCCCTGTGTCTCAGGATTGTACTTTTTTCTGTTCACAAGAAGCTATTTCAGTCCTTGGAAACCAAGACAAGTGGGGCAGAGGAAGACACAGCAAAATTTTTCCTGGCTCATGGATTACATACCCTGTTCTGCCTGACGTAGCTAGCCATATGAGAGACTACAGCATCTGGCTGGTTTCTGCAGGAAATCTGAGATCTGTCAGCTCTGTCAGCCAGGGATTTTGGGACCTTTTTGTGACTGAGAAAGCCATTCTGCTGTGCTCTCACAGCTTGAATTCATGGAGACAGACAACCCCCCCCGTAAACCTTGCAGTTGCTTTCCTCCTCTGGCTGAAGAGAACCTCTTCACTACTCTGGATTTAGCTTTCTTATTTTATGCCTCTGGAAAAAATGGTGACACCTCTCTCTTCACATCCTGATATCAGTGGGGACTTCCAGCCACTGACAATTCATAGGCAGCATCAGTGTGTGCAGCATGGGAGCCAGAGACAAAGCTGTTGGTTTCCAGTCCTCCCTGTTCTATCTTGCCTCTGTGAAGTAGGTTGTTCTTTTCCAGTAGCAATGACCTTCATTCCCCCCATCCTTCTATCCTAAAAACATTATACCAGGCTTGGCATTCTGTTATTTAGTCTTCTGTCCCATTAAAAGTATGATGAAACAAACAGTGAAAGCTGGTACTGGGTTGTGCATAGAAAAAAAAGCGATACTTTTTGAATTTGGTGATGCAAAATGTCACTTCCAGTGGGCAGCTCTCAGTTCATCGTGCTTGTTGCCATGCAGAATCTGGGGAAACACTAGCTCTCACACAAATGAGTTTTACTGCTTTTTACATGTTATAAAGCACAACTTGTTTCCAAAGGGAAATAAATACAAAGAAAACCTATTATACAGAATGAAAACTTGATGATTCTGATTTTCCCTTTTGCTTTATTAGAGTTTGATTTTTTTTGCTTTTTGATTTGTTCTCCCAGGAGTGCAATTCTAAGAGTTATAACCTATTAGTACCCTATTTGTGTTTTTGGTCACTGTGTAAGAGTGCTAAGAAACCTTTGTTTTTCTGGATTACTTTTTTCATTAGTTCATAAGCCTAAAAGAAGGGTCTTTCCAAGTACTCTGTAGTCCTGAAACCATGATGGATTTAAGCAAAGGGGTATATTCTGTTTGTGCCTTATTGTGATGCAGCTCCACAGGACCTCCTTTCACTTTCACAGTTTTTCTGGATCCACATAAGTGGAAATCAGACCAGAATTTGGCCACTAAGAATGAAGCTGATTTATACATTGGCATTAGTGATCTCACTGTACTTAGAGATTCAGCCAGCTGTCTTCCAACTTCATCTCCTTTCAGTACTTTTTTCTATATTCCCTGGTGGCAATATGGGTTGACATGACGAGTTGCCTTACCTAGCAATGCAGGATATAGAGGGACAGAAAACACTGAAACACTGGGACAGTGTTGGCTAGTGCTGACGGTAAAAGTCCCACCTACACCCTGCAAGTGCCTGAATCAGTGAAGACATAAGAAATTTTCCAATTAAAAAGGCCTTCTACGCCCTTGTTATTGACAGTGTTGTAGAAAAAGGAAATTAGCAAATTGAAAACAAGGGCCCTTCCCTGATTAAGCTCTTCCTTATCACAGGACATGCCACACTTAGCCCTTCTTACATCCCAGCTCACTTTTGGCTTTCACAAGTCAGAATGAGCTTATCTGTGTTTTTTTCATGTTTACTCAACCTCTCAGCTTGATAGTGGTGCACGACTAATACTTGGGTGGTACCACATTCCAGAAGATTTGTAAAGTAAATGACAGAGAGAGAGAGAGAATTTTATTTCTATGAAGTTAGTTCTGGAGTTTTCCTTTCCACAACCGTTGCTATAAAATCTGCAGGCAGCAACTTCAGCCCCATTTGGAGCCGTCTGTCCTCTGCTGGCAATGCAGAGGGTGCCAGAGGAGCATGAGCAGCTACCAGGGATTTTTTTTTGGCTGCACTTTGCCATTTGGCTGCATCCTTTTGTGGACAGAGGAAGATTTGCCTGTATGTGCTGGGGCAGTTTCTGCACATGGTGAGGTGCTCTCACCATCCAGCATGGGTTAAGCTGCCCTGAGATGCATCCAGATCACACTGGGCATGGAATCAGTACAGAACAACCCCTTGAACAAGCAAGCTGCAGGAAGTTTCCTCTCCTTTGCTACTGCATAGCTCCCTTAAGTATTTGTTGGAAACAGCCAAGGAAAGAGCCTCGTATCTTCTGTTACTACACTTGGAAATACTTCCAAGAAAATGCAATTTTTCAGTCTAATGACTTTAAATGACTGTGGTTTGGTTTATTTTTCAGTTTTTAAAGTAAGAAATCTAACTGGAATTGATGATTTCTTTGAAAAAAAAAGATAACTCATGTGTTCTCATGTTTTTAAAATTATTTTGTTACATGTAATTTTTAGAGCCTTGGAATTGCCAGGAATCTTCAGGAAGACTGGATCTTTACAAAGAGATAGTGAATGATACAGTGTTTTTATTCTAAAACAGTGGACATGTTTTTATTCTGAATTTCCTTTATTATTTTTGGAAGACAAGGTAATGGACATGCATTTTACTTGGTACATACACGAAAAGGAAGAAAAGCATCCTTGCTTTTATTATTTCCTTGTGATAGTGGTGCAAGGTATTTTAAGGTGGGTTTTTTAAAATTGTTTCTTGGTATCTCCCCTAATGGATGGGTTTTCCCACCTTCTAGGGATGGTTGACCAAAGGAAACACAAACCAATAAGCTCACTTCTATTTTTATGAGATCTGAAAAGGGCAGAAGAAATAGTATACTCTCTGCCAAGTGATCACACTGCCACTTATACCTTAGTCTTGATGGCAAAGTCAGCACAGGAAAATTTTGCAGAAGAGGCCTCCTTTCCCACTCACAAGATAAGATATGTATGCAATGTAAATTCTCTTCACACAGTAATCCTAGGGTTCTGAGCTTGTTGACCAAGAAATCTTCCTCTGGCTTGTCCTGTCGTGATGTTTCCAGTGGCCCACTAGGCACAAATTCTTTAGCATAATGTCTAAGGAAAGTAACCTCTGGTGTAGGCTCTGGGCACCTTGGAGCATGTCAGCTGGTGTATCCACTGATCCCAGCTCCAGAGACCTGCACCAGGTGGGGTTTATCCCAGGCAGAGTGGGTTACCCACCCTCTGCCACATTTGCCCTCTCCTGCTGAACTCAGGGCACTGTTTCCATTCATTCCTCACAGAGGTGTTTTGTGTAGCCTGCACCAATTTGAATGCTGTGGTCCTTCAAAAACTCTACTGCAAGAACACATGGCTATTTCATTTTCAATATAGCACCTTCCTTACAAACATACCAGCATCCCTTACTGTTTGGGTGAAAGAGAAAGATGGACATGAGGGTAATCCCACCAATCCCTGTCTGTAAGTACAAAACCCCAGAATTTAGAGTTTGTCACTCCAGTCCATGAGGTGATATTTATTGATATTTTGTCCTCTCTCCAGTACACAGTGATGATGCTTGGTATCATATCCAAACATCAGCTGTAGAGGAGGACTAGTATGGAATGTTGCAAATTTCCATGAGAAGACAAATACAAAGGACTTGCTCATGATAAATTGCTGCGCTACAGAGCTGTGGGATTCAGGCTAGATTACAGAAAGCAGTGTCAAAACAGACAGATGAACTGTCACTGCAGAGCTCCTGACAAACAAACAAACAAAAGTCTGAAACTAACAGCCACTTGTTTTATCATCCATGTCGGAGTTACACAGCTCTACCTTCCAGTTGCATGGCTGGAAGAGTGGATCACATGCCTGCTGGAGAAGCAGTGTAAAATTGGGTGGAATAGCGCAAAGTGTGTGGAAGGGCAGGAGAGTATGTTTTTGTGAAACAAGTGAATAGCAATTCTGCATTAGTGAGGAGAGTGATTGGTTTGTGGGAATGCTGAGTTCCCAGCGATCCCTGTGAGCATCCTACCCCTCTATCTCCCTAAAGAACGCCAAGAAATTCATTGGGCCAGAAAAACAAAAGGAACTAAAAGAGCTCACAGACAAGTGCTTGGCCTCCTGAATAGATACTTCATCTATGGTTAGGCATTTAACTGCTGTGAAGAGACTTCCAAAATCACTAACACATTAAATGCACTGCTACTCATCACTAACCAACAGAGCACATTGAGGATGGGAGCATGTCTAAATCTAGACCTTTATTCTGCTTTTCCAGAAATACAAACCAAATTGCTCTGGAGATGAATGCTTTTCTTTCTGCACATGGTTAGAAGAGGAAGCACAGTAACAATTTTTGTATCATTCCATTCATTATAGCATAAGATAAGAGAACAGAAGAATTTAGTGTTACAGTGATGGTTTGAACTTCTTCTCCAGTGAAAAGCCTTTCTGTAAGTTGCTGCCTGCAGTGTCAGGAAATGCTTTTCAATGAACCCAGTGCTGCCTTTCCATGATTTGTTTGTTTGGTCTGAGAAAACTTAATGTTGGGATAGATATTTCTGACATCCCTCTCTCCTTTGGGAGTGGATATTAAATTCCACCTGTATCTATCTTAGCAACATGGTAGGTAATCAGAGTGTCCCCTGAGACTTAGAGTGTAGTAGATCTTCCTTGTCTCACAGGCTCTGAGAGGATGGGGTTCTGCTGCCATGTATGGACCATCATTTACCAATTATCCACCCAGAAAACTACAGCAAGGATTACAATCACAAGCCACATGGCAAGAAGAGTTTTATATCAGTGATGGGGACTCTACTACCCTCACTTCAGCATACTTCAGCAGGGCCTGTGATTAGCTCTTTCACTGGAAGCATCTGTACGGTTTTTGTAACTGTTTGGTTACTGTATCATCTTTTTCATACTCGCTGGTAAAGTTTAATAATAGCATGCTGCAGCAGAGGGCACAGAAAATCTGATGACTGAAGTTCTTACTTGAGCAAATTTTAGCTTTCAAAAAAGAATTGTCTTTTAGGGCTCTGACACATTTATAAATATTTCTCTCCCTTTCAAAGCGAGGGTGATATTATTACCTAGGAAAATTGCAGTGTGGGTGAAAATGCTATGCAACTGAAAAATGAGATTGAATAGTATCTCTAGGAAAACTCAACCTATTCCTGTGTTTCTGTGTTGCAATTAGCCAAAAAAAGTATATTTTCTGCAGGGAGGTATATTTTCAACATAGTCCCTGTGATCCTCAAATCAGCAATCATGGGATCATTACAATTAGAAAGGTGGAAGAAGTCAGTGTGCTACTCTTCACATTGATGATGAAACTTCTGCTTTCAAACCAAATGCTCTGTCCTAATAAATGTCTATATGTCCCTGATATACCAGAAGGCAGCCACAATAACCAGAACAGTCAGGAAACAGCAGTGCTCTTAAAGCCTCTGTGAACAAAGGTAAGAAGCCTGAGTACAGGTAAGAGCAAAGAGATGAATTAGGGAGGAAAGAAAGAAAGAAAGGAAGAAAGGAAGAAAGGAAGAAAGAAAGAAAGAAAAGAAGAAAGAAAGAAAAGAAAGAAAAGAAAAGAAAAGAAAAGAAAAGAAAAGAAAAGAAAAGAAA